>NW_026930680.1:0-433676 GCF_032062105.1 Saccostrea cuccullata | reverse complement strand
AAATAAAAAATGTTAAAAACATCATCATTAATTTATATAACAGCGATCATTCCAGTTACAAAATATCAGAAATAACAGGCTTGAATAGGAGAACAGTTAGTAATTTTTTAAAGCGTTTTCGTGAGCGGGGAACACAGTAAACTTACCGCGAAGGGCAGGAAAGAAAACTTGATGACAGGGCGAAACGACACTCGTTCGCATTTTGGGGGAATCTCGGAAACTTAGAGGATCTCACAATAAATTCAACAATTCTGCAGTTGTTAAAATACCTTTAGGACTGTGGAAAGAAGATTTTTGAAAGTGAATACAAACGACATGTTGTTTCCAAAACATTAGATCAGAAAAATGAATCGCTCTCGACGTGTGGGTTTTTGTAGACAAAAGTTACTTTGGAATTCAAATTTGGATAGGTTTTTTTAGTGACGAGACAAAAATTATAATAGGTGGGGATAAAAAAATCTTTTTTGGGGGAAATCTGATGAACGTTTGATTGGGGAATGTGGGGAATAGTTTGGACAGGGAGAGGCGGGGGGTATAGCGATGTTTGGGGGAAACATACAATGGGGGGGCCCCTTTACATTGTTGAAGGAAATATGAACTCTAATGTTTATTTTGAAACTCTGAACAATAATTTGTGGCCTGTCGTTGCTAAAAACTTCAAATGGTGCCGGATTTTAAGATAATCCCCTTTGCCATGTTTCTAGGGTTTGAAACGATTGGAAAACACAAAACAATATTCCGTTTCCATGGCTGCACGACCCCAGATATTAATATTATAGAAAATGTTTAGATATTAAAATTAATTAAAGAGCGTACATACTTTAAAACAAAGCAGACCTGGAACGATGTTATAATTTTCTTTACCGCTTTACTATAAAAATTTTTTTAAAGCTACCCAAACAATTAGGGCAGTTTTAAACCAAGGACCATCACAAAACATACAAAGGTTAGTTTTATGCTGTTACATATAATTAAATTTAGGATTTTTGATATGTACTTAGGTTTACGGAAAAAGTGGCCATTTTGGGGAAAAACTTATGGGCCCAAATACTGTATTTTGAAGGTTTTTTTTTCGTCAGTTAGTAAAAAAAAAATTTATGAAAATAGTGTCGTGAAAGAAACATCCATATAATGTATAACAATCACATTTTCACACTTAAATTGGTTTTTTTTTTAAACTACACGTTTTCACTTACGTGTAGATTCCATTTAAATTTTAGAACGTGTAGCAATCTTGACGTCACTAAAATTGATACGTAAAACACCAGAATTTAGGTTTTCCCCTACAGACACCCTAACGTACACGTTTTTAAAAAACCCCTCAAAAATTTAAAATGTGAACGAGTAAAATTTAATAAATTCAATAGACTTTATTTATCGTAAAAGTTCAGAATCTGCAGAACAGTAATAGGAACATACAAAAAAGTAAAAAATTTATATTTTTAAAGGTCTATAATTGATTCAGAAAATTTCAAGAATATAATACAATTTAACATTGTAAAATGTATCTTTGTTTTTAAAAAATTGAGAGAAATCGTCTTATTTTCTGCAATGCACATCAAAGAGTAAATAGCACTGATTTTGCAAAAATTATTGCTTCAAGATATCTTTTTTTTTAAAAAAAATAATTCATAATAATGATTAACAAACCGGTTTTATTGCAAGAAGTATTGTCCCTTTTAAAGAAAATCCTGGAAAACACTGACATATGAAGGAACCGATAGTATTTTTACATTTTTGCTCACACCCTGAAGTTTTTTCCCAAAACATTGTCAATATCTGCAGCAAAAAGTCCAAGTTTCAAAAAAATCTACCTTGTATAGTTAGTGATTTATTTTTTTAATTTAACCAGCCTACATGCATGTATTCTTTTGATATCATTAATATCACAAGATAATATATTTTCTAACTTTTTTATTTTATCCAGTAAAAAAAATCAAAATTAAAATATAATAATTTTAAATATTCCATAAAAAATTTGTGGGATGTATCATGTAATAATTCTGATTTATTGTTTTTAATCATGCAGATTAAATTCGAATGATCCCCTTTCATGTTCATTGGACGTGTTGGGTAGCCATAGCTTATCAATATAATACCTTTAAATTTCATTTTCTTTTTGGAGTCCAGAAAAGTGGCAAAGAAATCCCCTCGGTATTCTACGGTTTCAGATGTTAAATCACAAACACTTACATTTCCATTTCTACATTCATTGATATCTTAAAGAAATGCATAACAAATGTTATAATATTGCTATATATCTTTTATAAATTATTTATATTATTTTATAAATCCCGCTTTAAAACCCTTTACATTTGTTTCCAACTTCTTCAAATCCTGGTGGACATCACAGTTATGCCCCACCAAGTCTTTTCTCCTTTGGGAGTAAGGTCAGTGCATTCTCTTCCCAATGGACAAGGACCACCAAAGCAGCCTTTTGATCATTTCACATTTCTACCTAAAAATTGGGTATTAGGCATTTTCAATGGGCCAATAAAAACTAATACAAAAGCCAAACAAAACTTTTCATTATTTTGCTTACCAGAATAACCAGTTTGACAATCACACAAGGCCAGTTTGAATCGGTCATTTTCTGTGATATTACATTGAAATAAAAAAAACCCCTTCATTACGGAGCCTCCGATAAATAATTAAAACATCCAGTGAGGGTGATTCTGCTCCTAATTCGTCCACAACACTTAAACTAAACAAACATTTCAATCATTGATATAAAAATTTCCCAGCAATACCCTATAACGTAGAAAATTTCTTTAAAATACCTTATTTCCGATATATTTGTACTCTTTCGTCCCCCTTCTATCCGGTGGTTGTGTTCAGATAAAAATCTTAGGACTTTTCAGAATATTGTATTTTGGCGTTTGGTTGCTGTGTAGTAGTATTGAACCACAATTCGGCAACTTTACCAACTTCAACTTGAATTGAAGTGTTTCCGATATCCGCAGTTTTGTTATCTTTAAAAAAAAAATTATTGAAAGAACACAAACAAAAATTGATGCAAATTAAACATGTATAAAAGGAAAATTTTGGGATTTAAGTTTCAATATACTGGACATTAAAAAATTAGTTTTTTAACCCAATTTGTTTAATTTTAGAAATGAAATTGTTTTTTTTTTTTGTTCCGATGATTCGGGAGTGCAATATCTCCTGTTGCCAGATAGTCAAAGATGCAGGCTTTACGGGTTTTCTCCAATTTTTTCTTTGCATTTTCCAAAGCCCCTTTTACTAATCTCGTCCAAAAACAATGGTTCGAACCGGGGGAAAAAGTTTTTGTTTGTCAATCCTTTATCTGTGAAAAATTTATTTTCATTTTCCCGCCCCATGGTATAAAGTTGTGTTTGGGTTAATAACTTTGATTGAAAAGAACCAATTATATCATATGTATATACACAATTCCCGAACTGTTAATGAATGTTTGTTAACAACAAAAAATGTCGTAAAATCTCAAAAATTTACATAAATTTATTTGATAATTTAAAGGGGAAAACTTTCCCAAAAAGAATGGATGGAATGACTTTTAAAATTTTAAATTTAGATTATAACATGAACAGATATTGCTCTGTTTAAAACGTTTATTAAAAATATTTAACATATGTAGAAAGTAAAGGAAATTCTTGATATTCAAAGAAGTGGTTTGTACCAAAAGGGAAAAAGTTTAAAAATACAATCAACGATGAATTTATAAAAAAATTTTGTTATGCAAAAAAATATAAGAATATCATACAAACTTACATAGCTGCCCAAAATTTTGTAGTTATCTCTTTCTGTTTTTGTTGCATTTTGTCCAGATATTTCTTTTGGAATAAAGTCATTGTTTAGATCTCCATAAAAACCCCCCATTAATCCTCTTTAAACCCCATTACGTATTGTCAACCCCGTTTCCGAAATCAAAAATGTCCCCTAAACTATTTTAAAATAATTGCTGTAAAATACTATTGGGTTTATGGAAAAAAAATGTGTAATAAATATAGGACCCTTTTCTATATGAATTTTTTTAAAAAAGAAATTTTTTAAATTAAAGTAATCATTTCTGAATCAAAAAATAACGATTCATATGCATTTCTCTTAAAACTTTCATATATATCCTTTTTCTGACCCCACTCGTTCAAAGGTTTTTCCCCATGAATACTTCATACGTTATAATAGGTGTTTTTTATCTTTAAAGATAAAAAACCGGGGGAGTTTTGCATTTAATTTTAATTTTGACGTGACGTAAAATTTTAAACTAAAAATAAACTAAAAACACAGTAAAACGATCCCATGTATATCAATCATAAAGAAAATTGGAATGGGGCTTGGCTGTGATTTGCTCCATCTCAATCAATAAGTATTTCTTTAATTAACCCAATTAAACTCCAAAAATGCAAGATATAAAATACCACCCCTTAATGTTTATTTCATTTCATTTCATATAAATTTTTTTTTTATAAAGGCAGCATTTTTTTTTATTCTGAAAATTTTATTTTACATTGCCAAATTCTCATTATGTACAATTGGCTATAAACATTCCATTAATGACTTCATTACAATTTGTGCATACACGATATAAATGCATGTATTTTTTTTTTTTTAATTTAAATAAAACAACAATAAATAAACAAACATTTTTTACAATGAAAAATCGATGTTGTTTCAGACCCTTGCTGATAAAAGAGGAACAACTTGAAAGTGTAGGAGATGTTTATTTTCCTCCCTTTTTTCACGGTTTTCCACAGAATCAGATACATTTACAGCAAGACCTGATAAATTCAAATTGAGTACTTTGTCCTCATATACACAATGTAAGTATAGAATTGAAAAGAATTGTTCACTTGTACTGAAATTATCTGCATTTATGAATATCCTATTGCAGCAAGTCGTAATTTGATTTCTTAAAATTTTATTTCCCCAATAAAACAAAACATATAAGATTTTAAAAAATATGATTATCAATGTCATTTGATATAAATTGAAATATATGTAGATGAAGAGTTTAATGTTTGATTTTTGAAGTTTAAAGTAGATGAATGCAGAATTTTCATTTTTAATTTAAAGGCGACACATTGAAAGAAATGCGTCAAAACATGAGGGGGGTTTACATTAATAAATGTAAAGTACCCCAGGCCCCTGTTCTTTGAAATAATGACATGAAAGAAATACAATTATTCCATTTATATCACAGGAGAGTTGAACATACACCATTTTTCATGTTTTTAATGAATAAAATTAAAAAAATAAAATTAAAAATAAAAATATTTACGTTCAACAAAATTGAATTGTATCCCCGGTTTCATGTGATATGGAAAGCATAATGATAGATAGGAAAACACTAAAATATTTATAAATTTTTGATACATATAAAAAAAGTAGTCAATATTTATTCTAATATGAATTTACAAACTAATGCTACCTCCGGGGTTTTACAAATACTAGTATATTTGTATGAAAGACGTTTCGTCAAACCCAATGGGTTGGGCAAAAAAAGGGAAAGGGGGGGGGGTGATAGGTGTATTAAAATTTAAAAAATTACATTTTAAAAACGCTTTACATATGAGAATTTTAAAATTTTAAGTTGATATATTTTTCAAGAAAACAAAATTTTTAATTTTAATTTTTTTTTTTGTTTTTGATTATAAACAAATACACCCCCGTCTGAAAAAGCACAATGATTTATTGAGAAAGGGGAGGGGTAATTTTCCGCTATTTAAAATTTAAAAATGGTGTCAAAAAATCCCAAAAAAAAATTGAGATTTTTTTCACCGCCCAAAAATTTTTCCAAAAAAAAAACAGGTTTTTTCAAAAAAATTTTATTTTAAAAAAACGCTACTTTCAAGGCTTAAAAATTAAGTTTTTCAGTTAAAATTTTAAAAATTGTTTTGATTAAAGTATATCAAAAAGATGACTATGTTTTTGTGTTAAATGGTTAAAGGAATAAGCCAATGAAATTTAATTAAACCAACCCGGGTTTTTTTAAAATAAGGTTTAAGTAGTTCATTGATTAAAAATTTTCTCTCCTTTAAAAAAAGGGGGGGAACTTTTGGAAATTCCCGTCCAAAAACCACTCAAAGATTTTTTCCAAAAATGCCATGCAGTAGATATAGTCAGATAAAAAAAAAATAAGAAAATTAAACGACGGAATTTTTTGGGTAGGGGTGTTGTAATCCTAAAATCTCACGTTCAGAATTCCAAAATAAAACAGGGTTAAAAAAACAAACTATTATAAAAAAAACAACAACAACAACAACAACACGAGTCCTTTATACTCTAATAGAGAAGAATTGAATTATTTTTTACTATTATTATTAACCCCCCCCTTGAAAAGCGGGAGGGTATATATAATTTTAATTTTTTCCGTCCTCTTTTTCTGCCTCCCTCTTCTTTGTTCCTTTTGGGGAATTTCCCATCCGCAACTCCTCTCATACCACTGAATGAAATTTATAAATTTCACAGAATCTTTATTACATATTGCCATTGTGCACCTCCTTTTTTACTTTTTGATCCGACACATATTTTTTCCCCCGGGCCCAGGAAAACTATTTTTTCACAGTTATAGCCATATGGAAAGGCGGGGGGGTTTTTTGTAGTCATCCTCCGTCCTCTATTTTTTAAGTCCCCACATAATTTTGGTTCATGTTATATGAACATTTGAGTTTTAAAAACAAAACAATACATGTATATATACTTCTCAATTTAACATCCTTCAGATATGTCGTGGCTTTTATTAAATTTTAAATTCGTCGTTTGATTTTTCAAACCCCCGAAAGAAAAGCGTCGACTTTCCTTTAAAAGTGGCCCCAACCATTTTTGGAACGGGGGAAGTTAAAAAGTTAAGTATTTCCTGTAGACTAAAATTCCACAAGTGTGCTGTCCCCTGAATCACTTAATTATAATATTTAAATTATATAAATTTTTTGCTTTTTTTAATACCAACACGGCAAATTTTAGAGGTGTGCAGCATGTTTTTTTTATTTTTCATTTTGTATTTATCTAAAAAATTTATAAAGCTTAGCTAGGCTTTTGGAATGGGGGGGGGGGGGGGGAAGGCTTTGCCCTCTCTTTTTTTGCAAATAATTTATAGGATTTAAAATTGGAGTTTACGTTTTTTTTTTTTTAGCCCCCCCCCCCCCCACCCCCACTTTCAATTTGCTTTCGACGCATATGCTTGGTAAGTTTAAAATTTGAATATTTACTATTCCCTAACATGCCTATTACATGTAATTTTTAAAAAAAGAGTTTCCAAATAAAATCATTTAGTATATATATTGATATATTATATACCCTGCACACTGCTGTTTAGTTACAATTTCTTTTGTTTGTTATTTTCGTCCCCCTTAAGAATTTTTTAAGACGCCACCACTTGCCGATGGAGAGCTACAAATTTTGCCCTATACTCTGTGCCTTGGAGCGGTAAGGGATCTCGCTTTATATGGTCTCATCCGAAGGACTGGTGTCTGGTCGCTTAAATAAAGTATAATGCAGCAACTGAATTCATTAATACTTTAATATCCGTCCCCCCAAAGTCACCATGTTATCTTTTTTCAAATCAAATATATTTTTGCATCAAAAACCCATAAATAACATGTTCATGAAAATATTCAGAAATAGGATATTAAGTCCCTTATATCTTTTTTGTATACCTGGGTAAAATAAAAAAAGAAGGAGCAGCGAGATTGCACTGTATACTCAGTACTTCACTCAGAAGAAATTAATTTCCCCATAAAAAAGGGAAAAATTAAAAAAAAATCATTAAAAAGTTTTTTGACCTTTTTGGGGTTATATTAAAACTGGGTTTGACTAGGTACATATACGGGGAAAAATTCATTTTTATTTCTCATCTTCAAATTCAGATCCACATTTGTGGAAATTTTCCCGTTTGCTAAAGTTATAATTTTAGTTACCCCCAAAAATTTTTTTTTTTTTGTGAAAACAAAGTACCCATGCAATTCGGAATTTACAGCATTCCTGGCAATCATGCCCGTTACACATTAATTAAAACATAAGCACACTCCTTTTACCCTTTGCTGCACTAAAAAATACCATACATGGTATCTTGCTTTTTAACCTTTTGGTTAGATTCTCCTTTAAAGCGCGTTTCAAACGTTTGATGTAAATAATGTTCGTTTGCCATAGCCAAACATTTGGCACGATAAAATTCCTGCCAATGGTCAAAAGCTGAGTAAAAGTCTAAATATGAAGCCATTGGGTATTGATCCCGTCAATGAGTGCAAATTTTGAAAGGGGGAAAAACAAATTGCAACAACAGTAAACATTCTTTACTTGTGAGTAGATCATTAAATGCATTATTAAAATATTAATCCAATTATTTCGGAAACTTTTTATTTTTTTACAACCTTTTGCAACATCAATATATATATTCCCCTAGGGCCAAAAAAAAATTAGTTATGGATTTAATATTACTTACATGAATCCGAAATGAGGCAAATTTTTTTTTGGGTTTTTCCCCATCGAACAGATAAATTTCTAGTGAAAGGTTTAGTTGACATTTTCAAAGTCTCTTGTTAAATCTCTTCCCTTTCTTAATTATCATTTCTTAAAAAAATTGTATGGTCTTGTATGATGTTTGACAAAACAAATTTCATTAAATTTTAAAAAAAAATTAATAAAACCTAAAAAATTTAATAAAATTATAATATATTGCTTTTACTTTGCTTATCTGGTCATTTATCTGCACTTTTGATCCAGTTTGGCTTCAGCTACAAACGCGCTAATTTTTGTTTGGTGGTTGTTCCATGGTCTTGCCAGGTCTGTCCATTGAAACTTAAATCTACGGAATCCTTTTTTTTTCATCATTATATTTTATCCAAAAAAGTGTAATTTTTTCCATCGAGAGTCAAAATGTGTGGGTCACCAAAATTTACACCTAAAAAAGAAAACAAATACTCAGCTGTAGCATGTTGAAATATTTAAAAAGGACTAATAGGGATTTTTTTTTGGGTTTCCATTTATTTTTTTTTTGGGGTTTATTGAATATTTAAAAGCAATAAACAATAAAAAAAATGGATTACACTGGAACTGCTTTCCAAACAAAAAAAATTAGACTATGCCAACGATCTAACCAAATTAAAAATTAATTAGGGAAGACAAAGGGTGATAAAAATTTAAAAAATAAAGAAAAACCAAAAAATAAAGAACTAGGACCATAAGAAAGATCATGAAAGACTAGTTAATAAATTATTAAAAACAAAAAGTGGAAGGCCATATTCTCTAAAGAAAATATTTTAACTTAAGAATAGAAAAAAACATGGGTTCAATGTTGAAGAAAAAAAAAAGAGGGGAAAGGGAAAAACACCTAGAAGTGTGTAGTAAAGAAAAGAGAGGGGGGGGAGAGGACTGAGTTTAATCAAGATCAATTGGAGTTTTTTTAGGCCATAGGGATTGGTTGTTATATAATAAAAATTTATAAAAAAAGTTAAAAAATTTAATATACCTACAAAAATATTAAATAGTGACAGAATGTTTTAATTTATTACCTTGATTGACCTTTAATTTTTAAATAATAAGACACTGGGACACAGATAGACTGTGATTAATATCATGCACTTGTAGTGAAATTAGGGGACAAAATTAAAATGGAACACCTTAAGGGTTTTAGTTGTTGCTAGTGACCGTTATTTGTTTTACAGCTTTATGGTCTTCCGAGACACGGTGTATAATAGTTTTCAAATTACAGTTGAAATATAAAGAACCACTAATATTTTTTATACCATGATTCTTCGATAGGCATTCAAAGTAATTGAACTAAATCTTTCAAAGGAAAAATGCCTGAGCTTATATCATTTAGCTGTTAATAATAAACATATGGGGATAAACCCATTGTTCAAGATCAAAACTCCACAAAACAATGAAAAAAATAGGAGCAAGCAGACATGAACCTCAAAACTCGGGGGGGTCAGGTCCCATTGAAAAGGACTATCCCCGTGACCGGTCACACCCGCCGTGTTCTGTCAAAACGGAAAATAACTAAATCATTTGTATAAATTATGGACTATAATGAGTATGAAAAACGTCAGCAGCATTGGACTCAATGATAAATTACATATGCTGAGAAGGTCAATGTATCGACCATAGAACTTACAAAAAGATACTTTAAAAAAATTTCTGATATTCTTCTTTATAAATTGTTTGTCAATAAATTACCTTTTTTTGGGAAAAATTTTTTGAGGCAAACACTTGCGTATTAAACAAGTGAATAAAAAACCCATAGCAGGGGATAAAATAATTCATAAATAACGGAAGTTAAAGATAAAATTTAAACATATTTTATATAGGCTTGGTTGTTGTTCCATCTCTTTTAATAAAATATCCTAAATATAACCAAAAATTTCCTAGCTTTAATGAATCTATCCATATAAGGTTATTACATGTAGTTTTATTTATATTATTTCTTCTTACCAGGTTGAAAGGGCGACCTCCAATAAAAAAATGGGATTGGAATTTCCCTTTTAATGTCCAAGCTACAACACCCCCCTTAGGTTTAAGGTCACTTTTACTGTACAGTTGTCGTTCAAAGAATGGGTTGTACTTTAAGAAGTTCCCGCAACAGGTTTCCCCCAAAGTACAAACTATTGATTAACCATGCATTCTGTAAAAGCATTCCTTAAAAACGGGAATTTTTTTGTTGCTTCAAGATTTAAAATATACAGGGTATTCAAAAAGTTCTTAGACTTTTGTCCTAACTTTTTTTATTTAAATATATTATACCCAAATTTGGTACAAATATTTTAACAACAGATTAAATAATTTGAGTAAAAAGTTGGAATGTATTTCATATTTATTTAAATTACCAAGGATTTAGAACAGCAAAAATGGGGTCACAGCCCGTCAAAATTGAGTAATTTACTAATTTTCACTTTTTAGTAATTACAGCCATACCTCTAATAAATTGGGCTGAAAAAAATAGAATTTACATTTTTTAAATAAAGCATTGCTGTATTAATTAAAATGAAAACAGGTTATGTAAATGCTTCCGTTTTTAAAATATCAGCTTCTAAATACATATGGACTTGATTAAAAAAAAAAAACCCATGACGTTGGAGGACTTTCACAGACAAACAATAAAACTGTACTTACATTGGGAAATTTCTTTCCAACTTAAAAAATCCGTATAAACCAGGATATGTGTGAAAAATAATTTTTATTTGTGTTAAATGGAAAATACAATTTTTAATTCAGTTTAAATGGACGTTGGATTGTCTGCAAAGAAACGGTTAAAGTTAAAAAATATTGTCGAAAGAGTTAGGAACGTCATTGAACTGATGTGTTTTTGTTGCAGAAATAATAGAGTTACATGGAAAATTAAAAATTTTTAAAAACAATAATTTTTATTCAACTTTTTACAATTGTTGAACTACAGTAGTTGTTAAGTGTTAATTATGGATATGATTTTTTTAATGGAAAGAGGCTAAAACCTGTTTAAATTAAGAAAATTAGTAAAATTTTGGGAAAAGTTTCTAACTTTTTTAACCTAAAAGTTGGGTAACAGTGCTCCGGGAACAAAACATGTTGGTTTAAATTTTTGGGTAACATGAGTTCTATTTATTCAAATGGAATGAAATTACAATTCGACAAAATAAATGTTAATGTTTACAAAAATGTGTTGATGTAAAATCTTGTAATAAATATATGCATGAGAAGCATTTTGTTTTTTTGAATGACCCTCGTATTTGAAAATTGAAAATGAATATACATTCACAAAGTGAAAATTATAAAATCTAGGAGAATGTTTTGTAATGTTGACATTGAACAATTTTTTGAAAAAGTTGCATGTTTTAAAATTTTTTTTGCAAAGCTTTCCCCCCACATGAAAAAAAAAGTATATAATATATACTTTTCATTCCTTTCCAATGTCGATGCGTAGCATAGAACTTATTTTTTTTGTCGAATTTTAATGGCATATCTTGGATCAAATCTAAGCAGTGGCTATCACAAGCACATTCAATTCTTTTCATCGGGGATAACAAACGTTCTTTTTTTCTTATTATTTGTATACCAGTCGTAAAATTTTTTGTCTTTGTTTTTTACCGTAGTCATTTTGTAATCCACAGTCCCTAATTCCTAAAAAGTAACATTTTTTTAAAACCTGGCTTTTATTTTTTTTAGAAAAGTCAAAAAAATATATTTCCTGATAAAATACAGATATTTTTAGGGTTTTATTTTTTTTAATTTGTAAAACTATACCTTTTTATAGATAGTTTTTGACTATCAGAATTTAGCAAGAGTTTTTTCACGTTGGCCGCCATATTAAGGGCAAATCTTCATATTCCTTTGTTGTTCAACTAATTTTAATTTTTTTTAATATCATCATTATTTTTCTGTAATATATACATTTTTGGAAGCCTCCTTTTTTAAAAAATAATTTTTAAATTTAAAATTTTCACCAAATAGTTCTGCTACATCCTTTTAAATTTATAAATTAAGACAATGAGGAAATATCATCAAGTGACCCCCAAAAGGCATATATGTTGTGATTTTAAACCGGGGGGGGATTTTCATTTACCTCCCCCCGAACTTTTTAAAATTTACAAAATGATAGCGGCATCATAACTCCTGCTAAATTCAACCTGTCGAAAACTATCGATACAAGTAGCTAGTAAAATGAAACATAATGTTTTTATTTTAATAATTTCCCCTGTTTCCCCGGATTTTCATCATTTGGAATGCAGCATCTTTGTTTTAAAAGGGGTTTTTGACAAAAAAAGATTTTACTGATAACCCAAATAATTTTCTTTCCCTTTTTTGGGTTTAATTTACCTTTTTAAAATATAACTGTAAAAGGTCTTCGCCATTTGTTATCAAAATACACTGGAAATACCCCTTAAAAAAAATTTAAATGTATAGATTTTTAAAACTACATAAATGGCATTGATGTATTCTTGAAAAAGGTATCAAATTTCAATAATTTAGCCTTTAAAAAATCTAAAAAGATGTGTTTTTTTTCACTTGATATGCTGCTTTTTAAAAATTTACATATACTTTACACGTAGCTAAAATTTCTTCTTTTTATATAAAACCATCCATGACAGTGTATATCCTCACACATAAATGTAAATGTCCTTTTTTAATTAGATTATAATTTTTTTTAAATCAGCTTTCTTTTTGCATAAATTTATACGTATTCTGATTGGCACGCATAGACAATCAATACCCCCGGTTTTTCATTTTGTGAAAGCCATGTGCAGTGTTTTTTTTTGGTACAGGTAAATTTAATTTTTACAATTCCTATACGATTCTGACCAGTGACCTACCTTGGACCAGGGTTTTCCCTTCTTTTAAAGCGTTTTTTTCCCAAATGTGCATACTGTAATTAAAAAAAAAACCCGCCACATATTCTTACCCAAAATCTTTAGCCTTTACGGTAGCAACTCGCATTTTGTGTTATCTCAGATCGATACAAATTGAATCAATATAAAAATTTAATATTTTTTGATTTTATATATCCCGGTATGACCTTCATTTATCAAAATATCATTTACTTATTACATTAATTACATTAATTTTTTAGTAAATTTATTAGTCTTTTAAATATTTTAATTACCCTACGGTTACTTTTTCCCAATGTTGAAATGTTGAAATGTTTTTAATTTGCTTCGCTAACCGCTTTTGGCATGTGTCCATTTTTATCGAAGGGAAATTCCATAAGGCGCTACCTATCGACAACAGAAATTCAACAAAGCCTCTACCTAGTACCTATGATTTGTTTCTAACACATATAACAATTAAATAAAATCAAGACTATCAAAACAACATAATCTTTCGGTTTTTTTTTTTTTTTGATTTTGAAATCACCCGGAAACTTCCAAAAGGCGCTCCTTCGACAACGGAAACTTCAACAAAGCCTCTACTAGTACCTATGATCATGCTCATGAACAATAAATATTTGACCGAATTATGCTACGGGCACAGGGAGGAGGGGTTAATTACTGGCTAAAGGGGTTGAAGGTTTTCCGATGCAAAAAAAAACTCTGATCGAGTTTCATTTTCCAAAATATTTGGGCATCCCTTTAATTAACCAAGTAATACTAGTACACGAAGAAAGTCTTTATATAAAAGTATAATACATCTGTAATTTTAAGTTATGGATTACTTCCATAATGAAACGTTTGTATTTTTCCAAAATTTTTTTTAATTAAAATTAATAAAAAATAAAAGTTTGTTTAAATAAATTTTTTTTAAATTATTACAAAGATTTTAAACGATCACATTTTTATTTAAAAAAAAAATAATGGGAGCCGAAAATATTTAAATTAATTTTAAAAAATTGGAGAAAAAAATTTAATCCATTGATCCTTTTCTAAAAATAGCCATATAAAATATCCAAAAAAAAAGGGCATAAAAAATCTTGACATAAAAAATTTAAAATTATATCTAATGAATGATTATTTTTGAAAGTTTGTAAATTCCTATGCAAGGTATAAGTTGAAAAAAACTTTTTAAATTTGAATTTCTGCAATTCGTTAATTATCATTTTGACCCTTTTGAAAAAAAAAGAAAATTAAAATCAGATCTTAAACATATTGATAAAATTCCATATTTTTGTTTTTATAAAAAAAAAAACAAAAAAAAAACACAATGTTTGTTAGCACATTTGAAGAAAGTGACAATGATACCTAGGTAATTTTTCAATGGACAATTAAATTTTTTTTAAAACCCGACTTTAGTGAACCTTTGAATTTTTAAAATACTAGTATTGATGGATTAAACAACAACTTTCCTTCTCACACGGTTTTTTTTTTTTTTTTTTTTTTTCAATATTTCATGAAAAATATTTGCCAAATACTATATATTTTTTTCTTTTCCAAATTTTTTTTAAAAAGTATATCCCTTTCTTTTGAACATTTAATTGTATGAAAAATCATAATTACATTTTTTTTTATCTTGTTTACTTGTCTTTTTTCCCGTGAGAAAAACTAGTAGTTCATAATATTAATAAACAGATGTACTCAGTATTGTATAAAATACAGAATGAACAGTATCGGGCTCGAAAAAATTTTGAAATTGGGGCCCAGGAGAAGTAACTCCCCAATGACAGGTCACACCTGCTGACCCGCAGTGAGCCTACAAACTGAAGCTTCGAAATTAATTAATTCTCTGCTCGTCCCTGTTTTTTTACTACCAGCTAAAATCTATGTCGTCTCCAAATCAATTAATTTAAAAATTTGAATTATCATTTTATTTTCTTTTTGAGTTGTTTGCTATAGTAGCCTTTACAGCTCCCAATTTCAAATCAAAAGGCATAAAACCAATTAAATTTTAACTCAACATAATTTTTTTTTCGTTCTGGACTTTTGGACGCCACCAAAGGAGACAAATTTGGGAAAAATTTTTGAAATTGAACTTCCTGTCTTTCAAACTGAAAATCTCAGGTTGATATTTTGAAAAAAAAATTTGTCATCAGTTGGGAGTTTTTGGTTTCCATTTATTAAATATCAAAATTTATGTGTTGCTTCTTGTGATGACACTAAAAAAAATATGCATGCCCCTTTTCCTTCAAAACATTTTTTTTTTGTAAATGTCATATTGATAAAGCTCTAAGCTTTTTGTTTATCTTTGATTATGTTTCTGTTTTCATGTGTATTGTTTTTGTATGAGTGTTGTAAATGTGTTTTTATTTAATAGGATTTCTTTATATCCATAACAAAATCTAAAAAAAACCAATTATAATTTTTACACAAAATGAATTTACATAAGGATGAAATTTTTTCCCATAAAAGTGTTATCGTCTTTTTGGGTGATTTTAATACTGCAGTGCATATTTTGAGGTCACAACAGTAGACTTGTTATATTTTTTTTTATTGGTTTTTTAAAACAGAAAAAAATAGCACTTTTATGACTTAACATTTAACTGGACACTTTATACATTCCCTAGGTTTTAATTGTAAGCAAAACTATAGCCTACCTTTTTTTAAAATATTGAACCCCAAATCCCATAAAACATTATGCCTTTGCCTTATCATATAATTTAAATTTTCAATAAAAACGAATCAAAATTTGATTGCACACAAGTATCTCCCGGGGAATTTGTCTCCAAACAAAGTCATGTTTACCCATGTAACCTTTAAAACCAGATGCCTAAATCTGGAAAATTTTAATTTGGAGTCGAATTAATTCACGGCTTTTCCAATGAATAAATATTTTCAGACTTTACCCCTTTAGAAAAAAAAAAAAAACTAATTAATAAATAACGCTTTTAGCAACCTTTCCCCTTTAAAAAGATTATTAAAATAATAAATTTACTGATCATATATGCATTTTTTTTAAAAACCATTTTTTGGGGGTAAAATTTCTGGTTGAGGAAAATATCAGTTTTGGGGGTTTATTTTGTATGAAGTTTTAGATCATGCATATGCCATTTTTCCCCGTGGTAATGAATTTGTGGGGATCTTCACACCTCAAAACAACAAAAAAAAACCCCCACAAAATTTTATTTAAGTAAAATTTATTAACAATGAGCATATGACGGGGTGACCAGATTTTATTTTTTTAAAAACTTTTGAGCCTAAAATTTTGTTTTTAGTGTAATCCAAATTTTTTTTTATTTTTAAAATTTAAAATGTACCTTTCGTATGTTTATAGTAAACCTGCCCTTTTTTTTTAGTGAAATCCGTAAAATGGCAAATTATATGTCTATCTTTTATCTCTGCACTGTTGATATTTTTTTACACTGTTGAAATCTTCACCAAGTCCTATTACACCCTTATACCATAATTATATATAATATCATTTTTTTTTTTACAAAATTTTCCAATATTTACATTGGTTTTTGTTTTTCATTTTCATATACACGTATATGTATTTAAAAACTTTATTAAAATTTAAAATTTATGATTACTAACACACGTAAATTTAATCCACCATATCCCTCTCCAGCAAATATTTTTGTCGGAACTTTAAGGGGTGGGCTGGATTCATCATCTCCCTTTACACAACATTTTTTCCCCATCAACATTTCCCTTGCTATAACGGTAAAGTTTAATTGATATTACATTTTTGTTAATTTTCCATATTTATTTAAAAATTTTTAATTTTTTAAAGACAGAAATTTTATACCCTTTTAACAATACTTTTTAAAAAATGTTTGGTAAATTTTCATATAAAACTTACAAAACATTTTTTTTTACACTCAAGTACCCCAAACTTTGTATTAAGGAGAGCTTTGACCTTTTACTTGACATGTAGATATATCATCGACCTTTTTTTTATTTACAATGTTAATTTTAATTCCCCTGATTTCAATCCTTAAAAAAAACACGATAAAGCCTACACAAATTATTTATCTTTTTTTTCTAAAAACCACATTGATGGCAAACTAAAAATGAACTTTATGATAGATGTGATAACTACAACCCTTTTTTTTTTTACCTGTTTAATGAATAAATCCCCTATAAAATTTTTTTCCAAGACAATTCGATACTCAAGAGAATATGCTTAAAAAAAAAATTCTTTAAAAAAAAGAAGATTCAAATGTTTATAATAAAAAGGGTATATTATTTTTTGAAAAAATAATTTAACTTAGTTTTCATATACTAACTTGGGAGTTTCCAAAAAGCGAAGTGGTTTATAAAAAAGCGTAAATGAAGTTATGTTATATGTAAAACATAAGTTGAAATAAGCATCATTCCTTATAATTTTTTTCAAATTAAACAAGGATAATACTTTTTGAAGTAATCATTTGACTAGGCAAGTTATGTTATACAAAATGGAAAAACCTTTTAAACCAATAAAATATGTGTTACAAATGAAATTAAATTATTTTACATTGTAATTAAAGTCAAAATCTCGCAAAATTAGTTTGAAAAACAAAAATCTTTGGACAAATGCAATGATAGTTTTAAAATAAAAAAATTTTTTATTTTCATTTTTTGTTGGGCATTATTTTCAATTGGTTTGTCTGTGTATTTTTCCTTTAAACGGTAAAAGGAGCATACAGGGTTGACCTGTTGATGGGGCGGCCAATCCCCCAAGCACCTGAAATACCTCAAAGCCTTTTAGAGGAAAGTTTATTTCTCACAATCTGTCTATAGACGTTTGGGTTATTAGGCCATTCCCTTTTTTTAAGTTTAGCGTCCGCGTGCGCTTTGGTTATTGCAACCCCTATAAGAAAAAAACACAACATAGGATCCTAAAAATTATTTTTTTAATTTTTTAAATTTTTAAATTTTCCAAAATTTTCGTAATAAATTTATTGGATGTATTTTAAACTTTTGTCCCTTGTTTTTCTTAAGAATAATTTTTTTTAAAGCAGTTTATTAGATCAAATCTTTGTAGGGGATCTTTTTTGACTTTTAATCCTGTGTTTTATGTTTTGGCATGTGTGTTTTTTTGGGAAAAGGTAGGTAGGTTTTTGAAAGATGGGTGGGCGCTAAAAAGAGAAAAAACTTGGAATGCCACGTTTATTATCTTCACATTTCGTTAAAAAAATTCCTACCCTGGAAATCGTAAAACATATAAAGGTCTGGTAAGAGTGGTTTTCGTGAGCATAAATAATATTTTTTATATTGCTATCAGGTTTAAATGAATTAACAATTGCGGACAGAATCCCCTTTGATGTTTATTTTTGGGGATTTTTTTAAAATACAATTTTAAAAATTGATCAAAAAACTTAAATTTAAAATTTTTTAATCTTTTAACAGAATATTTGCAAATTTGTTTTTGTTTCTTTGTTCCATAACAAACAAAAACAAGGAAAAGGTATGTTTTTGCAGTTTTAAAAAATTTGTGTAAAAATAAAAAATTTTAAAAATTCATACTTTTTTATTTTATCCAACCCAAAAAAGGTTCGCTTTTCCTTCATTCCAAGGGGCCCCTTGATATTGCTCCATAATCGGCAAAGATTGTTACATTTACAAATTTGGGATTTTTTTTTTTCCCAATTTCCAAATTTTTCCCTAAGGGTTTGTTGGTGTTTAATTGTGACTAAGGATTGACAAGGGTGTTTTTTAACAACCCCATTTTAAATACAAATTACTAGCAGAAAAGTTGCTCAATTTTTGGTCTATTTTTCCAGGAGGAAAAAGATCTTCAAAAGTGAAAAAAATTAGAGTTTTCATTACAAAAAAAATACTTTTTAACATCATCCCAGATAGAAAGCTTACGTTGGGCCGATGTTGGAATATGGTTTGTAGATCGGCACATATCGCCAAAAGATATTGGGCCAAAATGGTCCGACAATTGTCATTACAAAGTGGTGCATTACATTGTTCCAGCATGGTCCACATTTTAAATTTCAACAGTTGGTGATACATTGTTCCAAGTCAGCCCCAAAATTGTTATTTTTAATGTTGAAGTTTGGTCATCTTTGTAATGTTCTTACATTGTTGAACCAATGTTGCTATGTAAACTTATAAGTTGAAACATTTAAAAAAATTATTTATTTTAACTTTTATTTATTTGTTTATTTATTCGTTTTTAATTATTTAATTCGCAGTTTTTCAAAATGGGGAATATCTTTAGATTTTTTTTTTAAATTTAAAGGAAAATTCATGGGTGAATGGGTGATAAGAATTAATTTAAAAAAACACCCCAAAAATTTTTTGGGGGTTTCCCAGCCTTGTTGATGTTGTCAAAGGAAAGTTGGAAGAAGTTCCGAAAAGAAGAATCATAACTTTGGATAATAAACCCCCCGGTATGGGGACACAATGTACAAATTTTTTATGTGCCTTGAATAAATAATTCTTCTGCTACTGACTGTTCCTTGTCGGGACACTACAAAATATAAAAGCTATAAAATGCCTGGCGGAAAATCGTTTGGCAAGCGTTACGCATTTCAATTTTTTTATAAAATTTAACCCTAAACATCTCTATTTTAAAAAAAAGTTCTATTCAATATGCCATGCTTTTTCAGGAATCTGAATGCTCGCAAAAGGAAAAAGCAGATAAAATTAACAAAAGGGAAATTTTTAATTTTCATAAAAAAAGAATAAAATCACATAATTGAAATTATCTTTTGATAGATAAATTACATGTACCTTGTATCTTTTTTAGTGTTAGTAGGGATAAACTTTAGCTCTAACCTTTTTTTTTAGCTAACCTGAGCCATTTTAAGGCCCAAGGATTTTCTAATCAGTGTCTGGTATTTCTGTCATCTGTAAACTTCTCAAATTTTTCTTTTTCGGACCCAATCCCAATTTGAACCAAAAAAAAAGTAGTAATTTCTACCACTTTCTAACTGTCAGGTTGAAAGAACCAATTGTCTTGTAAAGTCTTATTTTTAAAAAATTTTTTCATATATTTATATGTGCGATATATATCATGATAAAAATAACCTAATGTAAACTTTTTTTTTTAAAATTGTGAGAAAAGTTTGAAGTGTTATGGGAAATCCGAAATTGCTGAGCCTCGCCCTTTAAATGAATCCGTTGTGAAATGACCGGTTATTTGGCTACCCTTTTAAAAAACCATTTTTATTTATTTATTATTGTGAAATTTTATGGGATATTGGTGAGGAATATTTTAAAAAACCTAGAAATTTTGGAAATTCCTTTAAATTTGGGTTCAAAAAATACATTTTTGATTTTATGGATTTTTAATTAAATAAATTATTTTCTAGTAGATATTTTGTATTTACATGTGTTTGTCACTCTAGTCTAGTCATTAACTTTTTTGGTAAATGTCATGGGAACTGGAAATTATTGTAACTGTATACCCTGCTGAGGTGGCCCAACGTTGGGCCAATGAAAAGTTTCTTTTGGGGGATAAAGCATACATACATGCACAAGTTTTCTTTCCCCCCACATAAGAAGTATTGAAGTTGAAAAAACGATATTTCTTCACCAAACTCCTTTCCTTCTAAAGATAGTGGAATGAAAATTATATTTTTTCTCAGGGCCAAAACTGGTTAATTTAAATACGCATCCCTTTATCAAAAGAATTTATTTACAAAAAACAAAGCTTATCTCTAGGTCATAACTACATTGATATTTAAGATTGGTTTTTAAAGGGGCCTGCTAAAAAAAAAAAATAAAATTTTTCAAATTTTCAACAAAATTCTCTTTATGAATATTATTTATACTTTTATTTTTTAAATATTACAAATGACAATTAAAACCCAAAATTTTCATTTTAGCAAAAAAGGAAAAATTTCATTTTTGATGACCTAGGGTAATATAAAAAATTAACAAATTTGAATCAAAAGTTTATATTTTTATGAAACATGTTCATGTATTTTCACTATTTTGTTTTTTTTAATTTGATTTTTTTTAACAAAAATTAAAAATAATTTTTTTTTAAATTCATGTTTTTAAAAATTTTAACAACTATTTAAAAGATTGCGTCCCTTTATATTAACAAATTACACAATTTTTCCCCAAATAATGTCTTATGAGTTTTAAAAAAAATGCCCCTTACAAAAATTTACTATATAAAATTAAAGTTTTTTAAAAAGGTTTAAACCTTTTTTTAAAAAGCTTTATCACAAGTTTTTAAACTTTTAAAAATGATAAAAAGTACTTGCTTATCAGTCAGGTAATATTTCAGGGCTTTTTCCAAAATTCTTTTTAAATCTATAACCTGTAAAAACGGGAAATGGTAATTAGATACTGTGGCTACACAATTTCAGTTTTTATGGGTACTTGTCAAAAAGAAAGTATGAAAAATCACAAAAATACTTCTTCAGATATTATAAAATTTTTTCCCGTTTTTGAGGTCAATAAAAATATTTAGCCTCGGAAAAACAATTTCCCCGGGCCCCAAAGGGGGGGTAAAAATTGACTTCGAAATGCTAATCATTTTTTGACCAAAAAAAACAGCAATAATTGTTTTATTGATTTCACTGATAAAATGATACAGCCCATTGCTTTTTTCATTGGTTTAACCCACCCAAAAAAGAGAGAAGCAGTTAAAATGTAAAAAAATTTCCCAAGTCGTATAACAGGAAAAAATTTTTTATAAATTTTAGTTGTCATGAAAAAATTATAAATTTTGGTTTTTTATAGGATAGATTTTGAAAGGAAGGATTTTTCAGGGAAAAAAAAAAATTTTCCCAAAAAGTAAATATTGTTGTTAAAAAAAAATTTAAAGGGGTCCCTGCATCCCCTTTTTACCACCCCTCCCCAAAAAATTATATTCACATATGTTTTGTTCACATGAAAAAAAGTCATAGTCCTTTAAATAGCTTTCAAAAACAATTTGTATAAATTTTGGGAAATTTTCCCCAAAAATTTTTTTTAAGATCAATGAGAGGAAAAAATCTTTGTATTCACCTGGAACGTCACGTGCAGGTAATACAACTAATATTTTTTTCTAGTTGGATTCAGCCAATCAGAGATATGAAAATTATTAAATAAATTTTGTTTAAAGTCATTTATTGACTTTATTAACTGAACGGTATTAAGCAATATCTCCCCAAGAATAATTTCTTTTTTATTCAATTCACATAAAGGATAAGTCCACATTTTAAAAAATAAGCAAATGAAAGTTTTAAGTCAATTTTTAAAATTTGTAAATTTTTTTTTAGAAGTCTCTGTCACAATTTTTTTTAAATTTTTCATGCAAAAACATACCCAAATGATAAAAAAAGTTATAAAGTAGCAAAACTTGGTTATAACGAAGTCACGGGGAAAAGTGAAATTTTTGATATCCGTTATTGTTAAAAAGGTAAAAGAAAGTCATTAAATTTATATATCGGGGATCCAAAAAATACTTTGTTTTATCCGAAAAAGGGGAATTCCTGTTGTATTTAAAGATTTTTGCTGTATACCTTTCGCTGCCAATGTTTGGGGAAATAGGTTATTATTTTAACGTTTATCAGACTTTGGGAAATTTTTTTTTTTTTAAAAAAAGATCATATTGGGAGAAAAATTTAGCTACCTCGGGATGTTTCCCAAAAAAGTTTAGCTTTTCTGGTCCCATGGTTTTGATAAGAATTTTAAAATTTTTTTTCCTATATATTTTGTGCATTTTTTTTTTAAAAATTTATTGCTTCTCCAGGGGGTAATAATCTGAAAAAATTAGAATTTACAATACCCCAGGATTTTTCCTCATAATTTCAGCTTTTTGACCCACTGGTTCCTGAGAAGTTTTTTAACAAATTTTTTTCAAATTTAAATGGGAAAATTAATTCCCTTGTGGTGAGAAAAAAATTTACATTTCCATTTTATTTTGGTTGATTAAAGTGCACAAAGGTTAACTTCACTTTTGGGGGTTTTATTGTTTTAAATTAAACCAAAATTTGGGGGGTCCAAACGGACAGACAAGCAAACCTAAATTTGGCCCAGTTGGGGCAAAAAAATTTGAATAAATATTGTATTTTCATTTTATATTTAATAAGAAATAAAAAATTTTAAGAAAGAAATAAAAATCATATAAAAAGTTTTTTTAAAATAGGCTTAAAAGGGTAAAGTGAATATATACCCCCCAGAATAAACCTTGATGAGCTCCTGTATGCATAAACATTTTTCCAGTGGGGCTTTTGTAATCTTTAATGAATGCTGAAGTAGTATAAACGCCCGGGTTGAAGGGGGTTACAAAAATTTAAGTATTTAACATTTCCAACTTAGGGGGGTTTTTCAGTTCCCAGTTTTGAAAAAACGGGTGCCTTGAAAGGGTTTTACAATGAAAACCAAAAAACCCGGATAGGAAGGATGGAACTATTGGTGTCTCCATTTAAAAGCCCTTTTGGCTTTTACTTCCTTCAACTCCAAGAAAAAGGGGTCTACAAAAGTCCTATCAATAAGATAAAGATAAAACATGTTTATACACTGTAAAAAATTTGGAAAGTAAATCCAAAATTTTTTTTTTTTTTTTGCTTGAAAATTTAAATTCCCACATTAACATATAAATAAATGTATCTTGTCAAATTTAATACAAAAAAAATTTTTTAATACTTTTCTTTTATAATTTTCTTTAAAAATTTTTTATTCAAACTAAAGCACATTTTAGGTCTTGGAGAAAAAGAAATTAAGATGTGGTTTTTTAATTCATTTGATTAATTAAAAAAAATGTTAATTTACAAAAGAAATGTTCTTTTCCCTTTGGGTAAACTTACATGTAATATGCCTTCCTTTTTTAAGGTTTTAGAGTAAAAAATTAATGAAGAAATATCATTTTAAATAAAGTGTATATAAACTGTGTAAATTTTTTTTAAAAATATTAATATGCAATTTCACTAAAACCCTTTTTAAAAAACCCTTTATTCGATAAACTACAGATATTCCGTGCACTGAGCAAAACAAAAAACATCCCCGCCTTCAAGGGTTTGGGGGGAAACGTAAATTCCGCTATAATAGTGGTATCCATATTATAGTAAAATTTCCGCTATATTTCCTGCCGTAGATCCCCTAGTTTTCCCCAATCATGCAAGGTGTTTGAACCGCAAGTATGGGGGGTATTAAAATAAATTAAAACCCCCAGCTTGTTTTAATTTTAATAATTTTTTAAAGGGTTTTTTAAAAGGCGACATTTTTTTTTCTAAACCCGAGTTCCCGGATTTTTTAAGCTTGTTTAAATCTATTTATTCCTCATTAAAGTGCACAAATTAGGCCATTTTTAATTATTTAAAGAGTTTAGGGGAATTAAACAAAAAAAAATTTTTTGGGTTTGAGGTTTTAAAGGGGTTTTGGGAAAGCTGTTATGGTAAACGAAAAAACCCCAATTTGGCAAACTTTAAAAAAGATATTTTGATAAACTCGATTATATCCTCTTAACAAAATCAATTTATAATAAATAACCCAAAAAAATTACTTATAAAAGCGATCGTAGAAAAAAATCTTTTTTTTTGGATTTTGGTTTAAATTTTAATTGTTTATTTAAAATAAAACTTTTTTATTTTGGTGTGGGGGAATAGTTTACAAGAGTGCCTGTAACCTTATTTTAACACATGTTAAAAAATAATTATTAATTGACAATTTATTTAAAATTTGCACAAACATATTTAAAACGCTTTATGTTTATGCACTTCGCAAGACATTTAATTTTAAAAAATTGAGAGAAATGGCTTTAGGTTATTTTTCTTGTTTTTTCAAAAATATATAAATCTAATTATATGCATATGAAATAAAAATTATATTGCAAAAAATCGCACTAAAAGTATCAATTTTTAAAATTTGGCGATTTTATACCAAAGTGTTGCTGTTTAAACCACAAGGAAACCCCAAATAACCAATCGCTACTGCTCAATATTCAGAAAAAAGTTTTTAAAATTCTTAAATTTCTATAAAAATTTTTAAAAAAAAAAAATTTTAAAAAATCGGTGGGAAACAATTTAGCACTTTTTAAAAAAAAGTATTTTCACAATTTTGAAAGCATTTCCATAATGGAAAAAAAGATATTAAAAATGAATTTGTTTTTAAAAAGCGAATTTTCATCTTCAATAAATTTTTAAATTTATTCATCATTGACTTTATTACATCATGTTATTGATGACAAATGCATTAAAATCTCTATTTACTTATCTTTTTTTTTAAAAATTTATTTATATTGATTTAATCTGAAGACAGTCAAAAATTAAAAAACAAACCCGGGCAGATACCCTGGAACTTTTTCACGTGATAATGCCCTTTTTTTGGGGCATGCTGCATGGCGCCTTTTCAAAATGTAAAAAAAATTTTTCCTTTTAAACATTCCAAAATGAACATTTAAAAAAACTTTTACTAGTTGAACAGTTTTTCAATTTTTTTAACCATGACTATGTACCACATATTTACCATCCCGGAAAAAAAATAAAATTTTCCTTTTATATCTATATTGTACCTTTTTTAAACTCTTTTTATATAGTCAAAATTATCAAATTTCTTGATGAGAAATGACAAAGAAATTGAAACATTATAACTACAATTAATATTTAGTTTAAAGCAAATTTTACTTATGATTTTTACATATATCAAAGAAGAATTATTTTACTGAACTATTACAAAAAAAACTTCTCATTTTCCATGTGCCACTAACACAATCACAAGAAGATGGCCGCAAAAGGGGAAACCGATAATAAAGGATCATGTTTCCCTAACGGGACTTAATACCCATAAACATGCAGACAGAAATAATTTTTTTTTTAATTCCCCAAAAAACCCTTTTATAAAATTTATAATTGTAAAAGGCCTAATTTTCATTTAAAGAGGAATAAAAGAATTTAAACAACTTAAAAACCCTATAAAAACCCGGGTTTCTATGTTAAAAATGCAACTTTTCAAAAAAAAATGGTTTGCATTATTAAACGCAACGGTAAAAAATTTATTAAAATTCCCAAAAAATCCCAACATTTACACTTTTTATAATTAAACCCCACCATGACTTTTAAAAACCTTTTAAAAATTTTTTTCCGGAAAAGAAATTGAGGGTATCTACGGCAGGAAATACAGCGTAATTTCACTATAATAGTAATTCCCCTATTATGGGAAATTAACTTTCCCCCCATCTGTTCAAAACCCTTTTAACGAAAAGTTTTTTTTTTCCTATAGGAAAAAAGAAATAAGAGTATGATCAAAAAGTAAAAAAAAAGATGATAATGGTTTTATGTTATAAAGGTTTTGGAAAAAAACCCCTTTAAAATTTTAATCAGTGGTACAAAAAGAGTTGGGGTAGGGGATTTTACCCAAACGTAACGGACGGCGTTTCAGCACACAACGACAGACACAACCCTCACTAGTTTTTCCCCTGCTTTTCAAGCGGGGTGTATAGTTAAACAAATACAAACTGCGATGGCAAACTGAGTCTTTGTGATAGTAAAACCCCACATAAACATGATAATGTTTGATGAAGTAACACTTGAGGGGGGGTTTTTTTCCCTCCCCCCCTCTTCTGATTCCTCCTGGAACTTAAGACCTAAAATGAAAAATTTCTGTTTTTAACCATATGAATAATTTCTTAAATCATATTCATTTGCAATGGACATCCAAACAAAAACTGACACAATATTACAAAAAAAAATAAAACAGTTATATTGAATTCCCTCACCTTTAAACCATTGTGAACTTTCTACTCAAATTAATGTATGTGTAATCAAGAATAAAAATCAACCGATTTAATCAATTCAAGAATTGGCTCTTCCATTTCTATGGAAAATCATTATAATTATATATAATTTCTTACAATGCAGTGCTATTTATTTTTAAATTACTCTGCTTGAATTACATACTTCCATAAAGATAAACATATATCAGTTCGCTTGTTCCCCATCCTTCTGAATTGTGTGCCAGACATCTATACCTGGAGTCATGCTCATTATAAAAATCCACCATGTTAATGACAAGTTTTGGCTTGAAAAGGTCAAGACTACTGCCGTTGTACCTCGTGTCAGTGATATTTATATCCATCGTGTATCCATTACAAATAGGTTGCCACTTCGTTTCATTAGTTGCTGGTAAATCCGTGCGATTTATACTAACGGAAGCTCCGATTTCGACTGTTGATAGAAATGGTATGTTGAAGGATGATTAGCTGCGTATAACCTTTGGAGTGCCTAAATATAAAGATCATCATCAACCAAAAGATTGAAATGGAAAATGACAAATAAAATTAATGAATTCATAAACACATACGCAGTGTTTCTATTTGCTCGATATATCCTGTGCTCTCTTTTTCAAAGTAATTGTTATACCAGCTTCTTGCTCTAATTGTAACAGAATAGTTTTCACCAGGCTCTAATCTTTCTGGCCATGTGTAAATGTTCGAATACGGATAATTATAGCCATGATAGCCAGCTCCGTTGATATCTACTCTGTATCTGTCTACGTCAAGTATTATTCTTTGGAACAGCCCATTTGAGATAAAGTCTTTCTGGATGAAAGTCACTAGCATTTACGTCTAATGGACCAGGAGGCAGAGGATCTAGAAAATATCATAAACCTTTTCAAAGAAATAAAGCGCAAAAAATTACATCATTTTACATGCAAATAGAATGTCAAAAATACATACTAGTATACATATTTAGCAAAGGTAAACACATACCTACGACAAGTCATATGCAAGATGTGGTAACATTAATTATTTCTGTTGGGTCGTTAAGTAGAACAGTAGAGGTAATGTAAAAGTAAAACAAATATCCAGGAGTAAAATATGATTCGAACGTGTGGTTATTTTTTCTTCCAACAGATATATGCCTATTATAAGGATCCCCAGTAATCTCTTAGTGAGACAGTGCAATACTGGATGAGATTGGAATCCGAAGACGGATCATCCCACCAAACGGTGATACGTGATGTAGTTATCTCGGATCCTCTGTAGACAGCCCTCAAGTTACCTCCTATAATTAGAAACAAAAAAATTGTGTCATATAGAGTACACAAAAAGAACAAAAAGAGTGTAACAGTTTTAAATTAGAACTTTACTTACTATTAAAACATATTTCGTTCCTGTGATAAGTGTAGCTGGCACACATACATGATCTGTATTTTGTTAGAACATTCTAAATGGTATCTCTGATCGCATTCTTTTGTCATGTTGCATGAATCATTAAACCGTAATACTAAAAAGGAAGAAATATTTTAACATCTACAAAATAAAACTTAGTGTGCAATATTGGGGAAAAAACAATTCCAGATACTCTCTCTCTCAACCCAATAGCAACAATGAATAATTTTTTAGTTCGTACTAGCCCTTGTTTACCAAACTTACTCTTTCTCGAAAATTAAAAAAATAATAATAACATACTTCCTTTTACTTCTAATCTAATCGTATTGCCATGACACCATCCACCAGATATTCGAACTTGAAGTTGATACCTCACTTCATCCTCAAAAGTAATGTTATTAATCCTGAGTAGCGGATGGGGCAAATGTTTACTTCCAGCGTATTTATCTTTGTTGATGTTAATGACTTCAGTTTTATCATGCCCTATTTTCAGCCATATTGCAAAGATAGCTGGTTCCGAATAGGACTCCACAGTGCCTGTATATGAAACTGATTGTCCGAAAAATTCTGATATAAATTCGGGAGTAGCAATGACGAGTGGACACCCTGAAAATAAAACATGATACATGCATAGACATATAATTAATTGGAGCTGGTGAGATTTAATTTTTTTTTTATAATTTCTATGGGTTAAAATATATAATGCTTTGAAAGTCCAAAAAACATGGGTCAACCAGCTACAGATTAAAAAATTACTTCTTCATTTTTTTAAAAATAATTTTATACTTACTCACAAAGAAAATCGTAGAGCTATTTACTGAGTACGTTAAAAGATTATTCCTTCCTTTTTGAATTTTAAAAAGAACCTTTTTTTTGTGCAGACAAGTTTAACTGTGAATTTTGAAATTTTCAGAAAATTCTGCAGAGTTACATAGCTATGAATGCCAAAAACCAATACCTGTTTACTTAATTTTTGTATATCCGATGAAAAGCTACGTAACAGTAAGATCATATGAAGAGAAATCTTCGTCATGAAGAATGGGCGGAGCGAGGAGGAGCCCATTCTTCGTGACGAAGATTTTCTCTTCATCTGTTCATATAATTTTACTATTACTAGAACAGAACCTCAGCCAATCAAATAAATGGATTAAAAATAAACTCCTCTCATGCTGTGTCATAAATGATGCTCACCTTGGCCGCTCGTTGTACATATCGAGCACTCAATCAATATCGAAAACACGCGGTTTCAAAATGAACTCCAACCCATTCAGGTTAGCACGGGATTATATGAAATTGCATGAAAAGATCTTTAGTGGGGAAATGGTATGGTTAAGATATTAAAGCTACTGAACTAATGAATTATATTCTTGTAACAAGAATCGTAATATCTATATTTGTGAAAAATGATTGTATTAAAATAACAAGGCCCTAGTCAGCAGGAGTGGGTATCGCTTCCTAGGGTGAAATAAAAAAATTGATAAAAATTTTAATTGTGACTTAAATCTGTCTTCAAAGACAAGGTTCGTCTCTGATATACATGACGATGGTTTTATTTTCTGTATGTACCGAAATGGGAAAAAATATTCAGAAAGGCAACAAAAGATTACAGTGGAATAAAGGTGAAGCAATGCCTAGAGAGTTAAAATATCATTGTAAACAGCTCGTGGATTTTGAATAGTTTGTTTTTGTGTGCTAAACAAGAACCAACGAAAACACACCCATATAGCTGTCAAGTCAACTAATCAGACACCGTTAAATATTTCAGAAATGGAAGAATTCCTCACCATGAAGAATCAATTCTTCGCGGTAAATGGAAGCATTTGATTGGCTGAATAAATAGGTTATGTTCTAATGTGGTATTTCAAATGATAACGCATATATCCCGGTATCTTTAAATTTCCGTTAATATGTTACACAAATAGTTTTCTACTATTTATTCAATACACAAAGTTATATCCTTAACTATTATATTAAATTGTCATTTTTTCTACTTTATATAGTCTTACATGAAATGTTAGCAGTGACCATCAATTGAAGATCCGTGGTTGTGACAGGGTAGCTGGTCGTTGATGTTGACAAGTAACTGGGACTGATTGTTTCATTTTCGGTTATCAAATTTGTATATCCAAAATTAGAAGTGCCACTTAAAGTTGGTAGCTCACTGCTTGATTGTACTTTTGTGGTACTTGTTGTTGCAGAGGGATATGACGTGACAGTAGATTCATGATTATCCATGTTTTCCTCTGTTATGAAACTTTCAGTTGTTGAACTTGATGGTGTGTTATCAGATATCTGATGAGTATTTAGAGAAGAAAAACTTTTTTCAGAAGTTTCGGATATTTTTGTCGACTGGGATTCATCATACTCGCTGTCGGTGGAGGATTCTGGAGTTAAAACTGTTGTTGTTGGTTTTGATGGAGTTGTAGGATTTTCTGCGAATGACCTTTCTGAAGTATCCTCTGATGAAGTAATTTTCGGTGAGGTGTTTGACGGAGATTGATAATTAAGCAAAGGTGTTGTGTTTTCATCAAGTTCTTCGGTGGTTGTTTCCATACTCATAGAAATGTTTACACCTGTGGTTGCATTCGAAGGGATATTTTCCATTTGTAATTTGTCATCGACAACAGGAAGCGCAGTTATGTCTTCTACACACTTCAAACTTATGCAGAGCAGAAGTAGATCAAAGGCACACACCCTTGTGGTTTGTCGTACCTTTTGACAAAGATTCATGGTGCCTAAAATGGTTTTGTAGAAGTCGGCATTTCAAATTAAAAAAATAAATCTGTCATGAATGGATATATTTTTAAAATACTTATCTATATATATTCTCTTTAATTATTTCAAAAATCAATGCTTATGTGTCATCTACTGATACAACTACGATTTTGGAAACGTTTTTTAAAATTAAAAAATTAAAATTAATATATGGGTTTATCGTAAGAAGTATTTTGCGATAGAGAAGAGTATGATCACTGTTTCGATTTCACTGACATCGTTTAATTTGTTGAACATCTTCAAAGCCTACCAAACAACGTACATAAAAATACATGTATGTTTGCAATTGGCATCTAAGTATTATGCCTCCCGATCATTCCTCTTAAAAGGAATACTTGTTTTAACTGTATATCTCTGCAAAAAAGCTTGTTTTTTTAATCCATTCCCCCTCTCTCAAATGACTAATGGTATCAACACAATATTTTCTAATTTTTTTTTTAATTTTATGATAGAACACACAAAAAGAAGTAAAGCGCGCTTTCCAGTACTTTGCATACTACCACGTTTAACTGGAAAATACATGTTACTGTGTAAATAGATTTAGGTGGTGCATTGGTTTACTAAACCAAAATATGAAAAAAATGGAACTACCTCTGCATGTATATTTAATTTATTTAAAGGGCCATGGGTATAGTTTCAATTTTTTTAACCAATTTTTATGTTTACAATTCTTAATCAAGGCAATTCAAATGATCAGCGAAAATTTGAACATCATTTGTTGATTTACAAAGAAGATACAGAACTTTAAATTCTTCATAATTTAAACACGGCTAATCTTGTTTTGTTTACATATAGAAAATATGATATTTATAACAAAAGAAGATTTAGTAAATCACAAAAAACTGTGTAATGGTATTTAGAATTAAGTTATTTATTGAAAAAGCTGCTTTTAACGGACATATATTAGTATATTTAAACTATGTAAACAAAAACACGACAAAAACCTTCTTTAGATAACAAAGGGTTTGAGTTTAAAGTCTGTCTTGTATTTTGACAACTGAAATTCAAACTTTTGATAATCATAAAAAAGTATTTGCAAACATTAAAAAAAACGGGAAAAAGAAATTTGAAAATATTCAACTGAACCTGCGTCCGTGTCCCTTTAAGATAATTTACTGTAAACTTGTGCCTTGATTCGGGCTATTAATTTCTATTTACAAGAAACTAACAAATACAATACATTTACGGGGTTATTCTCTTCGGTAAATTTATACACGTATCACTTAAATCGAATAAAATATTTTTTTTATTATTTTAATTTGTTTGGTTTTTTATGACATTCTATAGATCATTTCATGACTGTTGAAAAGAATTTTGATATCATGAAAGATTTCTATCTTCGTTTCGATAACTGCTGCTGCATCTTACGTCTGTACGTCGTCACCGTTTTGTTTATGTGCCTCTTTCAAAATAGTCAAAACTCCCATTTCATATACTTAATCAGTTAATATTTAATCCATTTGTACATGGTTTGCAGACAGACTTGAACAAAATCTACATATAATTAATATTAAACTTTTTCTGTTGTGAATATTATATTTTTAAAAATTTTTATTAAAATCTTCGAGATTAAGTTAAACAAAATGATTAAATTAGCACTAATAACTATCATTTATAGAAAAAAAATCCGGAAATTGAGTGTAAATTCCTAAGTATACGCGTGGAATTAAGTATCGCGTAATTTCGCGAGAAGCACCACACGCGAAATAAAATTACTTGCCTTTATACATGTAATCATGGTGCTGAAATCTATGTATGTATTCTTAATCAGCCGTCTATTCGCGAAAAATTATTCTCGCGATTTGCCGTTGAAGAGACCATTCGTGATAATAAGCACTCGCGAAAAATAAGGAATCTACACTAATTACAAAAAATGCCTATTTTGTTTATATACAGCATTTTGGAAAAAAAAGGATAAGTGCGTTTTAAAAAATATTGATTTTTAATATGTAGACCAAGTTAAACCAAAATAAAATTAATATAACGGATATCAAAAGAACATAACCCTCTCAAAGTGTCTCTTGTTTTATAGTTGATTTAAATACTTGAATCTAAATTTTCTAATGCTCACCCGGGAGTTCTCCTTATATCCCATGCAAATGTTAAAATATCATTGATAATCTTGGAGATAATTATGAATTTTGCCAGGCAAATAAAATATTGAAATAATTTGGATGATTGTAAACGCTATATCTCTTTGAAATGTATAAGACCTGCCTCCCTTTCCTGTTGATAATTTAGATTACCAAGTGTCAGTTTAAAAAGTAAGCATTATCTAGACTTAGGTATGAGATAGTTTCATGATCCTTGTTTTGTGATAGAACAAACAAAGACTTGATATATTATTTTTTGAAAAAGCTGCCCTTTCATTCTGTTAATTTAATTCTCGAAGGATATCACTGGTAGCCTGCTTCTTCATCAGCAATGGAGGAAAACGTCATGTAAGATTCACCAGTAAAATTAAGTCATTGAACTGATGTGCATAAACAATCTTCAGCTTGAAGTGAAATATCAGTATCTATTTATCGGATATTAAATTATAGATTTCATTTAATTATTAAATGCATGTTAATGTTTTTAAAGCAATATACTAACATAATACATAGCAACATGAATATTCTTCACAAAAATATTAGACTTCTTTCTTTATAATCTGAACTGAGCATTACAAAAAGTAAAGATAGATTTTAAAAAAAAACCTGGTTTATCACATTCCTTAATATCCTCTTATTAAAAATCCTAGATTGAATCAATAGCAAAAATACATTTCATTTACTTTATGCTTTAGAATAAAAATAGGACAACAATCCTCGATGACAGAATGAAATTACAATACTCTCAACCTCGTAATCTTTATAAATATTTAGAGAAAGGAAGTTTAATTTGCTTCAGTAATTCTTGTTTGTGTAGATTACACTATTAGGTCTAAATCTTAAACTTCAATTTTGATAAATTATTTAAAATGTGTAAGAAAGTACAAAAAAAAGAAAGATTTTTTTTTACTTCAATGAACAATACTTATGTATGGTCCAGTGTGTTTGTTTTATAGCAAACATGCATATGAATCAAAGACCGAACGGAGCTTTTCTGAGTTAAGTTTATCTGTGGTTTTCCTGTCTATCTGTAATTTCTATGTAATGTATCTCAATCAAGGCCACAAGAGGAGACTAACGTTTTAAAATCCACTTGTGACATCACTTTATTTTTCGAGCGCTCCCAATCGCATCTTCTCAGGCCTTTCCCGCAAGCTCGTAAAATCATCTCTAATGTATAATCGAATGTTTTCAACATAACTTCACACTCTTAAACTCCTAATAGATTCATTTTGACTTTTCTCTTATAATTTCATATATATGTGCAGATATATGCACTGTGGTCCGTGTAACACATAATAGGTAATTCAATTACCTAAAATGGTTTAGAATTTGATACATATGGTAAAATTCAAACAAATTTCGTACAGTGACTTTAATATTTTATTTCAAAAAACTAAAATTGAAAATTTTAAAACACATTTTGAAATGTTACATTCTTAGATTTTGACCCCCAATATTCAAAATTCAATTTTCCGATTTGATATTTTAAACTCTTTAGTTTTTAATCCATCGTTTGTTCAGAAAAGGACAAGATAGGGTAACAGCCGAATCTGGCCCCTTATTTGATGTAAAAATCAGAACACTGGTAAAATTGTGATAGTTTCTAGTTAAGAAGTTAAAATGGTGCTTACTTTAAAACAAGCACCAATTTTGATTCAAAGCTTACAGGGAAGCCACTAGAGGGTGCAGAAATAGGGCATTTTTCAGTTTCCTCAATTCTGGTTGAATTTCATCATATTTTGGATACATTTCTCTTCGGAAAACATAGAGCACAAGCTTGCCTATCTGAGATTTTTACACAGTACAAAAACTGCATCTGATACAAGTGTATAAAATATATAAATTTGGTAGATAGGCAAGCGTGTGCTCAATTTTTTCCGAAAGAAAATGTGCTGTAAAATTGATGAAAATTTGCATAAAAATGAGAAATGTCGAAAATTGACCTGTTTCCTGACCCCACTGTGACCCCTATATATTCTAAATCTTAAAACCAATACTCATTTTGTGGCAGGGGTGACAACAGGTTTTTATGGATAAACTGTTTAATCATTCTGAAAGACACCCAAAATCGGGGACCAAATACTGATCTTACCCTATCTTGTCCTTTACATTTAACAACCAATGGTTCCGTAACATTTTACGTCAATAGTTTAAACTTTTTACTTCAAACTTCTGAATTGAAATTTTTGAAACATTTTAAATTGTTTGAAGTAGAAAATTTTGAGTCTAACACTTTCCAATACCAAAAGTTCTTTGAGGTTTTAGAATTTTACTTCATGTTTATGTTTCCAAATTTTCAAACTCCATTTGAATTTTGAAACAAGGTCTGTATCGGGTTTTAATTTTTATGTTTCCTAAATAGCAAATTTTCAAACTCGATTTGAATTTTGAAACAAGGTCTGTATCAATTCAATATTTTAATTATTTTTAAAAGCTCTTTTGCTTGACCAAAAGTGTTTTGATAGAGTTTCAAATTTCAAACCGGGTTTTAATTTTGATGTTTTGGAAATTTAAGTGTTTGAAGAAAAAAAACACATTAAAATGTTTTGAGAGTTGAAATTTAGATTGAAGTGATATTTTTTTTTACAAATGTTGATAACTGTCGATTTCACATCCAGTTTCAATCACTCTGAAATGCTAAAGTTGATATTGAATTTATTTTTATTAAACAATATTTCAAACTTAAGATAGAGTACAGTTATAAACGATAATTCTATTAGTCAATAGTGTATTTTAAAGAACATTGTCTTTCATTTCATTTTTATTAGTAAATGTAAAAAAGAATGATATATATATATATATATATATATATATATATATATATATATATATATATATATCTGTTGATATGAAATTGATATGCAAGTTGTAGTTAATTGATTCAAGTAAATGGTTGGCCATGTGCACTTAGAATGAAAGAAGTTAATTTACATTGTCTTAAACTAAAGTACAAAAAGTAAAAGTTTTTAAAAACTAATTATAAAGCGTAGTCAATTTAAAAGAAGGATATGGATATAACAAACAGTACACATTATTTAAAATTAAAGTTCATAAAACAATTCAAAATAAAAGCAGAGCAAACACGGACCTCCGAAACATCAGAGGTGGGATCAGGTGTTATGAAGGAGTGAGCATCCCTTGGTGACCGGTCACAACCGCCGTGTGCTCCTTGTCATGATAATGGGGAGGGGGGAGGTTCCTTCGTCAATTCAGCGTATAACGTAAGTCAGCATTTGACTCAATGATACATTGAATTTGCTGACAGCATCATTGTATCGACCATAGAACTTAAAAAATGATGACTTTAAACGAAATTGCTGATATTCTTCTTTCATCAATTTGTTTGTCAATAATTTACCTCGTTTAAGAAATTTATGTAATTCATGTTCTTGCGTATCGAATCAACTGGGATACATAAACTACGTATGCATGTGATAAAGATATATTGCTTCTTAAGTAAGGGCAGTTGACAATAGAAAAGTTAAAAAGTCATCACGTTTTTCATAGAGCTTGCTTGTTAGATTACCAAAATGTCTTTTAAAAGTAAATATCCAGATATGACAAGGATGTGCCAGATCCTGTTGTATCTTTTATTTCTAACTCACGAGGATATACTGAGTATCGTATCAACATAAAAATGGAAATTACAAATGATAATTGATCATACGTTGTCGATATATCTAAATGTCAAATTGAAGGCATATCAAGTGTTTTCTTGTTTTCACGCATAAGATTTGCATATGAATACGAAAAATAGATCTAATAACGGAGCGCAATTGGCACCCTCGGGAATTCCAATAGATTGTTGGAAGACCTGGTCTCCAAAAACCACAAAGGTATTGTCAATAAGAAACTCAAGCATCTTTTTGATGTCAACTTCAGAGCATGTTTGTATGCAATCAGGATGTGTATAACAAAATAATTTTGCAAATGACCAATGACCAGGTAAGTAAATTTACGAGTTCCATTTTAATTGAAAAAGCAGCTGGACTTCAATTGACTGTGGGGAAAGGTTGTGTATAAAGTTTAAAAGTCGTAAGTTAAAACTTAATTTTGTCTTCATGAGTTCTTCTGATACAAATAAAATCAAGCATCAATTATTTACTACCGGTGTTTAACATAAAAGTTATAAATAATTTGTCAAAATATACAATGAAATGAAAAAAAGTTACATAACTATTATCTTTCACAAAAATAAAACAACAATGAAAGATAAAATAGACAAATATGGTATTAAATTATTTAAGAGTCACGAGATTCACATAAAAAGCATAACTTGATCTGTTCTGACGTCCAAATATGCAGGTTCTATTTGAGTGTATTCTAAAAACACCGCGGTTAAAATTTCAGGTCTACTATTGCCAAACTTTCCCTTTATTTGCCTAAAAAATATTCTAATAGATAAGAATCAGTCGGGGAAAAATTGTGACTTTATTAATGAAATCGTCCAATATTTATTTTTCAATTATCTCTTCACTAGAAAAAGTCGTCAGTTTCAATCTGCCTGAGCAGATTTAAAAAAAATACAGATGGAATCTTTGGTTTTAAGAAAAATAGATGAATTAATAAGATCGGGGAGCAAATTCTTTCGGATAAAACTAGTTAAGTACTTCCCATGCATCTGCATTCCCTTTATTTTTTTAATTGTATTTTTGCTGAAAAGTTTAGTCTTTATACTTTTGACTACGAAATGTTCCGTCTACCTGTTCAATATATATAGGGTTCATGAGGATGTTGACGGTCAACAGAGGATGCTCATTCCTCCTAAGCATCTTTTTATTAATTCATAACAATTTTTTATTTTCCTTATAGGCATTATAATAATACCTTGTGAACAGCATTTTAAAAATTCTGTATTACCATTAAAATATTCTAAAATTATAAAGAATGACATTGTAGCTATTTTTCTCGAATGCTCTGTAAATATTATTATCCCGCTTCAGACAAATTTGTCGATTACTGATTGGATAAAAGCTAATCACGTGAAGCCCTAAAATTTTCCGTATTACGTCTCCGTCGAGGCGTAATATGAAAATCGGAAACGCGATTCCGTTCGAAGCGTTGTTATTTAAGAAATAAGGTAGAAGGGCTTTATGGGAGATTTGATCATGTGCCAACCCGTTTTACATCCCAACAAAACTCAAAAAATGATACCTTATTACTTATATTTACATTTGTGACTTATTCATACTTTAAGTTTGCCTGATTGCTACTTTTGACGTTTGAAATGCGTTATTTTTCAAATCCAACGGCATGTATGTAATCCACTAAACGCGCGTCGACCCTTTATTACGTCACAAAGAAATTACGTCGAACGTTTATCCAAACGCACATCTATGACCTCTTGACCTCGTACCTGCATTTATACAATTATACATACGCATTGCTTTCAGTGGTGTTATATAAACGAAGACATTTGTAAATGGAAATATTGTAAATTGTAAATAAAAATGGCGGATAAGAAACGGTTTACTAGGTAGTTTAGTTAAATTTTTTGTTACCGTAACGATACTTTAGGTTGATTGTTATTGGATTAAAACTAATATTTTCATAATATGCACAAATATTTGTTTTATATTGAAAAAGGTGTTCAGCTGGATAAATTCGTAATACAGTCAATTAGCTTCGCCTCGCCCAATACGTATTTCCATTTCAAACCCTGTATGAATCCGTATTAGGTCACTAACTGACTGTGTAACTAATAGTTCATTAGAAAACGTAATATATGAAACAGACCCAGTGTTTAGTATCTTACATGTATATATATGGTACATATATAAAGCAAATTTTTCAACAACTCTTAATCTAACATAACTGCCCTAAGTAAGGAAAATTTAAGATAGAAATCACAAAGAAATTTACTTTTATATGGATACCCACTTCCTCCCAATCCCCACCGCTCGGCTATCTAGGCAAGTCTAAAATCTGCTTTCGATGCCGATGGAATTCTCGCGGCGCTGTACTACATTACACGGTCATTGAGAGTAGAAGTGAGATACAGTTATTTGGACATTAGTTTTTAACATAGGATTAATATTAACAATACACGTTGTAGTGAAATTAATTATTATTTATACACATTTTACAACAGCTCTTAATTACACTCTTCATTTAATGTTAATCTAGTAAATCTTATATAAGCCCACACCGCGATCTAAAAATTGTTTCAAGGATTAGAATCTTCTAAGGCAGTTCTTTTGGTATATAATTAAACATTTTAAATCAGAGGTTGGGGGTTATGGAAAATTTTTCAAAACGGCTTAAAATTTTGGCCATTTTTGAAGAAATTTTCAAGATTTGAAGAAAATGATGCGATTTCTGACGTCATAATACATGGACAAGTTAAAAAAATTACGTCATTTTTATTTGATATAAAGTCACTAAGAGTAAAAATGACATTTAACAAATTAAGAAATTTTTTAACTAAAAAGGAGCAGTTTTGATTTTTCAGAAATTCACATGGCCACAAACACCTTCTTTAAACTATAGTAAATCAAAATTTAATGCACATTATTTATAATCTCAATTTTTAAGGTAGGACAAACACCCCTGGATTCTATTTTAACCCATTTCTTGACAACAATGAATGATCCCTGTAAGAAAAATTATATGTTTTGGCATGTTGCGTCATTTTTGTGAAAAAAATCAGAGAATCCTATATATTGGTCACTTGGGGGCTTACATTTTGGAATGTTTTTATGCTAACTAAGTGTAATAAACAAGCATGTGACAGTCTGTTATAAAATGCAGTGTAACTTTTGTTCCATACATAGTAGAGGAATGATATTTGGACACATATATAAGGAGTCTCCATTCTTTATGTACTACTAAGGTCAAGGTCATATCAAAAGGTCAAAGGTGACGTCATCTACTGAATCTTTTAGTTTTTTTGCCATTGAAATTTTTTTGATCGCAAAAATATCTGAAACTAACGGTTCAATTTTCTTTATTTTTAAACATTTTATTTAATGACCCATTTGAATCATTCTGTTGATTTTATGTAAAAATTGAATCATACATTTTCTCTTAAGAAAACTTAAACTGTCGGATATTTACATGTAAAATTTCAATTCCAACGCTAAGTATGTTCTATTTTTACTTAATATTTTGACTTACTAACTTAAAGCAACAAAAAGGTTATATTTATGAAAAGTATTACACAAATTTGCAATAGATCAATTGATAATTCTAGAATAAGGATCATTCTCAAGTCTAATGTCTGATTTCCCAATCTTCTTACAGGGGTCTGATAGGCCATATTTCAGACTATGTGGGCAAAAAATGTGCGGTTGAATTTCTTTCATATCATACACAAAGAGAGATTTTATATCCTAGAACAAAATATCAAATTTTCAGGAAAATTGAATTTGAGGAAAAGTTTGGCCTGTCTATTGTGTCCTACCTTAAATGATTTTTTATATCAAAAATTCAAAATATATAAATGGATCAAACTATTAAAATTTTTGTTTGTATAATTATATGTAAATGTTCCCTACTCCCTCCTATCCCCCCCCCCCCAAAAAAGTGGGGGGGGGGGGGGGTTTCGGTTAAAGTATCATAGGAAAGCAATCTACCGTAAGAAAAGTTTCACAACATAGCATAGTAAATAAGAAAAAAATATCAAAGTATTAAATTCTTTAACTATTGTTTATTATAGTAAACTTAAGATAACTGTATTTTTTAGGATGTGCATCCATGTATGTTGGTATGAGGAAGATGTAATCAAGAATTTATTTTCCCCAGTTGGAAATTTGGGGGTACTTATTTCTCACTGATATGCTGAATCATAGATTTAGTAACATGATAAATTAATTATACAATCTGTAACCTAAAAAGTCATTCCATCGTGAAAATATAATTTCCCTTTTATTTACTAAACCCAATAATACAGTATAAGAAGGCATATTAAAAGCTTAGGTGACTGTCTATTTCACATCCTATTTCAATCGCTATAAAGTGTCAAATTGGTATCGAATTTGTTTATTAAACAATATTTTAAAGTTTACATAGAAAAAAGTTATAAACAATAATTCTTTTATTAGTCGATTTAAAAATGTGGCTTAAATGACCATAAAGTGGCCATGAAGTGTATCTCAATGAACACCATCTTTCATTTCTTTCATTTCATATTTATTAGTATTAATGTAAAAATGGTACGAAATTGATATGCAAGGTGTGGTCTGATGATTCAACTTAATGGTGGGTTATTTGTATTTAGAATAAAGAAGTTAATTCACATTGTGTTCAACTAAATAAATAGTTGTAAAAGTTTTGAAAATCTAATCAAAAAGCGGTGTCAATTTCTTTTGTTGTAAATTTTCTGAAACGAATGAAATCAAACATCAATCATTAGGAAAAATAAAAGGGGTTTAATATATACTATATCTATACATATTTTTTTTACGACAGGTACAATTAATACGAATGAAATCAAACATCAATCATTAAGAATGGGGTTATATACTATATCTTTACATAATTTTTTACGACAGGTACAATTAAAAATATTGTGTGAAAATCTAAAATGAAAGGAAAAAAGTTATGTACATGTATGTATTAACTTTCACAAAAAATAAAACCACAATGAATAATAAAATAGACAAATATGGAATTAAATTTCATAAGAGTCACAAGATGCACATAAAAAAATATAACTTGATATCTTCTGACATCCAAATATGTAGGTTCTTTTTGGGTGTATTCTAAAATTCCAGCCAGTTAGTATTTCAAGCCCATTGTTGTCAAATTTTCTAAAAAAAAAAAAAACAAAACAATATTCTAATAAATTAGCATCAGCATGGGAGAAAAGGTATGAATTTATTCATGAAGCCGTTCAGTTATGTATACTGTATTTCAATTATCTGTTGAATAGAAAAAAGTTAACATTTTAAATTATTTGTTTTTTGGCAAAAATAGTTATTGTACTCAAACACGATAAAGAGATAATTGGATATTTTCGCATGTACAATCTGCTTGAATAGTTACATCATGTATCTCTGTGAAATAAAAATAAAACACAGATTAAATCTTTGGTTTTATGGAATTCACATGAAACAATGAGATCGGAGAGAAACTCAATCGGATAAGACAAGTTAACTACTTCCCATGCCTCTGCCTTCCTTTAATTTTTTAATTGTATTTTGGCTGACATGTTAGGGTATTAAACAAGATTTGACTACGGAATGTTCCTTCAACCTGTTCAATACATACAGTGTTCATGAGGAACAGAGGATGCTTATTCCTCCTAATAAGCATTTTTTTATTTATGCAATTTTTGATTTTCCATATGGCATAATAATAATACCTTGTGAACAGCATTTTAAATTTTTTGTATAACATTAAAATATTCTTAAGTTTATTCAGAATTAATTGTGGTAATATCATTTTTTTCGATTGCTCTATGAATATCAGTTTATTAGAAAATGTAAGAGAGGGAACAGACCCAGTGTTCGTATTTTATTAATAGTCCCTTTAACAGCAACTCCGTCTTTAAATAAATGTGTATTTCTCTCATCTGGGATGAGGGGTATTGATGTCTTTTATTTGATATATCCTATTTTTAGCTTTTATTAGTCAATAAAATTATACATACCTCTAAATTTGTTTACGAAATACAAAAAGTTGCATATGTATTTGAATTTCTCAAGTATATGTTTTGTACCATTTCATAAAATACCAGTCACGATATGTGTTTCACATATCGATCATAAAGAACACGGACCCCCCTTCCCCTGAAAAAAAGATAGAAACAACGCATAATAAAGAAACGATTCAATGATTAATTACAAGGAATATTTGTCATCTAATTGTTTTATATGAATATTATTTATTCGAGAAAAACACATGATTTAAACGCACTTTTTGAAATAAAACAGCCAGTCTATAAAGCTCACAGACAAAAGAACCCAATTTTGTAAAATGGAAAAGTTCTGTCTTTTCAAAACATTCTTTGGTTGTTTTCTAATTAATATCATGCAGGTACATATAGTCTACCAGAGGCGTACATGTATCGTATTAAATTTTTTAATCAATGATGTTATTAATGCATCAAGTAAACACAACACTGTCTTCAATAATCCTTTTCATTTTTTTTCAATTTTGTTTGTCAGATGAATATTTACATGACCCTAAAACATTCGTATTGTAAATACCAAAGAACAATCCTACCCCTTCAAGTACTTCCTCATTTAAATTATCCTAACTTCATATCTTAACTTCCGGGTTTGACAGAAATACCATATGCACGATATGCAAGAGTTTGATAAGAATATCCTTGCTTTTTAAAGCCAAAACAACGTTACCACTTACTGTAAAATAACATATTTTCGTGGGGTTAAATTTTCGTGGTTTGAGAAAAAACTCTTGGTTCGTGGGGATTTGAATTCGCGGATTAAAAATTGTTGGGTTGTGTGTAACATTTTACATTTCGTAGTGGACATGAATTCATGGGTCTATCCATATCTCGAAAACAACGAAAATTAAACCTCCATGAAAATTTTTGATATGATATGGCAAAAACGGGAAGGGCTATTGCATATCACGACAATAACATATATATATATATATATATCACATTTCACAACAACTCCTAAACTAACATACGAGGGCTGTTCAATAAATAATGTCCTGAACTGTATGACATAAATTACAGATATCATATGACATTGAACTTGACCTTCTCTCATTATTGAATCTTTACTGAATTTATAACAGTTTATTTGACCACTTTTCAGCACATAGTTTCATCATGAGAAGCTGGGAGACAAGGGCTTTTCGAGACACTGCATTATAAATGAATGGTAAAGAATCAGTAAACTAGAGTGAAAATAAAAGCTACATTAAAGCTGCTGTAAAACTTGTTAAGAATCCCAAAGAAATATTCACTTAAATATGTGACATTTACAGCAACCGATGCCTGTTTTATAGACAAAGGAGCAGGTAGAATTCAATGATAAAAAATTATATTATGGGCATCAAAGATGGGTACCCTCCTTGCCAACAAAAATTATAACAACTCATGTACTGTTTGCCAAATTTCAACAAATAATATTTGATGATGTATAATTGACTTTAAGACATATAGCAAATTTGATAGACATCATATCGGGAGTAGTTTACACTGTTTTAAAGAAACGTTTGACAGTAAAAAAGCTTGGTAGTCAAAGGCCATCCTATATTCCTAAAAATGAGTGAAAACGACAGCGTGTACGAAAGTCTGAACAATTATTTTAAAATATCAGTAATTGTAGTTATCCACGTTTGTTTTATATTCAAACAGATATTGAAACATGATTCTATTGCTAAAAACCATCAAAACGAAATTTACCATAAGATGCACTTGATAAAAACGGCGAAGGTCTGACAAGAGCAAAGGTATGCAAGAGCACAAAGACAGATTTATATGCAATTTTCTTAAATATTAATGGTATTGTTGTTCAAATTCGTATTCGGGGAGACAGTTTAATATCTGGAGGAATCTAGAAAGCACTTTTTTTGCAAAAAAATAAAAAGGTTTATTAGAGGAAGGACCCAGAATCAGGAATCCACTACAATGAATTTCTTCACGACAGCGTCCAAACCCGCATGCCCTGAAGAGTAAAGGGATTTTCGGGATAAACAGAAAGTTAATGTTTTTTCACATTAACAATATTTGCCAGATCTTTGACCTTTTGACTTGTTTCTATTTCCAAACTTGAAAAAAAAAAACCTTTTAGAAGAAAAAAACAAGTCCGGGAAATCATTTGATCTGCCATTTTCCAGTATACTAAGGGTCATACCCAAAAATGAATTCTAAAAACAATCAGAAGTTGGATAAAAAATGTTACTTATATGTGTTTGAATTAAAAGAGATTAATAAGTAAAATCATGAAGACTAAACCATTGAAAAGCCCCGTTTTCTTCTTTCTAAGCACCGAGGACATTATTTATTGAACAGCCCTCGTAACTGCCCTAAGTGAAGAAATATTAATATAGAAAGCAAAAAGAAATTCACTTTTACATGGATACCCACTTCCGCCCCAGCCCGGGGTTGAACTCGAGACCTTCGGAATCTGTCTCCTAGCAGTTCAAGAACAGCGCGCTAGACCGCTCGGCTATCTAGGCAAGTCAAAAAACTTGCTTTCGATGCCGATGGAATTCTCGCGGCGCTGTTCTTGCACTTGCATTCCATCGGCATCTGCTAGGAGACAGATTGAGGTCGAGAGTTCATCCCCGGGATGGGGCGGAAGTGGGTATCCATGTAAAAGTGAATTTCTTTGTGCTTTCTATATTAATATTTCTTCAATTAGGGCAGTTATGTAAGTTTAGGAGTTGAAATGGTGTATATTCGCTCGGCAAGCCTCGCAAATATATACACCATTTCAACTCGTTGGATAAAGCCAATATATATATATATCACATTTCACAACAACTCCTAAACTAACATACATGTAACTGCCCTAAGTGAAGGAATATTAATATAGAAAGCACAAAGAAATTCACTTTTACATGGATACCCACTTCCGCCCCAGCCCGGGGTTTAACTCGAGACCTTCGGAATCTGTCTCCTAGCAGTGCAAGAACAGCGCGCTAGACCGCTCGGCTATCTAGGCAAGTCAAAAAACTTGCTTTCGATGCCGATGGAATTCTCGCGGCGCTGTTCTTGCACTTGCATTCCATCGGCATCTGCTAGGAGACAGATTCCGAAGGTCGAGAGTTCATCCCCGGGCTGGGGCGGAAGTGGGTATCCATGTAAAAGTGAATTTCTTTGTGTTTTCTATATTAATATTTCTTCACTTAGGGCAGTTATGTTAGTTTAGGAGTTGTTGTGAAATGTGCTTTATAAATAATAATTAATTTCGTTACAACATGTATTGGTAACAATCCTCTGTTAAAACTAATGTCCAAATAACTGTATCTCACTTCTATTCTCAATGGCGGTGTGGTGTAGGGCAGCGCCGCGAGAATTCCATCGGCATCGAAAGCAAGTTTTTTGACTTGCCTAGATAGCTGAGCGGTCTTATATTGCTAGGAGACAGATTCCGAAGGTCTCGAGTTGAGTTCAACCCCGGGCTGGGGCGGAAGTGGGTATACATGTAAAAGTGAATTTCTTTGTGCTTTCTTTATATATATATATATATATATATATATATATATATATATATATATATATATATATATATATATATATATACTTACTGAAAGAATGAATCGTTTAAACGTCCACATTTGGCCCCCCGATAATTTACAAAAAATCAGTTCAAAGATATCCTACATATTTCTGCCTCAATCTTTTCATCAAACATTGTAGTTTATTAATTTCATTTTCAATTTTCACTTACTTGCACTGTAATTGGGTATTTATCTGATTAATATAGCAGGGGTACGTTGTTTACATCGATTTCCCATAGACGTTAGGCCACACCCCCATTTTGAAAGCCCAATTTTTATATGAGCGCATAGATGTTTCAAGTTGTAGTAAATAGGGTCAATGTAAAGAGTTAAACTTGTCATTTTATTTCATGAAAGAAATTGAAACAGTCGTGCGCTCACTTGTTGTTTTCCAAAAAGGCAAAATCACGGGTACCTGTCCCTATAGTAAAGGCACCTTGTTTACAAATTTCAACCCGCCTTTGACCTCATGAATAACAAAGCATTAAACACGTGACTCAAATCTATTCACTTTCATGCTTTGAGCAGATCAATGCGACATCGTGTCCAGTGTTGCGAGCTATCGATGGTCAAATCCTTTTCAAATGGATAATTAGAATTAAATGTACCCTGGGATAAAATTTCTTTAAAACGGTATATTTAAGGCTTGTTAACATTTTTGATTTACTTGTTATTTCAGTCAATTTTGTTTGATTTTTTTCGGTATTTATCAATATATTTTAGAGGCTTTTAGCACAAAGCTTGCACTTACTGCTTGTATCTCATTAATACAGAATTTGAAAAAATATACTGAGAGTATATATATTATCAATTTGCCTTTCTTCCTAAATATACATGTACATGTACATCACATCAGCGTTACGTTCATTGACTCTTAGAAGATATAAAAAAAAATACGATCGTTATTTGAAAAAATATCAATTTCTTTAGAAAATAAACCGTTTGTTACAAATGCGTAATTCCATTTAAAGAAACATTACGGAAAAGAAATTGAAGTGTGAGGCATTAAAAAGATTTATATATCGGATAAAACACATTGCACAAAATGCACCCCTACATGTAATTAAACAGATGGAAACTCCGGGTTTCATCTGACGACACTACAAATGTTATAACTTTTTACATCGGCACAAAATCTAAAAACAATGAAAGATTTACATATAAATATTAGTATGTAACACAAAATCGAATGAAAAAGTGCGTATTTTTTTTTTTTGAAATGGTTTATTGTTTAACTCACTAGACAGGGACGTAGCAACCGGGGGGCCGGGGGGGGGGGTTGCCCCCCCCCACTTTTTTTCCCCAACATTACCTTTACTATAGTAAATGTTCATTGAAAGGATGGTTGGTCCCCCCACTTTATACCATAGTATAGTGATATCAAGGATTGTAGGGAGAAAAATTTGAAGTGATAGTAAGTTGGCTTCGAAAAAGTTGACCCCTCCCTCCCCACGAAATAGGATTTTCGAGTTTGGGCAACTTTTAATTTTTTTTTTTGCTTGTCAACTTTTTTTTCAGGCGATTAAAAAAAAATTTTCTCTGGTTGCCCCCCCCCACTTTCAAAAACGATACTACGTGCCTGCTAGAGGACGAGATTTTTTTAAACAATGCAATCTGGACTGTGTAAAGTACACTTATCTAACACTGATGTTTTTTTTTTATATCCAGCAGCGATAATATTGACGTTAAACTGACGTTTAATTTTCTCACTTTCTTGCGAATTTATTTTTCATACACTGAGTGAAGTTTTATATCACAATTCAACCGTATTTGTTGTAGCACACCAATTTCGCAAAATTATATATGTACATGATATGAAATAATTATTAACGTGAATGTAATAAGCTAATTAATTATAAGCTTTAATGAATGGATTATCATCTCTATAAAAATAAAGTTTAAGTATGATAAAGAGTCAATCCTGCATTATACGTTCTATTCACAAATTCCATTGTGTGTATTTATATATAAATAATCTGACGAATTTCTAATAAATAATTTAAAATATAACTCGTAAGTTAAGCAGAAAAAAATAAGCCTGACAAATAAAAAGGGATGCTTATGTGTTCGGTCTCTTGCACTAAGAAGGGGGCTTTTAGGTTTCACTTCATCATAAAACGTAATACACTTCAAACACACTATGTATTCATACTAATCGCACGCTTGATAGACGCCGCGCCTTCTCATTCATATGCTAGGACTACAATGATCTATATATAGCCGTAATGGCGAAGTTTTACAGTGAAATATGCGACTTTATTTAATCAATATCATGTATATATTGAAAATCTCTTTCACAAAAAATCCTTTATTAGTATCTATACAGACTATACTTGAAGACTTTAGCTATAAGATAACAATGTTCTTATTTAAAAGGGTAAAATTCTGCATTTAAAAAGGGGCGAAATTGCAGTGTTAAGAGGATTCATTCTTTTTTACAATAAAAAACTCTTCATTTGAACAATAACAATATATTTATTATATAAAGATAATATGACAACAGCAGCAAAGTAACAAAACAAAGATCATTTGTTCTAATTTAAATATATAAACTACGATAGAATATATTACTTCTATAATAAGTATTTTATTAAGAAGAATGAACGCACGCTTTCACACATACAAACCCTCACACACAATTTATGAAAGCTTAAACTTATAATGTAAGATCATGGACATGTACCTGCCTGATATATAGCATATTATCAAGCACCTTAGTGTTTGCTTTAATACAAATAAAAAGATATATCCAAAATATATTTTGGCGGACGGAAAAGATGATAATTGTGCGTAGACATGAACAAATACTCTGAATATTACGACTGGAAGAGATAAATATACTGGTAGAATACAAACAATGCACTCGTTGTACAGACATAGATTTATATATGGATATAAATTCCTCCTACAAACAATAAAATATGACATTCAGACACAAACAAATTAAGATAAGTACAATCTACTCCTAAAATGAATTAACTGTACGATAACATTAAACATTGAGCGTTATAAAATCTTTTTTTTAAAAATCAATCATAACATTTTATTGCACATCCTTGAAAAGGCCTTGATAGCATTTTAGTTGTTTCTATGGAATTCATAATGTTATTTATCTAATCCTTTCTACTTTGAAGATGCCATCAAGCTGTTGACTGATTTCTCTGTAAAATAAATTCTTCGTCTTAATATTTTAAAATGTCGCATCAATATATACATATACGAATACATGATACATTTTCACGATTATGTTAAAAATCATGTATAAAAAATATTTGAAAACAATGAATGCCTGATAAACATTGTATGTACAGTAATTGTTAAATTTGCTTTCAAATTTTGACACTTAAAAGAAAACAAAAGGCCCATGGGCCACATCGCTCACCTGAGTAACTTGGGTGATGCAGATCTTTTTTAAAGATTTGTTCTATATATATTTCTATGTAAAACTTGGATTCCCTATTGTGGCCCCGCTCTACCCCTGGGGGTCATGATTTTAATAATTTAATATCTACACTACCCAAGGATGCTTCCACGTAAGTTTCAGCTTTCCTGGCCCAGTGGTTCTTGAGTAGAAGATTTTTAAAGATTTGTAATAAATATTTCTATGTAAAACTTGGATTCCCTATTGTGGCCCCGCCCTACCCCCGGGGGTCATGATTTTAACAATTTAATATCTTCACTACCCAAGGATGCTTTCACGTAAGTTTCAGCTTTTCTGGCCCAGTGGTTCTTGAGAAGAAGATTTTTAAAGATTTGTTCTATATAGTTCTATGTAAAACTTGGATTCCCCATTGTGGCCCCGCCCTACCCCGGGGGGTCATGATTTTAACAATTTAATATTTACACTACCCAAGGATGCTTCCACATAAGTTTCATCTTCCCTGGCCCAGTGGTTTTTGAGTAGAAGATTTTTAAAGATTTGTTGTAGATATTTCTATGTAAAACTTGGATTCCCTATTGTGGCCCCGCCCTACCCCCGGGGGTCATGATTTTAACAACTTAATATCTACACTACCCAAGGATGCTTCCACATAAGTTTCAACTTTTCTGGCCCAGTGGTTCTTGAGAAGGAGGTTTTTAAAGATTTGTTCCATATATTTCTATGTAAAACTTGTATTCCCTATTGTGGCCTCGCCCTACCCCTGGGGGTCAGGATTTTAACAAATTAATATCTACACTACCCAAGGATGCTCCCACGAAAGTTTCAGCTCTCCTGGCCCAGTGGTTCTTGAGAAGAAGATTTTTAAAGATTTGTTCTATATAGTTCTATGTAAAACTTGGATTCCCCATTGTGGCCCCGCCCTACCCCCGGGGATCATGATTTTAACAATTTAATATCTACACTACCCAAGGATGCTTCCACATAAGTTTCAGCTTTTCTGGCCAGTGGTTCTTGAGAAGAAGATTTTTAAAGATTTGTTCTATATATTTCTATGTATAACTTGGATTTCCTATTGTGGCTCCGCCGTACCCCGGGGTTCTTTGATTTAGCAATTTAATATCTACACTACCCCAGGATGCTTCCATATAAGTTTCAGCTTTTCTGGCCCAGTGGTTCTTGAGAAGAAGATTTTTTAATGACCCCACCCTATTTTTATATTTTCTTGATTATCTCCCTTTGGAAGGGGTCTTGGCTCTTGATTTTAACAATTTAATTTTCCCTTCACCCAAGGATGCTTTGTACCAAGTTTGGTTAAAATTGGCCCAGTGGTTCTTGAGAAGAAGTTGAAAATGTGAAAAAGTTTACAGACGGACGGACGGACGAACGGACGACGGAGAACGGGTGATCAGAAAAGCTCACTTGAGCTTTCAGCTCAGGTGAGCTAAAAAGGGGAGCCACCTGAAATCATATTTGAACAATTATCTCAAAATGACGTCCTTTTAAGGTAATGATCTTGTCTAGACATAGCACGAAATTCCTTGATACAACAGTGTCTCGGAAGTTACTTACTGAATTAGGATTAGAAGTTAACCTTTTACATACGTTAAGGTTTGGGTTCTTAGACTAGGGTTGATAATAACGTATTCATAATGAGGGTAGCTAGCTCTTTTGATAATATATTCTGATTGAGATTGCTTCTTTGCATAAGTGTGATGTAACTTTGTTATGTTCCATTTCCGTAACTTTGATAATTTTTTTTGAATATTTTGCTGCTAAAAATTGTACTTACTAACAAATTTTTAGAGTCATGTATCAGAGAAATTGATCAAGGGATGCATGTGTGACAAATTATTTCAAATGGTATCATACATTTTCGGAATCCTTTACAATATACAATGTTCGTCTCTTAAAAATATTCCAGCATAAATAAAATGTTGATGTTTCGAAATCAATCATTCAAAGCAGTGAATTAAATAAACCAAAAGGTATGAAACGATAACTTACAAACACTGGGTTAGGATTTGCTTCTGCTATGGGTCGTTGTATTCTAAACTGTGTGAGAAAATATAACTAGTTTGAAAATTAGTTGAAATAATTGCAAAAAAAAGCAAAATCTCAATTCTGTATAAAATATACAGTTTATCAATTATGTATGAAAATCAAAATTCATTTCTGAGAAAAGACTAACCGATTCAGCTGTTGGAATGGAAGACTGTATGAAATCCCAGGAAAATTCCGAATTATAAGGAATAGGTCTATCATCTAAAAGAAAATTTCAGCAAAAAAAACACAATTTTAATTGCCCAAGTCCAATAGTATGCTTAAAGATTGAAGTTTTTCTCATGATAAAAATTGAACTAAAAATATTAGCTCTAAATGATGCAACTTAGATTTACCTATATGTTCTTGATTCCAGATGTCCTGTTCATATTGCCTTGGTCGTGGTGGGTTACTTTCTAAACTTCGAGGACCCTCGAGACCATACGGGGAGTACATGGGTCCCCAGCTGCCATAACGGACAGGTATTCCATACCTGAACGCTTCACTCCCATCACACGACCTATAAAATCATTTAAAATTTTTATGTAAAAATCTTATAATGAAGTACATGACATGTATAAATGTGAATAGTTTTAGGTAAAAGAATAAAAATAAATCAACAAAATTTATGTCCAAATTAGTATATATGAATTTTCTTGCATAAGAATTTGATACTTTTACACAAAAAATCTACTTATGCTACTCGCTATTGATTGTTTTCTTTTCAAAGAGTCTTAATTTTTAAGCAGTAATTTTACACATGTTGATCTAACCTATCATCACTATTACTGCTGACTGTCAGATCTTCCTTATCTTTTCTTCGTTTACAGTAGACGCATATGATGAATATAATAGCTATTACTGTTACTGTTAAGGGTATTCCTATTCCTAGCCCAACAATCAAGTCAAAGTAATCTGAAAGGATTAAAAATATACATCATTTCTTGCTCACATGATAAAACAAGAGATACTGTCAGCACTGCGCTCATAAAATAATTACTTACGCTTCAATATGAATAATATGTTTTTATTTAACCCGCCATACCCCTTATAACGAACAAACGTGCACAATAACACATTACTATTAAAAAAATACAAATATCCTTAAAGTATGCGTTTGTAAAGGAGGAGTTGCAGATAAAATAGTTTAAAAGGGAATGGAAGTGTCCTAGTTTTGCTATAGGGGAAATATGAATTAGAAGGTATAATGATACCACATACATGTAGATAAGACTCAGTGAAAGATTCATAAAATTTTATCGAATGGTACATGTACAGAATGATTTGCGGATATGAAAAGGCTATCAACAATGTAATGCTTTGAACATTAGGAGTACCTGTGTTACAGATTTACAGCAAGACGTTTCAACGCTTTGAACCTCCCATTTGAAAGAGATAATCAGTTTTCATCGATGAAAAACATGGAATGGAAAGTCAATCGTTTAACACCCTTTCCCGCAGTCACGCATTTTAACGCATATACCATTTCCTATTTCTAACGCAAAATCACGCATTTACCGTTTCCCCGCAATCGCGCATTTTCACGCACTTTAAAAAGTTCATTTAATCTTCAATTTATTGTCAAATTCCAACTACTTTATACTTGCTTGAATCCCATAAATTAGAAAAAGTTATTTTATAATTAAAATATTATTTCAGAACATTATTTCCGCTAAACTTTAGAGAAATTTGTACCCCGCTATAAAGTGTTTGCGGGGAAATGGTAAAGTAATATTTCTATGACGCGAGGATTCAATATATGTTGAATAGCAATTCTGTAAGTTGTAAAGAGTTAATTTTTTATAACGTATTAGTACAGTATCAGTATCTTGATATTTCAAATCAGTTTTATCCAGTTCTTTTTTACTAAAAGACAGAAAACAGATATAAAATTAATCATATATGGTGTTCAAATACTTTTCATACATCATGTACATCACCAATAAAAAAGAATGCATTAAATCATTTTATCATAGTAATTTTTTTAGTAAAAAAGCCGGTGTTAATATTTTATATTGGAACAAACTTTTGATTTTAAATTTGAGAAAAGATAGTGAAAATATTTTTATTTTCAAAATCCTTATTGCAAATTAAACAGAAAACATACCCGTTACTTCTATTGGTCTGAAAACAAGAATTAAACATAACATATTGATACATGGTTTGTAAATCCTATATTCAAATGTTAATTGCATTTGAATTACAAAATTAAACCTTTTAATTTTAAATTGCATTTTACAACGTAAGGAGTCCTTTTCTTGTCTTTTGACTTTTTTATATTAATTAAATGTCTTTATCTACTTACACACAGGAAGGAGTGCCTGAGTTTTCAACACATGTTTCCCCTTCCGAACACGGGGACAAAAGTTTTAAAATGGTACATGGGCTGCTTGAATTGCCGACTGTGAAATCTGATAAAAAGATGAGAGGTGCAATAAGTTTCTCTGAAAATAAGTACACATGTACCTCTCGAATTTAACGGAAAACGATTGCATTTAAGACATGTGCATCGGCATTACACAAACAATAACATATACGTACATATGCTTTTACAATGCATTGTTAAAGGACCCCGTTACTTCAAACGACAAATATTACAGCTACACAGATGAATTAATTTGTATTGCTTGGATGTTCTTCTTAATAGTTGATGCTAATATTTCACTTTAATTGTTTGTGTATAATTTTATTGAACACTAGAAGAACCGAATACTGGTGGTTCCAGTTTTAAATAAGCATAAAATTCATCATATTTACTGCGTGACTCCCTTTTTTAGATTTTGTGTATCATGACTTCAAGATCACTAAAAAATATTATATAATCTAGATCTTATATTTATATAGTATAAAATATATATCTAGGCTTGTTAATAACCAAGCTTTTTGTACATTTGAATAGCTCGAATTATCTCCTTAACATATTGGGAATAAAGGAACCTCTGTAAAACCCCCATTTGACTTTAAAATCTATGAAATACCGGTAAAATGTATTGTAGAAAATTGCCCATTTTTGTCACGTGAAATATTCAATATGTATCTAAGTAATCTTTCCTTTCTAGCGTCATTAAAATAATGTACTTAATTTTAAAAATCTAGCAAACCATTTGCTAGCTTATATACCAGAATGTTCCGTGGCAAAGTAAAGAGCAGCAATAAAAATTACTTACTTTTGCCTTCTCCGTCAGTGATTAATACAGTCACTGTGGAAAAAGAAGCATTTCTCTCTAAGATTTCAATCCTCACAACTTTACTCAGCAGTTTTTTCGTAGCCCTGATGTAGTCACTCGTTTGTGCTTCTTGTGACTCGTTCTTATAGACAACTATTTCAAATCTGACCTTAAGGCTACCAAGTCTAAACACAAAAATGTTTTCTTTAATTGAAACGTTAAACATCATAAGTCTGGAAACTTTCAATAATACTGAGAAAATCTATTTATAAATTCAGTCTCTTTATTAGTAAAGGCTGAACTAAAAAATGCAATTTATGTTTAAAGGCCAGTTATGCATGGGAGGGATCTTCAGTTATTCTTTGATCTGGTGTATTAAATTTTTGTTTGAAATCAATTGGATATTGTTATAAAAAATACGGCCTCTTACACAAAAGTGAAATTTTGAACAGAAAATCACATAACCTTTTTTAAAATTGACGTACATTAAATAGTCACTGTTATTCATATTAAATTCTTTATTTTTGTGGTATTTGATTTACATGTACTTTAATTCTGGGTAAATTTATGTTCATACATGTAGTCATTAAGGCTAACTTACCTTATAGATAAAATAAATATCGTTTTAAATCCACGTACTTCTTCCTTGAAATTGTCTATCAGCTGAAAATATCAATGAATTGTTACGGCTCAGTTCAGTAACATAAGCACAATTATTAAATGTATATGAAAATAAGAATTTTCATTTATGCTTGTAACTCACAGTCTGAAGGATAATGGCCGTTATATTTTCAGTGTGGTCTTTGAATTCCTGCGGCGTAACAGATATTGCCAGAGTTGTCTCCGCTTGGAACGTTGTTTCTATCGTTCCAGGTTTAGAAGGTGTTTTTTGTGCTGAAACAATAGCAAATAAAATCTAATACTGGCGTACAATACTTTTATGCATGCAATATTTAACAAGAGGCCCACGGGCCTTATAGGTCACCTGAGTATTGTGAAACAACTTTCAAACAATTAAATTTGGTTCATGTTTTAAACCAGAGGCCATGAAATTCACAATTCACAATTTTGAAAGAGGCACTATTGCTTATCATAATTAAAAAACTTAGCATGCTTACTCTACTTATTCAATACCCAGAGGTAGATCAGAGTTACAAAGAGAAAATGTTCTTCCACTTTTTAACCAGTTGTGCACCTCACCCCAAAAGAACCACTGACCCTGGGGCCAAATATTTCAAAATTTTGCAAATTTTATCTTAAAATGGTTGATTAATACCAAAGAGCAGATTTCAAAGCATTAATTTGTTTTCAGACTATGTAACCCCCCCCCCCACCCCTTGACCCAGGAGGGGGGGGGGGGGGGCATAAAAAATAATCATTTTGCTAGATGCACCTTTCTTCATCACAAATATATATACTTGGATCATTAGCATAAACCCAAAAGCAAAGGAAAATATTTTCAAAGAATTAATGTATTTTTACTGAATAATCAAAAGAGCCCTAACACCTGAACCCCTGATTCTGGGGCAATAAAATTCACAATTTTGGAAAAGGCACTTTTGCTTATCATAACAATGTGCTTAATTAGTTTATTTAATACTCAGAAGCAGAGAAGATTTTCAAAGAATAAATGTATTTTCACTATATAATCAATAGAGCCCGCCCTAACACTAGAATCCATGACCCTGGGGCCATAAAATTCACAAATCTGGAAGAGGCACTCTTTTTCATCATAACAATGTACTTAGTTAGTTTATTTAATACTCAGAAGCAGAGAAGAAGATTTTCAGAGAATAAATGCATTTTCACTATATAATCTATAGAGCCCCGCCCTAACTCCAGAACCCCTGACCCTGGGGCTATGAAATTCAGAAATCTGGAAGAGGCACTCTTGCTCATCATAACTATGTACTTAGTTAGTTTATTTAATACTCAGAAGCAGAGAGGAAGATTTTCAAAGAATAAATGCATTTTCACTATATAATCTATAGAGCCCCGCCCTAACACTAGAACCCCTGACCCTGGGGCCATAAAATTCACAAATCTGGAAGAAGCACTCTTGCTCATCATAACTATGTACTTAGTTAGTTTATTTAAAACCCAGAAGCAGAGAAGAAGATTTTCAAACAATAAATGCATTTTCACTATATAATCTATAGAGCCCCGCCCTAACACTAGAACCCCTGATCCTGGGGCTATAAAATTCACAAATCTGGAAGAGGCACTCTTACTCATCATAACTATGTAATTAGTTAGTTTATTCAAAACCTAGAAGCAGAGAGGAAGATTTTCAAAGAATAAATGCATTTTCACTATATAATCTATACAGCCCCGCCCTAACACTAGAACCCCTGACCCTGGGGCCATAATTCACAAATCTGGAAGGGGCACTCTTGCTCATCATAACTATGTATTTAGTTAGTTTATCTAATACCCAGAAGCAGAGAAGAAGATTTTCAAAGAAATAATGCATTTTCACTATATAATCTATATAGCCCCGCCCTAACACTAGAACCCCTGACCCTGGGGCCATGAATTTCACAATTTGGTAGAGGACTCAATGCTTATTACATTCATGCTAACAGTTTGCCTGCTTGAAGTCCAGGAGTAAAGAAGAAGATTCTTTAAGATTGCAATAATTTTAGTTGTTTTGGCCCCACCCCTCAGGCCCCAGGGGGGCGGGGACCATGAAATTCACAATTTTTGTTCCCCTTCACCCATAGATGCTGCATACCAAATTTGGTTGAAATTGGTTCAATGGTTTCACAGAAGAAGCTGAAAATGTTCAAATGTTAACACACGACACACGATGCACAACGCACGACGACGGACGAAAACAGATGGGAATAGGTCACCTGAGTTACTCAGGTGACCTAAAAATATTATCACTTTTTTATAGGTGGTTTTACTTACACAGACAATCCTCAGTTGTTGCATTTGTTCCATAACGACAAAAACAAAAGTGGCCGCTCGTTCCATTTAATAAACAATCTTGAAGATTACGGTCACATGCAGCAGTTCCGATACTACAGTCCTCTACATGGACATCACAATTTGTTCCGTTCCAGTTCGCTTTACAGATGCATGCTCCTGTCGTGTCGTCACAATCAGCCGTGTTCTCAGTATTGCAAGTACAGTTCTGAGAACACTGAGTACCGTATGTCCAATCACCACACCCTTCAGATATATGATAATAATTTTGGTTAATTATTATTATTTGCTGTATTGTATTATGTTTAGATGTTTTTGTGAGGAAAAGAGTTTTATTTAACCCACTTTCTTCGTCAAATTAATGAAAATATTTTAACACGCTAAGTACTAATTTCATTGAATCCAACGAACTTTTGCTCACACAAACAACGTTAATGTTATTTTTAATAGGTCATTCTTTTCTTCCAATTGTGCAAATTAATCTGAATTTCTTACATTTTAAAGCAATATATAATGTTGAATCTTGAATTTTATATGTTGTTATTACTTATTAGAATAATATCACTTTTTTATCAATTTTGTTTTGTTGTATACTTAATGCGGAATTAAATATATAAGAATAAGAGTTTTTGACAAGATTATGACTAAAATAAATAGAGTAGGAAATCCCTATTACCTGTACAATTAATTCCAACTCCATAGAATCCTAAATCACAAGAACAGTTGTAGCTGTCTATCGTGTCCTGACATGAAGCATTCAGATGACAGTTGTGAGCTCCTGTATTACACTCATCCGTAAACTCACAGTTGGTTCCATTAAAACCATCTTGACAAATGCATGTTCCGTCAATGTTATCACAGTCTGTTGTGCCAGCTGTGTTGCATGAGCATATTTGTGAACACTGCTCTCCATATGTGGTCTGGTCACAACCTTTTATAGATAATTTAATTTCATAAAACTCATGATGGATGACAATCATTCAAGTTTCAACTTTTATCTTTATAGTATGGTATAAATCAAATTTTGCACCTGAATAATCGAATCGACCTGAATATTATTAATACGTCAAAGAAGGTCACCTCGTCTTCATCTACTTTTGAGTCTACATGACTTAAGATCCTAAGCTGCCTCGACTGAACGGATTTATGATCATTTTCCTTTTGAAGTGCGAAATAACAAATGTTTACAAAGCAGCACTTTTGATACATTTGAAAGTAATGCCCAGTGGTCGTTGAGAACATTTTCTTGCAGCTACTAAAATTATCTTCTTTGTTTTAGAAATATATCACTTTTCTAAAAGGCACATCTGTTTTTTTTTTCGTGTAGTATAATTAAATCCAATTAACTACAGACACTGATTGACAAAACGTCAAAAATTAGCCAAGGCCTTCTAAAGATAAAATCTTATTCCAAAAAGTTGACACACACCAAGAGCTTTGGGCTCAAGTCAGATTTAAAGTTTACCTAGTCCTTTGTAAAAATTTAGAAATGGGCTTTAGCTACATCACATATCCGAGTTATTGCTCTTCTTTCCAATAAAATCTTTCTTACCGTAGTATTGTTCTAGAACGAATATCACTGCCATCATCAAGCGCAAATTTAAAGAAATTCGGCCCCCACTTGTCAAAAGTAATGTACATATAAATATGTACATGTTAGCCCTATATCTACTGCAATACATTCATACAATGTTTGGAAAACGGAACAATTTTTTTAATACAAGGCTACGAGGTCAAAACCAATTTTTAATGGACTCAGCAAAGGTAACGAGAAATATGAAAGACCTATCTCTTATACAAAAGGTATGAGCAGGGTAGATGTAATGTGTTTTTAAAAGTAGTATAAACTTGTCATGTTTGCAATAAAAAATCAAAGTATACTTTGAAAGATCTCAACACAGGTAATGTACATGACTGTGATGTATGTGTTATTCGCAACTTGTGACCAATGTTAAAGTTTTAAGACAGACTGACAGACGAATAAAATTTACTTTTCCCTCCTGTTTTTGCTTGGTTTGAACATATTTTATTGTTAAGATGTTATAACAAAAGGATTGGACACAAGTACTTAATACTTAGAACGTCCTCTTCTTAATAACAATTAATTACACAAAGTATTGTTCAAAAATTAATTTACACTGGAACCAAAGGTCAATAAGATTATTTAACATAGGTAATGCATGTACAGAATTTAAATTGATGTAGTATGTACAAACGAATCAAAATACTTCAAAAACGACCAGATCTCTTGATAAACAATTGCACATTTAAAAATAAACTTTCATTGTCAGAAATACTGATCGTATTATCTCCCCATAACAGAACATGAGTGTCTACAATACTTAAGTTAATCATTCTAAATATAGCATTAAACAGATCGTTCCTTGGAGCATTGTATTTCGCACAAGAGAAAAAGAAATGATATGCGTCTTCTATTTTTCCACAAGTGCATAATGGACTGTCAATAATACTACACCTAAATAAGTCTTTATTTAGAACACAATTGTGTCTTAATCTAGTATGAATTACACTCCAGTAACGATCACCAAAAGTAAAAAAGGACGGGGTAGGTGTTCTATGAGAGTTTACACAATTTTTGAAGGCACCTATAGTAGTAGATTGTCTTGTTTCAAGAGACAAAGAGTTCCACTCCCTTATTGCCATTGGAACAAATGATGATTTATATATATTTAATCTACACTTCGGGATGCAATAATTTTGTGACTGTCTTGTTACGTAATTTGATTCTTGTGATGGAATATTTGGAAATATTTCTCTCAGATACTCGGCTACCATGTTATAATATATTTTATACATAGTTGTTCTAATTTGGACATTCGTCTTACAGCAAGTGGTTCCCAACCAGTTTCAAAATAGAGAGAATCTCGCGATGCTAATGAAGTTAAACCAGTGACTATTCTTGCCGCTGCAAGTTGTAATTTTTCTAATTGTTCGGAATCTTGACTAGAACACCCACACTAAACTTCAGTTGCGTATTCTAACTGAGGTCTTATAAAAGAAGTATATAAAAGAGATAAAGTTTTAGCACTGACCCTGAATTGCATTTTTGCTTAAGTTGCCTAGTTTGGTACACAAATTTATATTTTGGGGTCTTCGGGTGATTTTTTGTCATATTTGAAAATATAACAAAAATATATAAAGGGATTAACAAAGAAAATACTTTCTATGCCACTTTGCTCTGAATGGCCACAGTTATTGTTTCGACATTTACATTCGCACATAAAAATAACTACCTGTACAATTGATGCCATCTCCATAGAATCCTAAATCACAAGAACAGTTGTAGCTGTCTATCGTGTCCTGACATGAAGCATTCAGATGACAGTTGTGAGCTCCTGTATTACACTCATCCGTAAACTCACAGTTGGTTCCATTAAAACCATCTTTACAAATGCATGTTCCGTCAATGTTATCACAGTCTGTTGTGCCAGCGGTGTTGCATGAGCATGTTTGTGAACACTGCTCACCAAACGATGTCTTGTTACAACCTTTTAGAGAATAATTAAGTTTTAATGAAGCATATGGCATTCAGAGAACATAACTATACGGCAAATGCCACATTGCCACAAAATAAAAGTTACAGGACCGTGAACGAATTAACTGTTTATTGAAGGAGAGTGATTCAAATAAAAAATTAGAATTGAAAAATCATATTGCATTAGAATGCAAAGCTCTTTCTCATTTGAGTCTTCGCAAAAATTCAGATTATTGATACAGATTAGATGAAAGTACATTTTATAGACTATTCTAGAGAAGCAACGTATAATGAGGAGAATCCTAATGTTGTTCCTAATCTTAACCTTGCAATATGGGATCATGAATTTTACAGTTATAGACGAAACATAAATTATATCCACACTTTCCCGTTTTAAAAAATTTCACTTATAGGATATAGCGGACAAAAAAAGAGTTAACAAAGGGGAACCTAAGACCACTAAATTACAAAAAACCACAAATATTATAGTAATTCCAACATTTCCGTATTGCTCTGCATTATATAAATATGAATAATGAATACCTGTACAATTGACGCCATCTCCGTAGAATCCTATATTACAGGAACAGTTGTAGCTGTCACTCGAGTCCCGACAAGTAGCGTTCATATGACAGTTGTGAGCTTCTGTATTACACTCATCCGTAAACTCACATTGGGTTCCGTTAAATCCATCTTTACAAATGCATGTTCCATCCAAATTATCACAGTCTGATGTGCCAACTGTGTTGCATGAACATGTTTTAGAACACTGCTCACCATATGACGTACCATTACAACCTTTGTGGAATTGAGATAGATGAATAAAAAAGACGTCTGGCTAAATTGATACCTATAATCTTTTTCGTTTGTGTTGAAAAAGAAAAGGTTTGCGGCTTTTGACCTCTTTTTTTAAGTACATATTAATTTTACCTGTACAACTATAGCCATCTCCACTGAAGCCTAGTTGACATGTACATGTAAAGCTTCCTTCAGTATCAGAACAACGTGCATTTTGTGAACAATTCCCGGTTCCAAGCGAACATTCATCAATATCTGATTAAGAGTATGAAAGATAAATGCATTATTCACATCGCTGCCTTAAATACGTAATAGATTTTACTAATAAAGAAAAAATATACTTAAGCCCACACACGGATGGTAATTTATTTTTTAAATATACATGTGTTCTATTAACGACAGGTTCTAGAAACAAAATGTTTTATGGAGAGTATTAATGTAGCTTTGGATTTAATCCTTGCAAACAAAGATACATTTTTCATAAACAAAAATAAGCTCCATCTAAAAATTTCTCTACAAAGTCCTTATATTTAATCTTCAGGAAAACATTAACTGCTGTAACAGAATAATCTCAGATGAACTGTGCTACGGTGAATTATAAATGTAAATCAGAAAAGGATCTTCTAGATCATTTAAAATCCAATTTTTTATCAAAAGGTTAATCATCAAAAGTTAATGAACTAAAGGTTTTTTGATATTATGGAAAACCGTTTTATTTTTTAAAATCAAAATGGATCTTGGGGAAATTTTCATATCTTGTGAAATTACTTCCTTCGAAACCACACTATTTGACTGTAAAAGCCAATACATGTACTTTCAGATTGATAATTAAAATATACTGAAGTTTCTCATTAACTACAAGCAATGAATAAAGGAAATTAAAAGGTGTAATTGTTATGCATAAAAATGAGTGAATTAAATTGTTTTTTCTTACTTTCACAATGTCCTGCTGATGTTTTATGAAAGCCAGAGTCACAAAGACATAAATATGAGCCTTTTGTTTCAGTACATGATGCATTATTTCCGCAAATATTGGGATCATTGGCGCATTCTTGGACGTCCTCTGTACAGTTAATACCCTGCCAACCAGAACTACAGTAACAGGTTCCATTCTGTTTGTCACATGACTGAGTGTTACTGAACTCACACGTACACTGACTGGCACAGTTCTGCCCATACGTTGTACTCGAACACTCTATAGAACAAAACAAAAACCATTTATCTTTAAGTTAACACGTTTTAAATACCATTGATCTAAATTAATTTGTTCTCTTTATCTAAATATTAAAAGACTTCCACTTGTCATGAATAAAAAACTCTGACAAAAGATCTACTTACCAACACATTGTTCGGCGGCAAAAGAAAATCCGTTTTTGCAATTACAAGAGTGAGATCCATTTAAATTCTTGCAGTCGGAATTATTCGGGCAAATATGATCGTTCAAACATTCATCAATATCATCATTACAGATTGTCCCATTCCACCCCTCTTTACAGGTACAGGAACCGGTGATTCTGTCACATGATTCTGTATTTTCAGGTTTACACGAACATGCATCATTGCAGTTTATCCCGTAGTATTCATTTTCGCATTCTAAATTGTCAAAGAGGTAAGTAGAGGGCAAAGAAATTTTCCATGAGGTAACATTTTAAATCTGTAATTTAAGTTTCTTAACTCATGTACATACCTATACATGTTCTCTGGTCAATGTCCAGCTTTTTCCCTACATCACAAGAACACGTGTAACCGAGACCAGGACTATTCTGTGTACAGTTCTCACTGCACGGGCTCTGAGAACACTCGTCAATATCTTTTTGAAAAAAGTAAAAATTAAACAAGAAACATGAATTCTCGATCCAAGAATGTGATTTGAAAAAGATATTTTATACCAATCATTGCGAAATTACATTATCACTACTTATTAACAAACATTCTGTGAAAAGTAATGCTAGAAAAATACAATACATGTATATAGAAATGTATGACTTTTTATATCAAAATTATGCTATATAATACAGCATTCCTTGTTATGTTCAATTCAACGTTGCATGTGGTTCATTGAATTGTTTACTATAACATATATAATATGATGGACTTTTAATGAAAATCTAATTTTACTTGTATGATAAGCAAAATTCATCGAAGTCCTGAAACATAAGGGAATCGTGATTGTTCAGATGTTTATTTTATAATTCTATTGCTGTTTAAAAGAAGCCTACTAGAGAACTAAAATGATAAAATTAATTTCTAAAAATACAATTATGCATATTAAAGAGCTTAAAATGTTAATTTACCATTGCATGTAACATTGTCTAAATCTATACTGAATCCATTTCTACAGGAACAATACTCCGACCCATCAGCACGCACGGCACACTGTTGAGTACAGTTCAGCTTGGTACACTCTGTTTTGGCTGCAATTAAAACAAATATGGGTACACATGACCAGATATTATATGTTAATTAATTAAATAAAAGTTCTCATTCTACAACCACTAATGTTTAAAAAATTGTACCATCAATGGTCAAACTCTAGTTCCAGGTTTCTCTTTTTTAGACACTTACCAAGGCAGTTGGACTTTGTTGTTGCGTTCAGAAGAAAACCTTCTCTACAAAAGCATTTGTAACTTCCAAGAGTGTTTGAACACAACTGGTCACATGGTGGAACTGGTGATGCACATTCATCAATGTCCTCACATTTTGATTGGTTTGTGAGCTTAAACCCAGGGTTACAGGAGCACGTGTACCCCCCATTTGTATTGTTGCAAATTTGGTCGCAAGGTTTGCTGATACATTCATTGATATCTTAAAAAGAGCAAGGAAATCGCTAAATTTATTTTGAGCTTTCAAGTAAGCGAAGATAAGTTATAAGCTACTATGTTAATCTGTGTTCATACCTGTACATTGCCCTGGTAAAGTTGCATTATATCCAATGTCACACAGACATCTGTAGGATCCTGGGGTGTTCTGACAGATCTGGTAGGCCCCGTTACAAGGAGTACCAATGGCACATTCATCGATGTCAGCATCACATTTCGACCCTGCCCATCCTGTTTCACACTGACATCCTTGTACGTTGTCACAAGTGGAGGCACCAACTCCGCAATTGCAAGGTATTTTGCAATCAAGTCCATAATGAAAATTATCGCACACTTAAAAAAAGGTAGATCAAATGCTTTTAAATTTCATTTATTTACTTTAACCCAAGCCATATTTAATGCTTGTAAACGTGCTTCATAACATACCTGAGCATTGTCTTCCGTCATTTTCTAAGACATGTCCTATGGGACATGAACAGTTGTAGGACCCAATAGTATTCACACAATTTTCTTTGAAGGTACACAGATTCAGTGTTTCATTGCCACACTCATTAACGTCTAATATTGTAAGCAAATAAAATAAAAGCAAAACCATTATTCATCTTCCATGACGTTGTACTGTTCATTATGTACATTTAAACAGTCTCTCAAATTTCACATAATTGTGAATGTTAACTTATACAGCAATGTAAAAGTCGATTATAAGATTGAAAATACAAAACCATTTAAAACAAGTAAATTTTATTACATTGATTATACAGTGTAGTACACATTATCTCTCTGTGTCTTACCAACACAGGATTGCTTATCCACCGCATTCAGGTAGAATCCCGCGCCACAGAAGCAGTATCCAATGGTTTTATTTGCTGGATCTTGTTTACATCCAAATGAGCAGTTAAGGTGTGGATAAAGCGAACAAATATCAGTCACTGTAATAATATATATTACAAATCACTGACCTATTAAACTTTTGATTGGTAATTCAGTGACAGATCTTAATATGTTTTGCTTAAGTTACATACCCACTGCGCATGTCTTCCTGTCATCCTCCAGTGTGTACCCAAACTCACACTCACAGTTAAAACCTCCTTCCACGTTAGAACACCCCTGAGAACACCCCGACACTCCCGTCTTACATTCGTCAACATCTAGTAATATTTCAAACATATCATCCAATTGTTTATCGGTAACATATAAGCGAAAACAAAAGTCCAGACTTGTGATGAAAATGATGATTTTCTGCCTACCTTGACATTCGAAAGTTGATTTCTGGGTGTAGCCTTCTTTACATTGACAAGTGTAATTACCGTCATTATTCAGACACGTGGACGATACGGGACATTCATTTGAACCGTCGTTTGCACACTCGTCAATATCTTTTCAAATAAAGGAATATTACATTGTGATACAATTGTTTTAACAAAATGTTAAATATTGTCTGCAAATCCTTCTTTAAAAAAATAATGAGTTGAGTATATTACTTTCCATAATAGAATTTATGTTTCCCAATTATCAACTTATATTTGTTGATAAACCTTTACGTAGTTTTATTTACCTTTACAAAGTTCATTAACTTTCTCGAATCCATTCCGGCAGTTACATGTGTAGGATCCCTGGAGATTATGACATTCCTGGTCTGTACCACAGATTAACGGATTAACTGTACACTCGTCTATATCTTGATCACATTTAGTTCCCGTCCATCCGGACAGACAGACACACCCGGTAGCTGAGTCACACCTGTCCATACCTGGACCACACTCGCACACCTGTTCACAGTTGTCACCATAACTCGGAGGTATACATTCTGTTTGGAAAAGATACATTCATTTGTATATTCATTTGACGCAATTTTATAATGATTCATCTTTTGATCCGATATTCCAATGCTCCTCCAAAATTAAAGAGGAATAAAAACATTAATAATATAATAATAATGATAACATACATATTGTGGAAATATATTTTTATTACATTTTTAAATAATAGAATTGGTATATTCTTTACTGAAAACAACATTTCAGTAAATTTAATATAAAATTAAAGATACCATATAGTCTAACATATCTGGTCATATCTGGACATTTTTCTAGAAGAAATACGTCAATAGTAACCAAACAACTTTGTATTATAAAAAATGTTGACATAAACATTTATTTTTTATCATTATTAATTCAGATATTAGAGAGGTTTAGCAAGCTCACTTGTACGTGTACATGTACGTGTAAACTACAAGTTAGAATTACACGTACACGTTAACATTTTTTTCTTGTTTAGCAAAGTATAACCTGTACTTGTACTCGTAAGTTTTTAAATGTAAGAGGGGTTTATATTTAAAAAATCATTTGAAAAAGCAATGATTTTAATACGTATTTCACCGTTTTAAATAAATATATGCATGTACTTATGAGAAAAAAATTGTACAGATTTCTTATATTTTTAATCTGTCACAGCCTGTTTCGAAAATCTTGATGTTGTGATTTTGACTCCCTATAAATTAATATTTTTTAATTTCTGACGTTCAATTTTTTTTAATCAGTATTTGCATTAAATATTCAGGTTTTATAAAAACCCACACTTATTGAAAAATAAACAGAGGATGAAGAATTTTAAGCTACAAGTTTTGATTTACGTGTACTTGGCAATCTACACGTAAACTGCGTAAGAAGATACGTGTAGAAATTCGTCATTAGCAAAAGTGATGACGTAATGCACATATTTCTAGTGCTACACGTACACGTACACGTTGGTTTGCTAAACCTCTCTATTTAGATTACCTGAACAAGTTGTTTTGTCATCGTTTAGAGTGAACCCCGTAAAACACGAGCAATTGTATGAACCGACTGTATTAACACAACCCTGAGCACATATTCCAAATCCACATTCGTCCACATCTTCAATATAAATATTAAAAATGCATTTTTTGAAATTTTGTAAAGCTAGCGAAATTTCAAAAGCATTCAATAACATCTACAGTTACTGAATATCATACAAACCTGTGCAATTTATTCCATTTGCAGCAAGTTTGTATCCGTTTTGACAGATACACTCATAAGTACCAGATGTATTGACACATGTATATTCACAGGTAAGGTTGGCTTTTTTACATTTATCTGTCTCTAAAATTGACAAAAATAACAATACATGTAACAACAGTTAGAGGTTAATTTGCTAAATAATTCCTAAAATTGTCGAACAAACCATGACCATACTCATTCAATTTCAATCAGTTCAAACCAAACAGTTCTGTTCAACTAATTCAGAACATTTACACTATTTTTTTTGGTTTTTATGCATAATCTAAGCTGAACATGATGCAAGATTGTAGGGTTACATTACAATAAAAAAGAAATAAAGTACATATTTTCAATATTGTTATTGAGTCATTGGTACCTATAAATCTTATCATGATATGGGGTGAATTACCTGTCGCAAAGCATGTTTTATTATCGTCATTTATTATAAAACCAGGTAAACAGGAGCAGACATATGCCCCTTCTGTGTTGTTACAGATCTGTGCGCATCCTGAAGTGCTCTCAAAACACTCGTCAATGTCTAAAAAAGATTTAGGAAACATACGTGGGGGTTAAAAAGAAAACATACAGATAAACTTCTGTCATCTTAAAATATATATCCCTCATTTGCAATACTCTTTCCCCATTTTCAACAAGATAGAGTGATTATGTAATAATATTGCATACAAGCACCTGCATAGTTTAAAGTCCTTCAAATATTTACACTGCATTTAAAGATATCTCATTCTATCCAACTTCGTCTAGCAAAATGGAATTAACATTTAGGAATATCGTATTTCAAAAGAATTTACTGCTTTCATTCAAAGCGATTTATTGTTTACCTAGACATTCAAGGTCAACCTTCCTGTACCCCGACACACAATTACAGGTATAACCCCCCTCTGTGTTCTCACAGTTCTCGGTCCTTACATTACACACCGGAGCAGTTCCATTGCACTCATTGATATCTGCATAATAAAAAGACAGTATTTCATTTCATAGTGACTCGCTGTATCGAGGACAGACAAAAAGATCACTTCAAGGTCAGAATTCATGGTGAATAAAGTTGCACATTCGAATTCACATGCACTTATACAAGAAAAAGACCTGTCAATTTAGTGCGGTTATTATCATGTAAATCTTTTATTATTTGAATGGTGATATAAAATGTATCATTATAAATATGCACATTTATAATCTTTTCATTTGAAAACATGTGTACGTATTTATTAATCAATTAAAAATTCTTAATGACGCACCTTCACATTTGTTGTCTATGTCTCTAAATCCACTTGGACAGTCAGAGCAGTTGTAACTTCTATTAAAAGCGGCTTCCTGGTCCGGAGTGAGGTCGGTACAATTCCTACCCAGGGGACAGGGGAAGTCAGCACACCCATCAACATCCTGTTCACAGTCATCACCTTAACAATAGAATTAACCGAAAATATATGATAACTTATCAAGAAGGCATTCGAAAATTAAAAAAAAAATGAATTGCAGACAACCACATGTGTAATGAATTTACAGTCGTATATTTTTTATTCTGCTCTTGGGATTAGGGATGCAAATTAAATTTATGAGTATATTACTGACTGCATGTATGTCTATTTGTAATACAAGGTCCATATATTTTAATATTATACTGAATGTTTTATACAAATACATATTACAGTGAACCGTGCGCGCATAAATTCCGCGCAGTCGCTATTTTTTGGGAATACACAAGTCGTCAAACAAAGGTGACTGTTGCTACGCAGGAAGGCGTGGCTTCATTAAATCAGCGGGTAGTAGTATTTTTATCAAATGTTTCTCGACGAATCAGATTCAAGTAATTTACATGAAAGTATAATATATAATAAATACTGCATGTAGTTGAGTGTAACATTGAAACTTTTCACCCCTCGAAAACCATTGTCAACCTCGGCTGCGCCTCGATTGACAATGGTTTTCTTGGGGTGAAAAGTTTCAATGTTACACTCAACTACATGCAATATTTATATATTATTAATACTGAAAGTTCATATTTATACCCCAACACGCTGTAAAAACGGGGTTGTATAGTAGTGAGTGTCCTTCTAACTGAACTTCCGTCCGTCTGTGACTGATCTCTTTTTCACAACTCCTTTTAAACCAATGAATTAAATTTGATACACACAGAATCTTTATTTTATACAGATATAATGTCGTTTTTTGCCTACTATTTTACTTTTTGATCAGTGACATTTTAAGTGTTCCATACCAAAACACGGTTATACTTTTATACTATGAACGGGAACAGGGGGTATCATTTTGTGAACTCATTGCCATTTTAAAACTACGTTCTGTCCCTTTCTTCTAACTTATAGTGTTTAGTTTAAACATTTGACTATATTAAAAGTGTTGAAAGGCAGGGTTTCTTTCCCTTGGCTATATTACCTGAGTATCCTAGTTTACATTCACATGTTGCTCTTTTAAAGAGTTCATTTTCGGAATTTCTTGTATTTGTGTAATTGCATATACCATTTCCGTTACAACCACTACATAGGATAATAGCGACATCTAGTGGAGAAGCTTCAACTTGTTGGTCATCTACGGCAGAGACACTTAAAAACGAAGATAACGTACTGTTAGTCATTTTAAAACATGTAAACAAAAACTGTTTCAAAATTTATGAATCGGGATTGTTGTGTCACTTGGTATAAATCGACACAAATATGGGAAAATACGTTACGGTAACATTTATTATAATGCCATGTTAAATTCAATTTTCGTAAATTTGTCTTTGCATAATGATGATCAGCATTACCTAATGCTTGTAACATTGGTATCATATGGTGTCCATGTCGCTATGCCTGTCATATTGTCAAACTGAAAGTTTGTGTTTGGCTGCTGTAAAATTTTGTATACAGCATTTTCGCCGTCATCAGAAATGTTGAATTTGATTTTCATAGTAACATTAACTTCTGCCTCGATCACAGTGTCTCCAACCACTTCCGGTGTCTCATTGGCTGAAAAAGAAAACATAATTGTTATCGGCTCTAAAATAATGCAGACATTCAATAACATTCAATAATATAAAGTTGTTGCACCGTTGATGATAAATGGCGCACCGTAAGCAATGAATCCTTACTTTTCAAAATATTTTAAACAAAAATTATATCTATCAGAAAATCTTAATGTGTACCTATGGCACTTGTTTCAGACTCGGAAGTGCTCTCTTCACTTCCGGAAGAAATAGCCAATGTTTTGTCGCCTGTGGCGAGAAAGTCAAAAATACAGGACTGGGAAGCAGATGCACCGCCACATTGTGCCTTAGCCTCGTTTTGTCTTTCTTCACTGAACTCGTCGATGAAAAAGGGAAGAAAATCCGGATGATTGTAGTCCTCGTGTGACAAACCAGTATCGTAGTGGAATATCGAAGTTGTTTCATTCACAGACCCTGCAAAGAGTATGATACATGATATTTTTTTTCTATTTGAACATTATCTCAATCATAAGACTTTAAAAGGGGTTATTATGGAAGAGGACACACAGAGACACATAGAGGTACATGTGTACTACGTATATATAAACGTTCTTTTCATCAAACCAAATATCATGTGTCTTGTACATGTACTCACAGGCTTGACCAAAGTTGAAGTATATGGCCCTCTCACTCCAAGTACTGTTTTCGGTCAGAGTTGTACCGTTGGGGAGAAGGAAATCGTTGCTTTTGTCGCCATCGAAATTTCCCATCAGCCCTGAAACGTTTCCTTTATAGACATCGTCAACAACAGCCTCACACGTCAAAAACCGCACACCAAGACTGACTTTGATTGTTATAGCTAAAATTGTCATGGTTTTTATGTTATTCATACTTTGAAAGCAATGAATGATATATTGGGAAATTTCTCAGAAAAGTTATTATTGTGAAAATTTTAATTTATTTGCAACAGTACTTTGAATTCTAAGATTATTCTTAAAGATCACCATAACATTCGACTTACAAGAATTAAGGAAAGAAGCAACAATTGTCTGGTTCTCTTGTCGTAGTTGTAGGTACTGCGTAGTGTATGTAAAGTTCAGATTCTCGAATTCTCTCGTCAAGTCGCGTCCATCACCTCTGATGTACATCTCTATAGAGACAATATTTTTTTCTTATGCATCATTGCACATCTGAGTTTTTAAAATGTTCATTTCAAATGGATCTCGTCAATCTGAAGTCTTTAGAATTAGTTTTATCTAGCGAGTGTTTTATAAAAAAAAAATCAACCATGGATCAGTCATTCTTTAATTTGACTTTTTTTGAAAACTTACTGTCTTTATTTCTTGACATTTCAATCTGAACGATTGCACCAGTCTGGTCTTTAGCGGCAAAAGCACTGAAAATTGTGGCATTAATGGTGGTTCCATTTTCGTTAGTTGCTAGATCAGTCCTAGCTTGGAGATCAAATTTAGTTTCTTCAGTATCTATTTTCATCATAGTGTATTCTCCGTAACCATTAAATGTGTACTGATGTCCATCCAAAGTACCAATATGAGGATCACCGAAAAACCAGGCTATTTAAGGATAACACGGATTAGTATTTTATGCAATGCCAAAAGTATAAAATTTAATGCACAAAACCTTAGGAAGTCGACCTCTAAGAATGATATTAAATAATAAATCAATCATTTAATTAATTACTTTAAAAAATTAAATCAGTGTAAATAATATGATCATTGAAATTGCATAGCAGATAATTGTTCCTGCAAATATTATAACATAGGTTTTTTTTTTCAAAGGGGACAATGTTCAAGGCATATACTAACCTGCTCTAAATGGTGACCTGCGGTAACACCTCGTGATGGGTCGAACCTCGTAATACCAGTCACAATGTCCTGAATTACAGCAAATGTCTTTTGGCCGAACATCCTGATTGTAGTGATTAAACCGTTGAAAGAAAGGATTATACTCCATTAATGTGCCTGCCACTGGAGGTGACCGCCGACAGGAGCCGAGGACAGGGCGCCACCACCACCACCACCGCCAGGAGGACCACCAAAAGTAAGGATAACAACACTCCTACAGGACAATTATTGTTTGAAAGGCTCACTTTGACAATATAGTTGTTTAATAAATTCACTTTGAAAGAAGTAATGTAAACTTTATTAACATTTATTGAATTAATTGATGCAAGCTAAACAACATGTACAAAATATTGATAATTAATATCTATAAACCAAGAATCGAAATCCGTTTTTACCGCATTTCTACCAAATGTCATCGTGGCATAGCACATAACATTGTTCCTGTAGTCAATTCTGCTGAATGAAAAGCGTGGGTCAAATCTAAGGAGATTGCTATTACAGGGACATTGTAGCCACCGCGCCATGTTAGACAGTCGGTTAGCCACACCGCCCTCTTTGTTCTGCAGATACCAGCTAAAACATTCCCTCTCCTCTCTACTTAGCCGGACCACTGTTGTCAATTTGTATATCCAGAAACCATTCGTACCTAAAAATAAGGTGACATATGACTACGCTTACATTTCATAAACTTTTCCAAAAAGAGAACATGTAAACAAAATTTTCTTATTCGGAATATAGTTAAGCATATACGATAATGTCTGCAATTAATTATTTACCTCTATTCCCCGGGACAGAACTCATGCGAAAAGCAGCCCGTTGATTCGAGTAAGAATTCCTGGCGAAAAATCTTTTAAACCTGTATCCAATTGAAATCCTAAGGTTTCTTATAGGTCTGAGATTGACATCAATGTAATTAAAGACAACGAACGTGTTTTCTCCGTCCGATATCAATAGGCACTGAATGGTTACTTTCTGTTGTAGGAAAAAAACCAAAATAATTAACTCGCTGGAAAAGACTAGCTGAATTTGGTCATACTGCATTAAAAACTTCAAAAAGATATGTCTTTTCAAATAAATTAAACTAAATTAACTACCAATTTTCTCTGTTTAGGATTTTTTAAATGAAAAAAAAAATAAACAAAATACCAGTAATATTTATAGAAATTCCTGACTTTATATTTACAATGCCACAAATTAAATTTAACAATAAATTATTTGTAGATTAGTAGATGTCTTACAAAAAATGGCATTTGTATAGTGCTGCTAAAAATTGTCATTGTATATGTACATAGTTTTACCTGAGATCTATCAGCGTACAGCGCCATGTCTTTCCATGTGACCTTGACAAGCCAGCTGGTCGCAAAGTTTGGAAAATCTTGTGAGTAGAATTCTCTGATGATTGCATTGGCTCTTAATATTGCGCTGTGCTGACTTATAAATCCTCTAAATGAATTATAATTTTACAGTTTTATGAGTACTTAAATAATAAAAAAAAATCATGAAATGATTTTGGTGAAATTTGTACTTGCACCCTTGGATCTTTTGGAAAGTATTTTTTTTTTCATATAGAAAGAGCTAGAGCTCCCTATTTCTGTCTTTATTTGTAATCTGTAAGGTTTACAAAAATGATTATTTCAACTGTAGAAAATTGAGACCAAATTTACAATTCTATTCCTATCGGAGCTTTCTAAAGAGAAGGGAATTTGAGCAAGGATGTCGCAGCAAAAGGGGAGGGTATATATGAATCTTTGAAAAACACGATAAAAATCATTTTGTATCTGATTAAGAAGTATATTGGCAGATTTTGGTTTTTTAATGTACATGATGTACAAGTTAAAAAAACCCCACAGATAAAGCTTTTGAAATCCAAGTACCTATCTCAAATACTTCCCACACCCTTAATTTGAGAAACCAGGAAAAGATCTTAAATAGTAATTATCTCTAATAATTTTAAAACTCTTTAAGGTGAGCATTACCCCTGAACGACTGAAGATTTCTTCTCATACATTTTTGTTAAAAAAAGTTTTCTACATATTTTAAAACGAACATGGGGTTGACATTGGAGAAACATGAATACATTCCCACGGCAGTTATCCTTGTATAATTTTCTGGTATGCCTTGAAGGATAATGAAGTGTTAAACACTAGAGATGTTTTATAGTTCTCTCAGAATAACGTTAGATATTATGCATTCAAGACAAGGTAATTTGCTTCAAAGATTTAACTGATCTTTTTTTTTTTTTTGGGGGGGGGGGGGGGGGGGTAAGATCATCACATTCACATTCAAGTTGTTTTTAAAAACATAGGAATACATTCCTCAGTTAGGAACTTGTAGACAAGAAAATGAAAAAGGAATACTTCTAAGTTTAAGTGGCTTTTTAAATTTCAGTACCAGAATCTTTCCCGGACATAATTCGAACCACAATTTCAGTGGGAGTGTTTTTGTTTGTTAGTTTGTTTTGATTTTATTTTGTTTTCTTTTTTTTAAATGGGACCAATTTTTCGATGAAACAGAAGATAACTTAAAATATATAAACTTTAATAATAATGATTAAAAAAATAAAATATTAGATGTGAAGAAAATCTAACCTGGAGTAAGTCTGATAAAATACAGCACCGTTTCCATTATACTGATATGATGTCAAATCCGTCCAAAATGGACATATGATCTGTCGTCCAGAAATAACTGCCGAACTCATTTCATTAATAGAAAGACTGTTGTATCTCTCACCCATGCCTATTATACCATTTGTGCCAACCTGCATATTTACAATGTGTAAAAAAAGTAAAAAAAAATACTTTTTTCTAAGTATCACTGTCTGTTTTCATAAAGACTAAATTAAATCCAGATATACAGAAAATAGCGTTATATCTTTATTTTATTTTAATCATATCTATAATTTATAAGTAGGGATGGCAATCCATTGCAGAATTGCTAATGGGTTAAAGTATCAGTCACATTATCAAGCGATGGGGTATAGTATGATAATACTATGGGTAAAAAATTTATTTCAGAAACAAGTGCCTGTGGAGGGGGTATACGATTAGAAACCGATGCATTTTTTGTTGAAAATGAGATGGTTGCCGGCCGGACACCACTAGTGATCGGACGGTGACTGACGCCATTTTGCGAATCGGTGGGGTCATCGGTAGGAAATAATTCGTGGTTAAAATTTAGCGATGTCTCCAACGATGCCTCACAACGCTCCTCATCGGCAACCAATCATTAACACATCTTTCAAGGATCGGCTGATGTATAGTTGAGCGTCGTCCAATATCCGTTGAATCTGAGGTCAATGGGGGTTGAGTAGTGTTCAACAGATCATCGGTCGATGTTCGAGCAAACATTGGCCCGTAGTCGACCGATGTACGATCGATGTTCACCAATGTATGAGCGATGTAATATACATCAGCCGATTATCCTGGAACACCGTTTTATGATTAGCAATGCATCGCTGGGCCTTTGTAAGTCCGACCGGCAACCACGTCATTTTTATCATAAAACGCATTGGTTGCACATCGTATACCCAACGCTGGATAATGTGACTGGTATGTTAAGGACTACTAGGCCAGAGACCGATGTTGGGGCATCGTTAACACCACGGATTACCACCGGTCTACGGCTACCGTCCGGGAAATGTGACCTAGGCATAACCGCAAACATTTCCCACCTATTAACCGGTTAGTCGTATCAAGATATACGTATACATTTTGAAATATTTTCTTTTCATACACACAAGAAAGCTAAAAAGACGTTAGAATTAAATTGTTTATTATTTTGATCAGGGAATTTTATGTATATAAAAGTGTGTTTTTTTTTATTTAAATAGACAAGAACAATTTAAGAAAACCATGAATCTTGCTGAGAAGTCAGTCAGGGATAATTTTCCAACGCAGATGTTAAAGAAGTTAATTCTGCATTGTCAACATACATGTAATTAGACTATGTCTGAACGCTAACTTTATTAAAAATACAACGTTCTTTATAATAATATAGTTTAATAGATAACGGCAAATATTGACATACTATAATTAAAAGTGCTTAACGTTGATGTTTTAATATCATTAAAAATCCACAGGACTATCTGGGTAACAGCATGATGTTTTAAAAACAGTAATTAACACTTTACGAATTGACCAATTACCCTGCGACCTCAATCTGGAGAGCTATAATTACCTCCAAATATTCTTCATTATAAGATGTGTTAAACACTAAAATAAAAATCTATGCAGCGCTTTCCTTTCTGAAAAAAACAAAAAAAAGGAACGGAAGGAATTTTAAGGAAACTGGGCTCAAATTTACATGTTTTATTTTTTTCCGACTAACCGATTACGGATTTTCTAACCGATTAATATCATTCCGACCGATTAATCGATTAACTGGTTACAAATTGCCATCCCTACTTATATGCAAAAAATATGACAGATCACGCGTGACAACGGTTCAGTGGATCGCGTACTTTTTGATTAACCTTTCACAATGACGTCATCTTCAGCATTAGCTAGCCATAAACTGGACAGAATACCTCACAAATTAAAATCGTTTGAATACCGCAAATATCAACTTCAAAGGTTTCGGATCAACAGAGTTTGACCACAGCAACATGCACCAGTACCGCTGAAGCATTATCGCAAGCCTGATGTAAATGTCAGAGTGCATAGGCTTTGTAAATAACGTTTCACAAGAATCTGCTTTTGAAAGGATGATAGATTTGGTGTTGATGTATGAAAAATGGTATTACATATATATGTATATACATATATACAAGGAGGGAAAACGCAGTCATGTTCGACTTGTTTGACTAAGTTAATCGCATTCTTTGGAATTCACAACAACCTGTTTCTGACAATCGTTCGATATAAACCAAACTGAGCATACACAGGAAAAATTGGATACATGTATGCATGACAGCTAAAAACAGTAACATTCCTAGACTCAGCAACAGCTGACAAAGCTCTACATTTAGATTGGGACTCCAATACAGTTTTTATACACTCTTCCTTCCATCAGATGCATTGTTAAGTATTTTGTCGAGGGGGATACTAGTCATAAGATATTGATTTTTGAGTTTGAATGGTAAAATACCTGTATATGATTTATAAATATAGATATTTGTAAAAAGTGAGGCTTGTATGTTTTTGTAAATGAAATTTGAATGAGAGAAACTGTTTCAGACAATGATGATCTGTGAAAAAACGTATTATGAATTTTAAAAGGTAACGTCATTAAAAGACATTTGATTTACAATTGCTATCTTGTGAAAGCAGTTAAGCGATAAAAAATTAAACATTGACTCTCAAAAGTATACAGCTGGAAGTAGTGTCAGCTAAAGAAATTTCAAATGATTGAAAATGCTTTTAATGAGGTATATGTATATGTTGAATGTAAAGGAATAGTATATTTGAAAACCTCATGATGCTCTGTTGTCAAATGGTACAATATTGCTGAGGTTGTTCCATGGTTACAAAAGATGTTGATTTAAAGTTAAGAAACATAATTTCTAATTCTATTAAATAAAATGGATTGAAGTTTCAGATCTCAACAAAACGCTTTTTTTTTACATCTATAGATGTACTCATTTTAATTTTTTTAAAAACAGATTTAAAAAGATTTAATTTCTAGAACACCCCTCGTACATATTTATTTATGTGGTATTTGTTTAAGTATTTTTTTCAAAAGACATGAAGTTATTTGAACTTAGTTTTTGATTTTCAAATGCAACTGCTTGCTAAAAAATTCTAACTCAAAACAAAAGAGAACTCTAAAGTATCGAAAAACTTCATTTTCTTATAACTACATATGAACTTACATAAACAATCGAAAATCCACCATCTGACCCATCTCCAACGAATACTTGGGTTTCCGATTGCAATTTAGCACTTGTAAGGTCATCACCAACCAAGGAAAAATCTCCAGCACTAGTCCCATACTCCAGAGTTAAAGTAGTTGTAGTAGTTGGACTTTCAGTAGTTGTGGTAAATGTCAGAGCCTCAGTTGTAGTAGTGGTCAAGGCTTCTGTAGTGGTAGTTGTTGGTGGCTGTGTAGTTGTTGTAGTGGTTGGACTTTCAGTGGTTGTGGTAGTTGTTGGTGCTTCAGTAGTAGTAGTAGTGGTCAAGACTTCTGTAGTGGTAGTTGTTGGTGCCTGTGTAGTTGTTGTAGTGGTTGGACTTTCAGTGGTTGTGGTAGTTATTGGTGCTTCAGTAGTAGTAGTTGTTGTGGTCAAGGCTTCTGTAGTGGTAGTTGTTGGTGCCTGTGTAGTTGTTGTAGTGGTTGGACTTTCAGTGGTTGTGGTAGTTGTTGGTGCTTCAGTAGTAGTAGTAGTGGTCAAGGCTTCTGTAGTGGTAGTTGTTGGTGCCTGTGTAGTTGTTGTAGTGGTTGGACTTTCAGTGGTTGTGGTAGTTGTTGGTGCTTCAGTAGTAGTAGTAGTGGTCAAGGCTTCTGTAGTGGTAGTTCTTGGTGCCAGTGTAGTTTTTGTTGTGGTTGGACTTTCAGTGGTTGTGGTAGTTGTTGGTGCTTCAGTAGTAGTAGTAGTGGTCAAGGCTTCTGTAGTGGTTGTTGTTGGTGCCTGTGTAGTTGTTGTAGTGGTTGGACTTTCAGTGCTTGTGGTAGTTGTTGGTGCTTCAGTAGTAGTAGTAGTAGTGGTCAAGGCTTCTGTAGTGGTAGTTGTTGGTGCCTGTGTAGTTGTTGTAGTTGTTGGACTTTCAGTGGTTGTGGTAGTTGTTGGTGCTTCAGTAGTAGTAGTAGTAGTGGTCAAGGCTTCTGTAGTGGTAGTTGTTGGTGCCTGTGTAGTTGTTGTAGTGGTTGGACTTTCAGTGGTTGTGGTAGTTGTTGGTGCTTCAGTAGTAGTAGTGGTCAAGGCTTCTGTAGTGGTAGTTGTTGGTGCCTGTGTAGTTGTTGTAGTGGTTGGACTTTCAGTGGTTGTGCTAGTTGTTGGTGCTTCAGTAGTAGTAGTAGTGGTCAAAGCTTTTGTAGTGGTTGTTGTTGGTGCCTGTGTAGTTGTTGTAGTGGTTGGACTTTCAGTGGTTGTGGTAGTTGTTGGTGCTTCAGTAGTAGTAGTAGTGGTCAAGGCTTCTGTAGTGGTAGTTGTTGGTGCCTGTGTAGTTGTTGTAGTTGTTGGACTTTCAGTGGTTGTGGTAGTTGTTGGTGCTTCAGTAGTAGTAGTAGTGGTCAAGGCTTCTGTAGTGGTAGTTGTTGGTGCCTGTGTAGTTGTTGTAGTGGTTGGACTTTCAGTGGTTGTGGTAGTTGTTGGTGCTTCAGTAGTAGTAGTAGTGGTCAAGGCTTCTGTAGTGGTAGTTCTGGGTGCCTGTGTGGTTGTTGTACTGGTTGGACTTTCAGTGGTTGTGGTAGTTGTTGGTGCTTCAGTAGTAGTAGTAGTGGTCAAGGCTTCTGTAGTGGTAGTTGTTGGTGCCTGTGTAGTTGTTGTAGTGGTTAGACTTTCAGTGGTTGTGGTAGTTGTTGGTGCTTCAGTAGTAGTAGTAGTGGTCAAGGCTTCTGTAGTGGTAGTTGTTGGTGCCTGTGTAGTTGTTGTAGTGGTTGGACTTTCAGTGGTTGTGGTAGTTGTTGGTGCTTCAGTAGTAGTAGTAGTGGTGGTCAAGGCTTCTGTAGTGGTAGTTGTTGGTGCCTGTGTAGTTGTTGTAGTGGTTGGACTTTCAGTGGTTGTGGTAGTTGTTGGTGCTTCAGTAGTAGTAGTAGTGGTCAAGGCTTCTGTAGTGGCAGCTGTTGGTGCCTGTGTAGTTGTTGTAGTGGTTGGACTTTCAGTGGTTGTGGTAGTTGTTGGTGCTTCAGTAGTAGTAGTGGTCAAGGCTTCTGTAGTGGTAGTTGTTGGTGCCTGTGTAGTTGTTGTAGTGGTTGGACTTTCAGTGGTTGTGGTAGTTGTTGGTGCTTCAGTAGTAGTAGTAGTGGTCAAGGCTTCTGTAGTGGTAGTTGTTGGTGCCTGTGTAGTTGTTGTAGTGGTTGGACTTTCAGTGGTTGTGGTAGTTGTTGGTGCTTCAGTAGTAGTAGTAGTGGTCAAGGCTTCTGTAGTGGTAGTTGTTGGTGCCTGTGTAGTTGTTGTAGTGGTTGGACTTTCAGTGGTTGTGGTAGTTATTGATGCTTCAGTAGTTGTAGTAGTGGTCAAGGCCTCTGTAGTGGTAGTTGTTGGTGCCTGTGTAGTTGTTGTAGTGGTTGGACTTTCAGTGGTTGTTGTAGTTGTTGGTGCTTCAGTAGTAGTAGTAGTGGTCAAGGCTTCTGTAGTGGTAGTTGTTGGTGCCTGTGTAGTTGTTGTAGTGGTTGGACTTTCAGTGGTTGTGGTTGTTGGTGCTTCAGTAGTTGTAGTAGTGGTCAAGGCTTCTGTAGTGATAGTTGTTGGTGCCTGTGTAGTTGTTGTAGTGGTTGGACTTTCAGTGGTTGTGGTAGTTGTTGGTGCTTCAGTAGTAGTAGTAGTGGTCAAGGCTTCTGTAGTGGTAGTTGTTGGTGCCTGTGTAGTTGTTGTAGTGGTTGGACTTTCAGTGGTTGTGGTAGTTGTTGGTGCTTCAGTAGTAGTAGTAGTGGTCAAGGCTTCTGTAGTGGTAGTTGTTGGTGCCTGTGTAGTTGTTGTAGTGGTTGGACTTTCAGTGGTTGTGGTAGTTGTTGGTGCTTCAGTAGTAGTAGTAGTGGTCAAGGCTTCTGTAGTGGTAGTTGTTGGTGCCTGTGTAGTTGTTGTAGTGGTTGGACTTTCAGTGGTTGTGGTAGTTGTTGGTGCTTCAGTAGTAGTAGTAGTGGTCAAGGCTTCTGTAGTGGTAGTTGTTGGTGCCTGTGTAGTTGTTGTAGTGGTTGGACTTTCAGTGGTTGTGGTAGTTGTTGGTGCTTCAGTAGTAGTAGTAGTGGTCAAGGCTTCTGTAGTGGTAGTTGTTGGTGCCTGTGTAGTTGTTGTAGTGGTTGGACTTTCAGTGGTTGTGGTAGTTGTTGGTGCTTCAGTAGTAGTAGTAGTGGTCAAGGCTTCTGTAGTGGTAGTTGTTGGTGCCTGTGTAGTTGTTGTAGTGGTTGGACTTTCAGTGGTTGTGGTAGTTGTTGGTGCTTCAGTAGTAGTAGTAGTGGTCAAGGCTTCTGTAGTGGTAGTTGTTGGTGCCTGTGTAGTTGTTGTAGTGGTTGGACTTTCAGTGGTTGTGGTAGTTGTTGGTGCTTCAGTAGTAGTAGTAGTGGTCAAGGCTTCTGTAGTGGTAGTTGTTGGTGCCTGTGTAGTTGTTGTAGTGGTTGGACTTTCAGTGGTTGTGGTAGTTGTTGGTGCTTCAGTAGTAGTAGTAGTGGTCAAGGCTTCTGTAGTGGTAGTTGTTGGTGCCTGTGTAGTTGTTGTAGTGGTTGGACTTTCAGTGGTTGTGGTAGTTGTTGGTGCTTCAGTAGTAGTAGTAGTGGTCAAGGCTTCTGTAGTGGTAGTTGTTGGTGCCTGTGTAGTTGTTGTAGTGGTTGGACTTTCAGTGGTTGTGGTAGTTGTTGGTGCTTCAGTAGTAGTAGTAGTGGTCAAGGCTTCTGTAGTGGTAGTTGTTGGTGCCTGTGTAGTTGTTGTAGTGGTTGGACTTTCAGTGGTTGTGGTAGTTGTTGGTGCTTCAGTAGTAGTAGTAGTAGTGGTCAAGGCTTCTGTAGTGGTAGTTGTTGGTGCCTGTGTAGTTGTTGTAGTGGTTGGACTTTCAGTGGTTGTGGTAGTTGTTGGTGCTTCAGTAGTAGTAGTAGTGGTCAAGGCTTCTGTAGTGGTAGTTGTTGGTGCCTGTGTAGTTGTTGTAGTGGTTGGACTTTCAGTGGTTGTGGTAGTTGTTGGTGCTTCAGTAGTAGTAGTAGTGGTCAAGGCTTCTGTAGTGGTAGTTGTTGGTGCCTGTGTAGTTGTTGTTGTGGTTGGACTTTCAGTGGTTGTGGTAGTTGTTGGTGCTTCAGTAGTAGTAGTAGTAGTGGTCAAGGCTTCTGTAGTGGTAGTTGTTGGTGCCTGTGTAGTTGTTGTAGTGGTTGGACTTTCAGTGGTTGTGGTAGTTGTTGGTGCTTCAGTAGTAGTAGTAGTGGTCAAGGCTTCTGTAGTGGTAGTTGTTGGTGCCTGTGTAGTTGTTGTAGTGGTTGGACTTTCAGTGGTTGTGGTAGTTGTTGGTGCTTCAGTAGTAGTAGTAGTGGTCAAGGCTTCTGTAGTGGTAGTTGTTGGTGCCTGTGTAGTTGTTGTAGTGGTTGGACTTTCAGTGGTTGTGGTAGTTGTTGGTGCTTCAGTAGTAGTAGTAGTGGTCAAGGCTTCTGTAGTGGTAGTTGTTGGTGCCTGTGTAGTTGTTGTAGTGGTTGGACTTTCAGTGGTTGTGGTAGTTGTTGGTGCTTCAGTAGTAGTAGTAGTAGTGGTCAAGGCTTCTGTAGTGGTAGTTGTTGGTGCCTGTGTAGTTGTTGTAGTGGTTGGACTTTCAGTGGTTGTGGTAGTTGTTGGTGCTTCAGTAGTAGTAGTAGTGGTCAAGGCTTCTGTAGTGGTAGTTGTTGGTGCCTGTGTAGTTGTTGTAGTGGTTGGACTTTCAGTGGTTGTGGTAGTTGTTGGTGCTTCAGTAGTAGTAGTAGTGGTCAAGGCTTCTGTAGTGGTAGTTGTTGGTGCCTGTGTAGTTGTTGTAGTGGTTGGACTTTCAGTGGTTGTGGTAGTTGTTGGTGCTTCAGTAGTAGTAGTAGTGGTCAAGGCTTCTGTAGTGGTAGTTGTTGGTGCCTGTGTAGTTGTTGTAGTGGTTGGACTTTCAGTGGTTGTGGTAGTTGTTGGTGCTTCAGTAGTAGTAGTAGTGGTCAAGGCTTCTGTAGTGGTAGTTGTTGGTGCCTGTGTAGTTGTTGTAGTGGTTGGACTTTCAGTGGTTGTGGTAGTTGTTGGTGCTTCAGTAGTAGTAGTAGTGGTCAAGGCTTCTGTAGTGGTAGTTGTTGGTGCCTGTGTAGTTGTTGTAGTGGTTGGACTTTCAGTGGTTGTGGTAGTTGTTGGTGCTTCAGTAGTAGTAGTAGTGGTCAAGGCTTCTGTAGTGGTAGTTGTTGGTGCCTGTGTAGTTGTTGTAGTGGTTGGACTTTCAGTGGTTGTGGTAGTTGTTGGTGCTTCAGTAGTAGTAGTAGTAGTGGTCAAGGCTTCTGTAGTGGTAGTTGTTGGTGCCTGTGTAGTTGTTGTAGTGGTTGGACTTTCAGTGGTTGTGGTAGTTGTTGGTGCTTCAGTAGTAGTAGTAGTGGTCAAGGCTTCTGTAGTGGTAGTTGTTGGTGCCTGTGTAGTTGTTGTAGTGGTTGGACTTTCAGTGGTTGTGGTAGTTGTTGGTGCTTCAGTAGTAGTAGTAGTGGTCAAGGCTTCTGTAGTGGTAGTTGTTGGTGCCTGTGTAGTTGTTGTAGTGGTTGGACTTTCAGTGGTTGTGGTAGTTGTTGGTGCTTCAGTAGTAGTAGTAGTAGTGGTCAAGGCTTCTGTAGTGGTAGTTGTTGGTGCCTGTGTAGTTGTTGTAGTGGTTGGACTTTCAGTGGTTGTGGTAGTTGTTGGTGCTTCAGTAGTAGTAGTAGTGGTCAAGGCTTCTGTAGTGGTAGTTGTTGGTGCCTGTGTAGTTGTTGTAGTGGTTGGACTTTCAGTGGTTGTGGTAGTTGTTGGTGCTTCAGTAGTAGTAGTAGTGGTCAAGGCTTCTGTAGTGGTAGTTGTTGGTGCCTGTGTAGTTGTTGTAGTGGTTGGACTTTCAGTGGTTGTGGTAGTTGTTGGTGCTTCAGTAGTAGTAGTAGTGGTGGTCAAGGCTTCTGTAGTGGTAGTTGTTGGTGCCTGTGTAGTTGTTGTAGTGGTTGGACTTTCAGTGGTTGTGGTAGTTGTTGGTGCTTCAGTAGTAGTAGTAGTGGTCAAGGCTTCTGTAGTGGTAGTTGTTGGTGCCTGTGTAGTTGTTGTAGTGGTTGGACTTTCAGTGGTTGTGGTAGTTGTTGGTGCTTCAGTAGTAGTAGTAGTAGTGGTCAAGGCTTCTGTAGTGGTAGTTGTTGGTGCCTGTGTAGTTGTTGTAGTGGTTGGACTTTCAGTGGTTGTGGTAGTTGTTGGTGCTTCAGTAGTAGTAGTAGTGGTCAAGGCTTCTGTAGTGGTAGTTGTTGGTGCCTGTGTAGTTGTTGTAGTGGTTGGACTTTCAGTGGTTGTGGTAGTTGTTGGTGCTTCAGTAGTAGTAGTAGTGGTCAAGGCTTCTGTAGTGGTAGTTGTTGGTGCCTGTGTAGTTGTTGTAGTGGTTGGACTTTCAGTGGTTGTGGTAGTTGTTGGTGCTTCAGTAGTAGTAGTAGTAGTGGTCAAGGCTTCTGTAGTGGTAGTTGTTGGTGCCTGTGTAGTTGTTGTAGTGGTTGGACTTTCAGTGGTTGTGGTAGTTGTTGGTGCTTCAGTAGTAGTAGTAGTGGTCAAGGCTTCTGTAGTGGTAGTTGTTGGTGCCTGTGTAGTTGTTGTAGTGGTTGGACTTTCAGTGGTTGTGGTAGTTGTTGGTGCTTCAGTAGTAGTAGTAGTGGTCAAGGCTTCTGTAGTGGTAGTTGTTGGTGCCTGTGTAGTTGTTGTAGTGGTTGGACTTTCAGTGGTTGTGGTAGTTGTTGGTGCTTCAGTAGTAGTAGTAGTAGTGGTCAAGGCTTCTGTAGTGGTAGTTGTTGGTGCCTGTGTAGTTGTTGTAGTGGTTGGACTTTCAGTGGTTGTGGTAGTTGTTGGTGCTTCAGTAGTAGTAGTAGTGGTCAAGGCTTCTGTAGTGGTAGTTGTTGGTGCCTGTGTAGTTGTTGTAGTGGTTGGACTTTCAGTGGTTGTGGTAGTTGTTGGTGCTTCAGTAGTAGTAGTAGTGGTCAAGGCTTCTGTAGTGGTAGTTGTTGGTGCCTGTGTAGTTGTTGTAGTGGTTGGACTTTCAGTGGTTGTGGTAGTTGTTGGTGCTTCAGTAGTAGTAGTAGTGGTCAAGGCTTCTGTAGTGGTAGTTGTTGGTGCCTGTGTAGTTGTTGTAGTGGTTGGACTTTCAGTGGTTGTGGTAGTTGTTGGTGCTTCAGTAGTAGTAGTAGTGGTCAAGGCTTCTGTAGTGGTAGTTGTTGGTGCCTGTGTAGTTGTTGTAGTGGTTGGACTTTCAGTGGTTGTGGTAGTTGTTGGTGCTTCAGTAGTAGTAGTAGTGGTCAAGGCTTCTGTAGTGGTAGTTGTTGGTGCCTGTGTAGTTGTTGTAGTGGTTGGACTTTCAGTGGTTGTGGTAGTTGTTGGTGCTTCAGTAGTAGTAGTAGTGGTCAAGGCTTCTGTAGTGGTAGTTGTTGGTGCCTGTGTAGTTGTTGTAGTGGTTGGACTTTCAGTGGTTGTGGTAGTTGTTGGTGCTTCAGTAGTAGTAGTAGTGGTCAAGGCTTCTGTAGTGGTAGTTGTTGGTGCCTGTGTAGTTGTTGTAGTGGTTGGACTTTCAGTGGTTGTGGTAGTTGTTGGTGCTTCAGTAGTAGTAGTAGTGGTCAAGGCTTCTGTAGTGGTAGTTGTTGGTGCCTGTGTAGTTGTTGTAGTGGTTGGACTTTCAGTGGTTGTGGTAGTTGTTGGTGCTTCAGTAGTAGTAGTAGTGGTGGTCAAGGCTTCTGTAGTGGTAGTTGTTGGTGCCTGTGTAGTTGTTGTAGTGGTTGGACTTTCAGTGGTTGTGGTAGTTGTTGGTGCTTCAGTAGTAGTAGTTCTTGTGGTCAAGGCTTCTGTAGTGGTAGTTGTTGGTGCCTGTGTAGTTGTTGTAGTGGTTGGACTTTCAGTGGTTGTGGTAGTTGTTGGTGCTTCAGTAGTAGTAGTAGTGGTCAAGGCTTCTGTAGTGGTAGTTGTTGGTGCCTGTGTAGTTGTTGTAGTGGTTGGACTTTCAGTGGTTGTGGTAGTTGTTGGTGCTTCAGTAGTAGTAGTAGTGGTCAAGGCTTCTGTAGTGGTAGTTGTTGGTGCCTGTGTAGTTGTTGTAGTGGTTGGACTTTCAGTGGTTGTGGTAGTTGTTGGTGCTTCAGTAGTAGTAGTAGTGGTCAAGGCTTCTGTAGTGGTAGTTGTTGGTGCCTGTGTAGTTGTTGTAGTGGTTGGACTTTCAGTGGTTGTGGTAGTTGTTGGTGCTTCAGTAGTAGTAGTAGTGGTCAAGGCTTCTGTAGTGGTAGTTGTTGGTGCCTGTGTAGTTGTTGTAGTGGTTGGACTTTCAGTGGTTGTGGTAGTTGTTGGTGCTTCAGTAGTAGTAGTAGTGGTCAAGGCTTCTGTAGTGGTAGTTGTTGGTGCCTGTGTAGTTGTTGTAGTGGTTGGACTTTCAGTGGTTGTGGTAGTTGTTGGTGCTTCAGTAGTAGTAGTAGTGGTCAAGGCTTCTGTAGTGGTAGTTGTTGGTGCCTGTGTAGTTGTTGTAGTGGTTGGACTTTCAGTGGTTGTGGTAGTTGTTGGTGCTTCAGTAGTAGTAGTAGTGGTCAAGGCTTCTGTAGTGGTAGTTGTTGGTGCCTGTGTAGTTGTTGTAGTGGTTGGACTTTCAGTGGTTGTGGTAGTTGTTGGTGCTTCAGTAGTAGTAGTAGTGGTCAAGGCTTCTGTAGTGGTAGTTGTTGGTGCCTGTGTAGTTGTTGTAGTGGTTGGACTTTCAGTGGTTGTGGTAGTTGTTGGTGCTTCAGTAGTAGTAGTAGTGGTCAAGGCTTCTGTAGTGGTAGTTGTTGGTGCCTGTGTAGTTGTTGTAGTGGTTGGACTTTCAGTGGTTGTGGTAGTTGTTGGTGCTTCAGTAGTAGTAGTAGTGGTCAAGGCTTCTGTAGTGGTAGTTGTTGGTGCCTGTGTAGTTGTTGTAGTGGTTGGACTTTCAGTGGTTGTGGTAGTTGTTGGTGCTTCAGTAGTAGTAGTAGTGGTCAAGGCTTCTGTAGTGGTAGTTGTTGGTGCCTGTGTAGTTGTTGTAGTTGTTGGACTTTCAGTGGTTGTGGTAGTTGTTGGTGCTTCAGTAGTAGTAGTAGTGGTCAAGGCTTCTGTAGTGGTAGTTGTTGGTGCCTGTGTAGTTGTTGTAGTGGTTGGACTTTCAGTGGTTGTGGTAGTTGTTGGTGCTTCAGTAGTAGTAGTAGTGGTCAAGGCTTCTGTAGTGGTAGTTGTTGGTGCCTGTGTAGTTGTTGTAGTGGTTGGACTTTCAGTGGTTGTGGTAGTTGTTGGTGCTTCAGTAGTAGTAGTAGTGGTCAAGGCTTCTGTAGTGGTAGTTGTTGGTGCCTGTGTAGTTGTTGTAGTGGTTGGACTTTCAGTGGTTGTGGTAGTTGTTGGTGCTTCAGTAGTAGTAGTAGTAGTGGTCAAGGCTTCTGTAGTGGTAGTTGTTGGTGCCTGTGTAGTTGTTGTAGTGGTTGGACTTTCAGTGGTTGTGGTAGTTGTTGGTGCTTCAGTAGTTGTAGTAGTGGTCAAGGCTTCTGTAGTGGTAGTTGTTGGTGCCTGTGTAGTTGTTGTAGTGGTTGGACTTTCAGTGGTTGTGGTAGTTGTTGGTGCTTCAGTAGTAGTAGTAGTGGTCAAGGCTTCTGTAGTGGTAGTTGTTGGTGCCTGTGTAGTTGTTGTAGTGGTTGGACTTTCAGTGGTTGTGGTCGTTGTTGGTGTTTCAGTAGTAGTAGTAGTGGTCAAGGCTTCTGTAGTGGTAGTTGTTGGTGCCTGTGTAGTTGTTGTAGTTGTTGGACTTTCAGTGGTTGTGGTAGTTGTTGGTGCTTCAGTAGTAGTAGTAGTGGTCAAGGCTTCTGTAGTGGTAGTTGTTGGTGCCTGTGTAGTTGTTGTAGTGGTTGGACTTTCAGTGGTTGTGGTAGTTGTTGGTGCTTCAGTAGTAGTAGTAGTGGTCAAGGCTTCTGTAGTGGTAGTTGTTGGTGCCTGTGTAGTTGTTGTAGTGGTTGGACTTTCAGTGGTTGTGGTAGTTGTTGGTGCTTCAGTAGTAGTAGTAATGGTCAAGGCTTCTGTAGTGGTAGTTGTTGGTGGCTGTGTAGTTGTTGTAGTGGTTGGACTTTCTGTGGTTGTGGTAGTTTTTAGTGCTTCAGTAGTAGTAGTAGTGGTCAAGGTTTCTGTAGTGGTAGTTGTTGGTGCCTGTGTAGTTGTTGTAGTGGTTGGACTTTCAGTGGTTGTGGTAGTTGTTGGTGCTTCAGTAGTAGTAGTAGTGGTCAAGGCTTCTGTAGTGGTAGTTGTTGGTGCCTGTGTAGTTGTTGTAGTGGTTGGACTTTCAGTGGTTGTGGTAGTTGTTGGTACTTCAGTAGTAGTAGTAGTAGTGGTCAAGGCTTCTGTAGTGGTAGTTGTTGGTGCCTGTGTAGTTGTTGTAGTGGTTGGACTTTCAGTGGTTGTGGTAGTTGTTGGTGCTTCAGTAGTTGTAGTAGTGGTAGTCAAGGCTTCTGTAGTGGTAGTTGTTGGTGCCTGTGTAGTTGTTGTAGTTGTTGGACTTTCAGTGGTTGTGGTAGTTGTTGGTGCTTCAGTAGTAGTAGTAGTGGTCAAGGCTTCTGTAGTGGTAGTTGTAGGTGCCTGTGTAGTTGTTGTAGTTGTTGGACTTTCAGTGGTTGTGGTAGTTGTTGGTGCTTCAGTAGTAGTAGTAGTGGTCAAGGTTTCTGTAGTGGTAGTTGTAGGTGCCTGTGTAGTTGTTGTAGTGGTTGGACTTTCAGTGGTTGTGGTAGTTGTTGGTGCTTCAGTAGTAGTAGTAGTGGTCAAGGCTTCTGTAGTGGTAGTTGTTGGTGCCTGTGTAGTTGTTGTAGTGGTTGGACTTTCAGTGGTTGTGGTAGTTGTTGGTGCTTCAGTAGTAGTAGTAGTGATCAAGGCTTCTGTAGTAGTAGTTGTTGGTGCCTGTGTAGTTGTTGTAGTTGTTGGACTTTCAGTGGTTGTGGTAGTTGTTGGTGCTTCAGTAGTAGTAGTAGTGGTCAAGGCTTCTGTAGTGGTAGTTGTTGGTGCCTTTGTAGTTGTTGTAGTGGTTGGACTTTCAGTGCTTGTGGTAGTTGTTGGTGCTTCAGTAGTAGTAGTAGTGGTCAAGGCTTCTGTAGTGGTAGTTGTTGGTGCCTGTGTAGTTGTTGTAGTGGTTGGACTTTCAGTGGTTGTGGTAGTTGTTGGTGCTTCAGTAGTAGTAGTAGTGGTCAAGGCTTCTGTAGTGGTAGTTGTTGGTGCCTGTGTAGTTGTTGTAGTGGTTGGACTTTCAGTGGTTGTGGTAGTTGTTGGTGCTTCAGTAGTAGTAGTAGTGATCAAGGCTTCTGTAGTCGTAGTTGTTGGTGCCTGTGTAGTTGTTGTAGTGGTTGGACTTTCAGTGCTTGTGGTAGTTGTTGGTGCTTCAGTGGTAGTAGTAGTGGTCAAGGCTTCTGTAGTGGTAGTTGTTGGTGCCTGTGTAGTTGTTGTAGTGGTTGGACTTTCAGTGGTTGTGGTAGTTGTTTGTGCTTCAGTAGTAGTAGTAGTGGTCAAGGCTTCTGTAGTGGTAGTTGTTGGTGCCTGTGTAGTTGTTGTAGTGGTTGGACTTTCAGTGGTTGTGGTAGTTGTTGGTGCTTCAGTAGTAGTAGTAGTGGTCAAGGCTTCTGTAGTGGTAGTTGTTGGTGCCTGTGTAGTTGTTGTAGTGGTTGGACTTTCAGTGGTTGTGGTAGTTGTTGGTGCTTCAGTAGTAGTAGTAGTGGTCAAGGCTTCTGTAGTGGTAGTTGTTGGTGCATGTGTAGTTGTTGTAGTGGTTGGACTTTCAGTGGTTGTGGTAGTTGTTGGTGCTTCAGTAGTAGTAGTAGTGGTCAAGGCTTCTGTAGTGGTAGTTGTTGGTGCCTGTGTAGTTGTTGTAGTGGTTGGACTTTCAGTGGTTGTGGTAGTTATTGGTGCTTCAGTAGTTGTAGTAGTGGTCAAGGCCTCTGTAGTGGTAGTTGTTGGGGCCTGTGTAGTTGTTGTAGTGGTTGGACTTTCAGTGGTTGTTGTAGTTGTTGGTGCTTCAGTAGTAGTAGTAGTGGTCAAGACTTCTGTAGTGGTAGTTGTTGGTGCCTGTGTAGTTGTTGTAGTGGTTGGACTTTCAGTGGTTGATGTAGTTATTGGTGCTTCAGTAGTTGTAGTAGTGGTCAAGGCTTCTGTAGTGGTAGTTGTTGGTGCCTGTGTAGTTGTTGTAGTTTTTGGACTTTCAGTGGTTGTGGTAGTTGTTGGTGCTTCAGTAGTAGTAGTAGTGGTCAAGGCTTCTGTAGTGGTAGTTGTTGGTGCCTGTGTAGTTGTTGTAGTGGTTGGACTTTCAGTGGTTGTGGTAGTTGTTGGTGCTTCAGTAGTAGTAGTAGTAGTGGTCAAGGCTTCTGTAGTGGTAGTTGTTGGTGCCTGTGTAGTTGTTGTAGTGGTTGGACTTTCAGAGGTTGTGGTAGTTGTTGGTGCTTCAGTAGTAGTAGTAATGATCAAGGCTTCTGTAGTAGTAGTTGATGGTGGCTGTGCAGTTGTTGTAGTGGTTGGACTTTCAGTGGTTGTGGTAGTTGTTGGTGCTTCAGTAGTAGTAGTAGTGGTAAAGGTTTCTGTATTGGTAGTTGTTGGTGCCTGTGTAGTTGTTGTAGTGGTTGGACTTTCAGTGCTTGTGGTAGTTGTTGGTGCTTCAGTAGTAGTAGTAGTGGTCAAGGCTTCTGTAGTGGTAGTTGTTGGTGCCTGTGTAGTTGTTGTAGTGGTTGGACTTTCAGTGGTTGTGCTGGTTGTTTGTTCTTCAGTAGTAGTAGTAGTAGTGGTCAAGGCATCTGTAGTGGTAGTTGTTGGTGCCTGTGTAGTTGTTGTAGTGGTTGGACTTTCAGTGGTTGTGGTAGTTGTTGGTTCTTCAGTAGTAGTAGTAGTGGTGGTCAAGGCTTCTGTAGTGGTAGTTGTTGGTGCCTGTGTAGTTGTTGTAGTGGTTGGACTTTCAGTGGTTGTGGTAGTTGTTGGTGCTTCAGTAGTAGTAGTAGTGGTCAAGGCTTCTGTAGTGGTAGTTGTTGGTGCCTGTGTAGTTGTTGTAGTTGTTGGACTTTCAGTGGTTGTGGTAGTTGTTGGTGCTTCAGTAGTAGTAGTAGTGGTCAAGGTTTCTGTAGTGGTAGTTGTAGGTGCCTGTGTAGTTGTTGTAGTGGTTGGACTTTCAGTTGTTGTGGTAGTTGTTGGTGCTTCAGTAGTAGTAGTAGTGGTCAAGGCTTCTGTAGTGGTAGTTGTTGGTGCCTGTGTAGTTGTTGTAGTGGTTGGACTTTCAGTGGTTGTGGTAGTTGTTGGTGCTTCAGTAGTAGTAGTAGTGATCAAGGCTTCTGTAGTAGTAGTTGTTGGTGCCTGTGTAGTTGTTGTAGTTGTTGGACTTTCAGTGGTTGTGGTAGTTGTTGGTGCTTCAGTAGTAGTAGTAGTGGTCAAGGCTTCTGTAGTGGTAGTTGTTGGTGCCTTTGTAGTTGTTGTAGTGGTTGGACTTTCAGTGGTTGTGGTAGTTGTTGGTGCTTCAGTAGTAGTAGTAGTGGTCAAGGCTTCTGTAGTGGTAGTTGTTGGTGCCTGTGTAGTTGTTGTAGTGGTTGGACTTTCAGTGGTTGTGGTAGTTGTTGGTGCTTCAGTAGTAGTAGTAGTTGTCAAGGCTTCTGTAGTGGTAGTTGTTGGTGCATGTGTAGTTGTTGTAGTGGTTGGACTTTCAGTGCTTGTGGTAGTTGTTGGTGCTTCAGTAGTAGTAGTAGTGGTCAAGGCTTCAGTAGTGGTAGTTGTTGGTGCCTGTGTAGTTGTTGTAGTTGTTGGACTTTCAGTGGTTGTGGTAGTTATTGGTGCTTCAGTAGTAGTAGTAGTGGTCAAGGCCTCTGTAGTGGTAGTTGTTGGTGCCTGTGTAGTTGTTGTAGTGGTTGGACTTTCAGTGGTTGTTGTAGTTGTTGGTGCTTCAGTAGTAGTAGTAGTGGTCAAGACTTCTGTAGTGGTAGTTGTTGGTGCCTGTGTAGTTGTTGTAGTGGTTGGACTTTCAGTGGTTGATGTAGTTATTGGTGCTTCAGTAGTTGTAGTAGTGGTCAAGGCTTCTGTAGTGGTAGTTGTTGGTGCCTGTGTAGTTGTTGTAGTTGTTGGACTTTCAGTGGTTGTGGTAGTTGTTGGTGCTTCAGTAGTAGTAGTAGTGGTCAAGGCTTCTGTAGTGGTAGTTGTTGGTGCCTGTGTAATTGTTGTAGTGGTTGGACTTTCAGTGGTTGATGTAGTTATTGGTGCTTCAGTAGTTGTAGTAGTGGTCAAGGCTTCTGTAGTGGTAGTTGTTGGTGCCTGTGTAGTTGTTGTAGTGGTTGGACTTTCAGTGGTTGTGGTAGTTGTTGGTGCTTCAGTAGTAGTAGTAGTGGTCAAGGCTTCTGTAGTGGTAGTTGTAGGTGCCTGTGAAGTTGTTGTAGTGGTTGGACTTTCAGTGGTTGTGGTAGTTGTTGGTGCTTCAGTAGTAGTAGTAGTTGTCAAGGCTTCTGTAGTGGTAGTTGTTGGTGCCTGTGTAGTTGTTGTAGTGGTTGGACTTTCAGAGGTTGTGGTAGTTGTTGGTGCTTCAGTAGTAGTAGTAATGATCAAGGCTTCTGTAGTAGTAGTTGTTGGTGCCTGTGTAGTTGTTGTAGTGGTTGGACTTTCAGTGGTTGTGGTAGTTATTGGTGCTTCAGTAGTAGTAGTAGTGGTCAAGGCTTCTGTAGTGGTAGTTGTTGGTGCCTCTGTAGTTGTTGTAGTGGTTGGACTTTCAGTGGTTGTGGTAGTTGTTGGTGCTTCAGTAGTAGTAGTAGTGGTCAAGGCTTCGGTAGTGGTAGTTGTTGGTGCCTGTGTGGTTGTTGTAGTGGTTGGACTTTCAGTGGTTGTGGTAGTTGTTTGTTCTTCAGTAGTAGTAGTAGTAGTAGTGGTCAAGGCATCTGTAGTGGTAGTTGTTGGTGCCTGTGTAGTTGTTGTAGTGGTTGGACTTTCAGTGCTTGTGGTAGTTGTTGGTGCTTCAGTAGTAGTAGTAGTGGTCAAGGATTCTGTAGTGGTAGTTGTTGGTGCCTGTGTAGTTGTTGTAGTGGTTGAAATTTCAGTGGTTGAGGTAGTTGTTGGTGCTTCAGTAGTTGTAGTAGTGGTCAAGGCTTCTGTAGTGGTAGTTGTTGGTGCCTGTGTAGTTGTTGTAGTGGTTGGACTTTCAGTGGTTGTGGTAGTTGTTGGTGCTTCAGTAGTAGTAGTAGTGGTCAAGGCTTCTGTAGTGGTAGTTGTTGGTTCCTGTGTAGTTGTTGTAGTGGTTGGACTTTCAGTGGTTGTGGTAGTTGTTGGTGCTTCAGTAGTAGTAGTAGTGGTCAAGGCTTCTGTAGTGGTAGTTGTTGGTGCCTGTGTAGTTGTTGTAGTGGTTGGACTTTCAGTGCTTGTGGTAGTTGTTGGTGCTTCAGTAGTAGTAGTAGTGGTCAAGGCTTCTGTAGTGGTAGTTGTTGGTGCCTGTGTAGTTGTTGTAGTGGTTGGACTTTCAGTGGTTGTGGTAGTTGTTGGTGCTTCAATAGTAGTAGTAGTGGTCAAGGCTTCTGTAGTGGTAGTTGTTGGTGCCTCTGTAGTTGTTGTAGTGGTTGGACTTTCAGTGGTTGTGGTAGTTGTTGGTGCTTCAGTAGTAGTAGTAGTGGTCAAGGCTTCTGTAGTGGTAGTTGTTGGTGCCTGTGTAGTTGTTGTAGTGGTTGGACTTTCAGTGGTTGTGGTAGTTGTTGGTGCTTCAATAGTAGTAGTAGTGGTCAAGGCTTCTGTAGTGGTAGTTGTTGGTGCCTGTGTAGTTGTTGTAGTGGTTGGACTTTCAGTGGTTGTGGTAGTTGTTGGTGCTTCAGTAGTAGAAGTAGTGGTCAAGGCTTCTGTAGTGGTAGTTGTTGGTGCCTGTGTAGTTGTTGTAGTGGTTGGACTTTCAGTGGTTGATGTAGTTATTGGTGCTTCAGTAGTTTTAGTAGTGGTCAAGGCTTCTGTAGTGGTAGTCGTTGAAGCCTTTGTAGTTGTTGTAGTGGTTGGACTTTCAGTGGTTGTGGTAGTTGTTGGTGCTTCAGTAGTAGTAGTAGTGGTCAAGGCTTCTGTAGTGGTAGTTGTTGGTGCCTGTGTAGTTGTTGTAGTGGTTGGACTTTCAGTTGTTGTGGTAGTTGTTGGTGCTTCAGTAGTAGTAGTAGTGGTCAAGGCTTCTGTAGTGGTAGTTGTTGGTGCCTGTTTAGTTGTTGTAGTGGTTGGTCCTTCTGTGGTTGTGGTTGTTGTTGGTGATTCAGTAGTAGAAGTGTTCAAGGCTTCTGTAATGGCAGTTTTTGGTGCTTCTGTACTTGTTGTATTAGTGTGACTTTCAGCAGCTGTGGTAGTTGTAGGGACTTCAGTAGTAGTGTTCAAGGCTTCCATATTTGTGGTTATTGATGCTTGTGAAATTGTTATAGTGGTTGAACTTTCAGTAGTTGTTTGGTATTCAGTAATAGTGCTCAGGACTTCTGTAGTGGTATTTGTTGGTGCCTCAGTAGTTGTAGTGTTTGAACTTTTAGTAGTCGTAGTATTTGTCTCTGTTTGTGCAACTTGTAGTTTGTTTGTCATAATAATTATGATGATAATTGCTATGTGATACAAAATGTCCTTCATATTCAATCATGTTACTTTGAAACTCAGGTGTCAATCTAATAGAATAGAAAAATGAATAAGGATATTATATTTTGGAATTTGTAAATAAGGTGCTTTTTTGTTTTTAATATTGAATCATATTGCTTTGTAACTCATGTCTCAATCTAGTAGTATATTCAATATATAAGGATAATTTGGAATTTGGTAGATAAAATGTTTTTTTAAGGAGTAGTGATCGTCTTATGGACTTTTACGAAAAGCACTGCCTTTCACAGTTGACGGTTCACTAGACATTTAAACCTGCATCATGTATTGAATTACGAAATTGAAATAAATAAGAACACATTTCTAGTGGTCAAAGGTAGTGTCCCTAATGTTGTTAGGGTTAAAACGTGAGGACCGGGAGTTGAGGGTAGGGTGTTTGTCATTTTCTTTCAGAGTAACTGATCTACGCTTTGAAATAACCCGTTATTTGGTTGAATTAAATGTTCAGCTAAATACTCAGTATTCTATAACGAAAAAGAGCTCCCGTACATTGTTCTGGCGAAAAATTAAGCTGTCAACTGTAAAAGTCAGCGCTACTCGTAAAAGTCCTACAAGAGAGATAATTTCCACGTATAAAATATATACATTCTTTTCAGAGTTTTCATCATCAGATCTTCCTAGCTAATTGAGATCTCTGAGTAATGAATTCGATTTTAGGATGCGATGGAAACATTACCTTTTTATTTTTTTGCCACCACCCCCGCACCCCCCACCCCCGAAAAAAACATTTAAAGTAATATGAGCAGCAAGTTTGACTTGAGAAAATTTGTTGCAAACTTGTTATCAAATTCTCACAGACAGAACCATAAAACATTTTTAATCCTCTGTTGTCCATATTTGGAAGAAGTTTTAATAAGTTTTAATTGGAGCAAAATTACATTATTTACGCCCTGTACATTATTGATTTCTTATATAATGCTATATTACGAAAGCCGGATAGGCTCATTTCTGAAAAGATAAAAAAAGTCAATTATCTCGTTTTAACGAGTTAGTTATCTCTTTATAACGAGTTAGTTTTCTCGTTAAAACGAGTTATAACGAAATACTAACTCGTTTTCACGAAAAAAAATTTTATCTTCTTAGAAATGAGCCTATCCGGCTTTCGTACTGGATAATCGAATGTACAGGAAAAGTCTTTTGAAACAATTTTAATTTCTATTTTGGTTTTATTAATTACAATGATTATTAATCATAACATCATATCATCGCTTATGCTAGCAGATCCTCGAAAGTGACAGTTGTGATACTGATATTTACACTTATAATGGTACTGATATTTACACTTACAAGTAACAGCTTTTCAAAAAGCTTGCCTGACTTAATCAATCAATATCTGTAAGAGTAGTGATAAACCTTTTGAGCAATACTTTTTTGTGTTTGAAATATGTCTTTTTATTTGAGCACATTGTAAAAATATTTAATTATTTAACTTGTAGAAGAACGATGCCTTTGCTGCATTCTGAATAATTGTTAACAGAATGGTTAATGTATGTGGGTTTTCTGCCAATCGCAACTCCTCGGGCCTTATCTAAGGAAGAAGACCACAAATGTATTGTTAATTTATACGCAATGACACCCCCCCCCCTTTTCACAAACTTTGAAATAAAAGCATGGATGATGTGTATAGACCTATTATCTGTGGTATATGGAGTTAACTTTATTCAATGTAATGATATTATCTAAAATATACTATTGAAGGGACTTCTAACTCCGTTTTTACTATGAACAAGAAATGTAGAAAACATCCGATAATGTCGATACATTCGAGTTTGTTTTTCGACCTATGTCGAAAAGACCCAAGAAGATGCGATTGACTTTTCTGCAAGTAGATTGATCTACCCCTGGATCTAAATTTAAAGCTACACCTATTCTGAAATCTGTTGTCAAATCATTCATTGTGAACATTTTAGAGAATGGATATAACTAAATACATATGTTGTAGGAAAGTATTTTCTCCAATGAAGTAAACAGTAATAGTTTGTGTTCTTTGATCTTTTTTTTTTTTTGTTCTGAAATGTGGGTACTATAATTTTTTGAGAACGAAATAGGTAAAACCAACATTTAGGCCTTTGTGGAAAAAGAAATCCAAGATTTCGCACAGGTAATTTCTTTCGTTAAATCGTCTGGAATCTGGTTGAACTGCTTCGATCGTTTGTGGTGATTGGACTAGTCCATTAAAATTTGGAATAAACCAACAGAGGGGAAACAAATTAGAGAAGTCATTTCTTTTGTTTTGCATGTCCATATTCTGATACATACGATTCATATGTTGTTTTAAGGAATAAGATAAAATTTGTAGACAGAATTTCTGAATCATAAGAAGATGGAGGTTACAATTACAAAATTTTATTTAATTCCATTGAAGTTAGCACCCCAATTCATACAATAGAACAATCCATGAAAAGGTGCGAAGATCGCTTACTCGTGACATTTGGCGCGAAAAGAGCGATTCACCCCTTTCGTAGAATATAAATGGACTGATCCAGTAGTATAGAAATGCAGAAAAAAAGATACACGGACACATTGAAAGGGTAAATCACATGGAATAATCTGTTTCATGAAAACAAAGTAAACAAAGTAAATACTGCATTATTTTGCATCAGTAAACCATTGTTTCCCTGAAAAATGTTTCTTTTAAAATGCAGGTAAAAGATTTCCAATGTAAATCAGCTTGCACAAAATCTAGCTCTCTGGGTATGATCTATTAGTTTCGGATCAAGCAATTATCAATCCTTATACAGCCTGACGCCGTGACGTCAGGCAATAAAGCATTGTCATTGAAGAGGCAACGTGATAGTCATCACCGCTTTACTTTTATGATACGGCTGCCTGTTTATCACTTCCAGAAAACGTAAAGTATTGACTTAAAAATTTACGGGTATATTCCTTGAGACAACACTGGCCTTCGGGTATCAACAATTTTAACTTTGAACTTTGAGTTTTACCTACTTTAGAAGAAACTTTTTCCTGATTTTTGAGCAGCAAGTGCTAGGGCCTATATATTTAGCATTTGTATTTCTTATGAGAATTTCTTCTTCTGTGTATCAATATTTGTACCCTTTCACCTTGACCTAAGAGGCTGCCGAACGTTATAAATTAAAAAACATCATCCTTGACATAACATTTGAATGGTTGGTGCTGAAGCTTTCCTATTTGCCAGGTATACCCGCTGAAACAAATCCTTTTTCGGGTATCGGTAACAACATCTTTGAACTCTTGACCTTGGAGTTTGACTTGCAGATACCGGTATGTGTAACCTTAACCTTTGCCATTCGGGACTATCAGTTTTATTTGACGATTTATGTCATAAATTATTGCATTAATGGTTGACTTTTCAACCACTTATGCTACATGACCGCTTATATTTAATAGAGATTGTTCTATCTGACGTATCCGTATCCGTATACGTATCCGTATCCGTATCGAGGTATGAGAGGCATCTCGATCCCGATGCTTAAACCATCTAGTTACATTTCCATCGTGTAATGTTTAGTTTTTAACCTCATTCACTAAGAAATGATATGCAATATGATATTTTTAATAAAAACATATCAGTTTCTGTACATGTCTTATGCATCCTGCTTATGGGGGGGGGGGGTAAAAGTTTAAAAATAAAATTAGAAAAACAAGTATGTTTTTTTTTAATTTAAATGTGTAAAAAATATTTCGAAAATATTTCTAGATTCACCTCTCTCTCGCGCGCGCGCTCTCTCTCTCTCTCTTTCTCAATATTAGGGTATTCATTGTTCATTCTCGAATTAACATTTATAAGAACATGAGATATCTCCAATAAAATATAATTATTTATACAGTTAAACCTCTTAAACTCAAACTTGTAAATCGTAAATACACGTAGTTGTACATTAACTGGGAAAGATTTAACCATACATTGTAGGGCAAAACAAATGTGTATGGGTGATTCACTGAAAATTTCCATCCTCTTTTCCTTTTTTATCATCTTCTATGCCATTCATTATCAGGTATTTGATGGTCATAGTCCCCCCCCCCCCACCCACCCCAAAAAAAGAAATTGGATAGCTGGTAATGAATACACTCCCAAAATTGTAGGTCGATAGCCGTATCATGAGCGGCGGAAGCAAATAGAAAGTGGGGGCGCTAATTGAAAAGGGGGGGGGGGCTAAACCAACAAAAAAGGTAAAACCCAATTTTAAATGCCTATATTTTGTCTATCTTTGCAAAAAAAGTGGGAGGGGGGTAAAGCTCCCCCCCCCTCCGACGCCTATGCGTATCTACGGTTTCAAGGAGCTTGGGAATTGAACATGATCGAGTTTATAGTGAACAAAGCAAGCTCTGAAAAACTTATTTTCGATAACGAAAACGATATTTCATCATTGTAATTTTTCTTTAATGTGTGATTTTTTTTCTTGGCTACATTGAAGCAGTTACTTTTCTTCAATTCTATAATTTGTGCACTCTGATCTCGATCTCGGCCAAATTAAATATATATATATATATATATATATATATATAAAAGAAAGTAGGATAAAAAAGGAAAGAAAAGAAAATTAGCAGTGCGATGGACAAGTAGGCTTAGCAAAATAAGATGTATTATTTTGAAAATTTTGAGCCATAATTATTTTATTCTTTAAATTTGCATAAAAAGAGAGTTGAATACCATATTATAAAATAGATTTTATATCAATTAAACCACAAATGATGTTATGAATGAGAGTTAAAATATTTTTAACTAATTATTTTTTTGTTTGTCAAGGTTTTTCAGGGCTGATTTTTTTCTCTTTCAAATAGCCCCCTACCTACTTTTAATTTGCTTCTGCATGACGCCAATGTGAGGGGAGGGGGAAAGGAGGGAGTTACACGGGCTCTTCAAAGCATATACTCAATACTTATAACAGTCAGCGTTTTATCGATCGCGTTGATGATAACGTATTTTGTATGTGTGTGTGTGTGTGTGTGTGGAAGGGGGGGGGGGGGGTAATTGGTAAGCCGTTACATGGCGTATTAAAAATACAGACAAAATCAATGAAAGATATTAATTGAGTGGAAAAAGAGAAAGGGGATTTTCTACAAATATATTGAAGCAAAATGAAATTAATTTTAAAACAATATAATTAAAACAAAATATTTTATACTTGACTTTATTTTCTTTCTTTTTTAAATAAATATTTTGTACGAAATGATAGAGGTGAACAGCTACGGAAGCGTATTAGTGCTACTTGCACACTTTACTTTTTTTTAATTTCGACACTTTATTCTGTAAATTTTACATTTTACACTTTAAAGTGTAAATTTTACACTTTAATCTGTAAATTTTACACTTCAATCTGTAAATTTTACACATTAATCTGTAAAATTTACACTTTAATCTGTAAATTTTACACTTTAATCTGTAAATTTTACACATTAATCTGTAAATTTTACAGATTAATCTGTAAATTTTACACTTTAAAGTGTAAATTTTACACATTAATCTGTAAAATTTACACTTTAATCTGTAAATTATACACTTTAATCTGTAAATTTTACACTTTAATCTGTAAAATTTACACTTTATTTGTTTATTCACATAGTCAATTTAGCATCTTCACACATCCTCAATAACACATTTGTAAGCCAATAAAATGTTAGTTTAAGCAAATTTTCTGAATTGATAGGATTTATAGATTATATCACAATTGTGTCATCCATATATTATTTATGTGAAAAAAGTCTAACAGGCCCTGGAATCTATATTAAGGGGGGAGGGGTCCTCAAGCACCTGTGATCGGGAATATGTGCATGTATGTTTGATATGCTCTTCACTTTATATTCAAAGAAAAGTTTTACTTTAATATAAAACATCAGAATTAAATTTTATCATGCACGAAACATGGTTTGTTGGCTATAAAATGTGTTACTGAGGATGTGTGAAGATGCTAAATTGACTATGTGAATAAACAAATAAAGTGTAAAATTTACAGATTAAAGCGTAAATTTTACAGATTAATATGTAAAATTTACAGATTAATATGTAAAATTTACACTTTAATCTGTAAATTTTACAGATTAAAGTGTAAAATTTACAGATTAAAGTGTACAATTTACACATTAAAGTGTAAATTTTACAGATTAAAGTGTAAAATTTACAGATTAAAGTGTACATTTTACAGATTAAAGTGTAAATTTTACAGATTAAAGTGTAAAATATACAGATAAAAATGTAAAATTAAATTTAAATTTTAAGTGTAAATTATGTAAAATTTACACTTTAATTTGTAAATTTTACAGATTAAAGTGTAAAATTTACAGATTAAAGTGTAAAATTTACACATTAAAGTGTAAATTTTACAGATTAAAGTGTAAAATTTACACATTAAAGTGTACATTTTACAGATTAAAGTGTAAATTTTACAGATTAAAGTGTAAAATGTACAGATTAAAATGTAAAATTTACAGATTAAATTGTAAATTTTACAGATTAAAGTGTAAATTTTACAGATTAAAGTGTAAAATATACAGATTTAAGTGTAAAATTTACAGATTAAAGTGTAAATTTTACAGATTAAAGTGTAAAATATACAGATTTAAGTGTAAAATTTACAGATTAAAGTGTAAATTTTACAGATTAAAGTGTAAAATTTACAGATTAAAGTGTAAAATTTACACTTTAAAGTGTAAAATTTACAGATTAAAGTGTAAATTTTACACTTTAAAGTGTAAAATTTATAGATTAAAGTGTCGAAATTAAAAAAAAGTAAAGTGTGCAAGTGGCACTAATACGCTTCCGTAAACAGCAGTTTATTATTTTTAATACAAAAATCACTATTTGGTATTTTCTAATGCATGGACTGTGGCTAATTTAACCACAAACAGAGATGGAAAATGTATTAGATGATTTAGACATCGGGATCGAGATGCCTCTCATACTTCGATACGGATACGGATACTTATACGGATACGGATGCGTCAGATATCATTAAGCGTCACAAATGCAGACAAGCCTTAACGTTTAATGAAACAAGCAAATATCTACATGATCGACCGCTAATGATACAAACTAATGTATACGTATCATTAATCGTTGCAGTCGCACCCTTTAATGTATCAAATTAACATTGGACTCGGAACATCGATCTAGGTTGTCCTATATCTAAGGGTATAAAACTGTCCCAAAGGAGTGGGGGTGGGGTGGGGGTACTAGGACATTTGTAATAATTCCATACCGCTGTGCATGCCGCACTAACTAAAATTAAAAACTTTCTATTTGTTATGTTACTTTATATAAATATAGAACTTTTCTGTAAATAACTAATTTTATATCAATCGCATTTCATATATATCCGAGGTTTAAAACAAAAATAACTAAATTCACTTACCGATTCGGAAAACATGTAAATACCAGACACAGTTTAAAGTCAGTTAAACTATAGAAACGTGGGGGTATTTAAATTAAAATCGGTAAAAAAAAATTAATTTGTAGGTAGATATATATACATGTATGTTTATTCACCAATCAAGGGCCCTCGAGGGGCATGAACAAATCATTACAATATGATTACACTGATTACAATTCTAAATTATAGGTGTATAATGTAATATGACTAGTGATTAAATTTGACATTGAGAAGTGCACCACCACAAGATGTATCAAAAGTATAGAAAACTATAGGATGATAAAAAAAACAACAATTAAATAAAAAAATAAATATAAGATAAATAATAAAAAAAAATCTTGTAATAGTGACAGTACTCTGATATATAACTAGTGCATCTTGAATACAAAGGGCACCAGGGGATGATACCTCTACACAGCCAGTATGGCAAACCTGTACCCTATATAAATATTGAAGATGGTCATTCAAAAAAAACCATTTAAGTATTAACAGAAATAATAATTTCAATTAATAAGTACTTAGCATATAATTATAAACTTGATGCAGACTAATCTCTTGGAGTTAGTTCAATAGATATTTAACACTCTAATCTGAATATATACACAAACATACACTTACTGTTACACATATCCATGCATACAAAAATAATTTACATACAAATATATATATATATATATATATATATATATATATATATATATATATATATATATATATATATATATATATATATAAACTAATGGTACTATCATGTATAAATGTGAATCTGTGATCTTGAAGGTAGCATACAATTAATGTAAAGAAAAGGTAACTTGGACACAGAGGGTGCCAAGGGACGATGCCTCTGCACAGTCGATTACACTGGCAAACCCGTACTCTAAGTATTCAAGACACCCATTCTGTACATTTTACATTTGTACATTTGTTCGTTCGAACAAATGATTAAAATTTGTCCGAAGGAATCTCTAATTAGTCCAAACAACTGAAAAAAGTTATCACTGAAAAAAGTTGACACTACCCCCCCCCCCTCCCCACGAAATAGGATTTTCGACTCTGGGCAACTTTTCCCTTTTTTTTTTTTTTTTTTTTTTTTTTGTCAACTTTTTCAGTTAAGTAAAAAAAAATTCTCTGGCTGGCCCCCCCACTTTCAAAAACGATGCTACGCCACTGTCTTTATTCAGATTTTAAACCTTAACACCGAACTCAATTTTGGGGAGGATTGAGGGGATATCAGTCTTTCAGTGACGATTTTCAAAAATAATGTTCGGCAAAAATTAGGGGGGCAGAACACCCACCCTCCCCCTATTCCCCTCCCTTCCCCAGAGAGTACGTGCATTACAGGAGTGATGATCTATATTTTGGCAAGTGTGCAATAAACTTAAATTATAATAGGATAGAGGAGTTACAACTGCACCAAAAATCTAATATTTTTTTTAAATCATTCAAACACAAATGTAAATAATAAAAGGACCCCAAATCGCAATCATATTCAAAACCCTTTAAATAAATATTCAGAATTTTACAAAACAGTTGTCCGAGAAGCATTAGGGACTATATCGATTTTACAAACTTTTGAATTGCTTGTGCTTCAGTGCAAGGGTTTATTTGTATCTTTAAAGGATTTGAATTAAAAGTTTAGTTTGTTCATTGATATGCAACACAAGAGCACTGTCTCTCCTTAGTCTACAGATGTTGTAAACAGTGCTGTCTAAAAGTTGCCTCATTGATATTTTTTATTATGCAATAACATTTCTAGCGTGTGCATGAATATTGCTGACAAGTTGCGGTTCTTTAAAAAAGGACTGCAATAAGTGGACCATAAACATGACTGTGTTTCTAACCGAAATTCAATTTAAGAAAATTTCTAGGTGTACAGTAGTAGATATTCATGTAGGTTTGTTCACATTTTCTACAATGATCTGCCTACTAATGACTGATTGTAGTCTCAAAGCAAAACTGTTAAATTTTATCTCCGATTAGACTTTAGTTTTCTAAGTTTAAAAAATCGGTGCGGGCTATTTTGATACATGTAACCCATAATGGGTGGGACTTGACACGTACATGCATATATGTGTTCTTGAATTATACGGAAGACATCTATCATGAGAAAATAGATCTGATATGGTACACGAGTATAGCACAGCTTTGTATTACGGATTTTTTTTTTGGAGAACCCCCCCCCTCTCTCCCACATTAAAAACCGTTGCTACAGACCTCTATCAAAGAGTATTTAGATTGTTGAAATATACTATTATTTTGCGAGTCTTCGTGTACAAAACAAATGCCGGTGAAAACTAGTTCTGTCTTTTAAAAGCTAGAACTAGTCGTTGAATATTTTTTTTAATTCAAGTTGTTAAGTCTATATCTATATACTGCAAGTTCTTTCTACCTTTTAAAATGCTTGTGCCTTAGAATCAATGTTTGATTTGTATACAAAATATAATTATGTATAAAAGAGAAATTTGGATCTGCCAATGAAGATATAAATACGATATGCAGATTTAAAAGCGCAATTTGCCAACGAATTTCATATTCTTATTCTACGGGCAAGTTGACTAAAGGGCGAACTCTCTAGCATTCTCGCGCATGCGCAGCCTGTCGTTTGCATCCGGTTTAACCTCATTACATGTATATATTTACTGCGTGGACCTCAGGGTCCACGCAATGAAACGTCTATCGTGGAGACGTGTCATGTTGTAAATTTTGAATTTACCGGGTGGCAGTAAATACAAAATTTACAACTTGTAAATTTTGTATTTACTGTCACCCGGTAAATTCAAATTTTACAACATGACAGACGGCTTCTTTTAATGACGCTTTACACTGAGGACATGAAAAAATAATCACATTGTACATAATTATAGAATATATTATATCATTTCAATTTAAGGGTTACTTGTTTTTATCTATGACAATAATTTTAATTCCATTTCACTTTCAATGTTGACCCTTGATTTGAAAAATGTCCAAAGACAACGAAGTATTGTTGATCAGAAATGGAATTTGATTAAACCATTTAAAAAACATGGATCAATTTAATCTTGTTTCTTTTCGGGTAAAGAATTAATTATTTTAAATTGGTTGCAAAATAAAAAATGGTAGATTTTTTTTATATCTATTAATCTATGATTGATTGAGAGTCGATAGAAGAATCACGTATTATCAATTTTAAGCTAATTTTAAGCTAATATATTTATGAACTATTATATTTATTGCTCACTGTATTTGAAGAAATATTCTTACAGCTGTTTAGAATTGACTTATTATAGCGAGCGCAGCGAGCTTCGCGAAGCTCGTCACTGCGAGCTTCGCGAAGTTCGCAAAGCTCCTCACTGCGAGCTCTTAAAGTAACGCCTGGGCGAAGAGAAAATTCAGACTACTGCACATTCATTTGATAGAATTTTTTCCGCAGTAATTTGGACCCACAATGCATCGCTTCGTACACAAAAGCTAAATCAACGTTCTCGCGAGAATAACAACAAAAGTTAAACGAACGAATAATACACTTGCATTGATTTGATGATTTTATTGCAGAAAAAATAGTCAATAAAACTGTTCTTTATTAAAATCAGCTCTCTCAGTTTGGTAAAGCAACATGCATACGACGTCATGTGACGTCAGAGTCTTATCCGCACCAAATGACACGTGCGGTTTGACAAGCCCCATCTAAATGAAAACTGGAAAAGTATCTGCGCTCGCCCAAACGGTCGCACTGTCAACATATTAATAATTAATATAAAAGACAATGACTTGAATTTTAAGTAAATATTATAATATGTTTACAGTAACATCAATACACCCCGCCTACCGTCATTCTTGGCGTCAATTGTCAAACAAAGGGAATGAAAGTATTCATAATTTTATCATGGTTTTAACTTTCTATTTGAATTTTGTACTTATACATAATGTACCATCATGTATGACGAAAACATTATCAAACACTGTGCGTCGAGTTTTAACTCTACTAGTCGAAGACCTGAAGAGCTTATATGCGATTGTGAAGTACCCCGTTGTCCGTCCATTGTCTGTTAACAACTACTCAAAGTTTTACTCCCCCTTCAGAACTTTTGCTCTGATTTGAATATACATTGGTAGACAAGCAGACAACAGTAATACTTAGTTCATATTTAAGTCGATGCTGAGGCGACCAAAATTTTCTGGTATCTTGACTGGCCGACACCAGTATCGGTGGACGCGGAGCAGTCATATTAATTCCTAGTAATGACTTTAAGGATGTATTTTAAGAAATCAGCCATATTCTTCATAGATCTATATTCAAATATGTCACCTGAATAATGTTTGCCCTGTTATTTGGGAATTTTTCTGTAAGATTGTGTCACAATGTAAAATATGTGTGCAAAATTTTGAATAGAGTCACAAAGAAAACGACAAAAGAGCGTATATCGAAGCAGCAATTTAAAAAAAATTAAGATTTCTATATATTTTACGTACATCGTATTTGTAATTTCCATTCGAAAAGATTGTAAATCAACCAATTTATTAGAATTTCGTTTGTGTTATGTTTCCTTTAAGCCCCAGTCACATTTTCAAAACGACCAACGGCCGACAGTTTTTTTTAAAGCAAAAATGGGATTTTTCGGTTGGCAGTCGGCAGTTCATCGCCCGTTGTCTTGCCAAATTTTGACCTCTGTTTTGTCGACCGACCAATTTTGTGTCCGTCGGTCCAAATTATTTTTTCTGCGTCGGTGGCCGATGTCTTCATTTGAAGCAATCTGTCAACCAACCTTCGATCATCGTCCAACCATCGGCGGTCAGTTTATAATGTAAAACCCCAGTCACAATTCCAAAAACGACCAATGGGCGACGGGTTTTTAAGCAAAAATGGGATTCTTCGGGTGACAGTCGTCAGTTCATCGGCCGTTGTCCCGGCCGATTTTGACCTATTTTTTTGTCGGCCGACGAAATTTGTGTCCATTGGTCCAAGTTATAATTTTTCATGCGTCGGTGGCCGATTTCTTCAACTGCAGTTATCCGTCGACCAACCTTCGATCATCGTCCGACCATCGGCGGTCAGTTTATTAAGTCAGTCGTCCGTCGTTGAACAATAAGGGTGTTGAAAATTTCGGCCGACGGTGAAAATCAAACTGTAGCTCAGGAGCCCGTTTCACAAAACTATCGTAAGATTTGTCCTAAGATAGATCTTACGATCATCTTAAGATATGACTTATGACAATCGTAAGATTTGTCACTGCTGTTTCACAAAACTATCTTAAGTATAAGATATCTTAAGACAAGTCTTAAGACAAATTTCATTATTCAATATCACAGGGATTTTTTTTAAACAAATATGTTTTCGTGAAGTTTTTCTGTAATTTTCTTCGAAATGTTAAAATAATGTGTGTCTCATATAGTTTCTTTTGCATATATGCCCTCAGAAAAAACAACATTTTATTGCATCAACTTTAATGTACTTTGTGTGTGTGATGGTGTGTGTGTGTGTGTGTGTGTGTGTGTGTGTGTGTGTGTGTGTGTGTGAGGAAGGGTGTGAGTGAGGGTGTGTGTGTGTTGGGAGGAGGTCATTAAAATAAATTTTGAATTAATTTCATTACAAAAAAATTAATAAATAAAATTTGCTTAAATGTTTCTTGCTCTGGAAATTGTAGTTTCTGACAAAATGCATGTGATTACTTTTAATTAAAACTACTAGTGTATCTGAAGCTTTGCAAATTATGAACGATTTTAACAATGACTCCTCTTGAAACAGCAAATCGTGTTCAAAGTTAGTTCATAAAATCAATTCAATACAGGTGTCTTTGAAACGCTACAACTTATTACAATAATATATCACTGCTAACAGACTAAGAAGAGAAACGAAAGAAAAAATTCCAGTCAAAATTTTGCTGTTTCAATACTATCATAAAAAAGCATAAAGAATTAAAGCATGTACATACAGCATAAAATATTACAGCATATTGAATTGTCATACACATTTCTGTGGTTTAAGAGGATACCTCAGAAATTGAACGACATGTATTTGACTTTTATCTACTTTTGTACGACCGAATAAAATGTTTACTTTGAAATTAAATCATCACAATTAGAAACATATAAAAATCATTTATATATTGTCTGCCACAATGGAACAAAATAAACTAAAGTATTTTTTTTTGGGGGGGGGGGTGGTGCAATATCAGTTTGGAGAGGGCACAACCAAAGAAAAATGTCTTGAAATGAACAAAGTGGGGAAAAAAGTAGGTACATTTTCGTTTTTTCTATCGTATATTTTTTTTTGATAATTTTTTTTGGAGGTCGGGGGGGGGGGGGGGGTGACATTGTTCTGACTGGCCTGATATAGTCTAAAGGATTGTTCTATCTCTAAAAACCGTTTTCTTTAAAAAAATTCTTTGGTTTTTAGGCAAAATACATACTGCCGCAAGTTTCACTTTCGACTTAAGACATGTATATAGTTGTCTTAAGATTATGATAGATCTTAAGATTATCATAAGATATGACAGTTTTGTGAAACAGCTATGGTGCAATCTTACGATAATTTTCGGTCTTAAGACAGATCTTAGTCATAAGATAGTTTTGTGAAACGGGCCCCAGAGCTCGATGATCGGGCGACGATTGGCCGACTTGTGAATATTTAACCTATTAAGGATACATAACACAAACAAAATTTTGATGCATGGATTGATATAAATTTTTTGAACGGAAATAACATAAATAATTTATCCGTAAGATATAAAGAAATCTTAAGCATTCTTTGCTGCTTAGATTTGCACCATTTGTCGTTTTTATGCAATTCCTTACAAATTTTGCACACATTTTCAACATTGAGTCACGTCACCTACATGTATCTGAATATAGATCTCTGAAAAAATATTGCTGATTTCTAAAGAAAAAAGATTTTTTGTGTTATTTATCCAAGTCATCGGTGTTCCTTGGAATTAATGTGACTGCTCCGTGTCGCCCGATATTCGTGTCGGCCGATCATGTTCTTTCATGTTCTTTCAGCCGACAAGACCAGAAAAATTTAGTCGCCCGACCATCGGCTTATATGTGACCTAGGCATATGTCATCCGTGTTCCGACAATAAGGGTTTCCAATTTTTCGACCGACGGTCAAAATCAAACTAGCTCCACTGTCAGAGCGGACCATCGGATTAAATGTGACCTAGGCATATAAGGTCAACTATATATAAGTCGGCCAATCGACGCCCCATCATCGAACTCTGAGCTACAGTAACTGTTTGATTTTAACAGTCGGTCGAAATTTTGGAAAGCCTCTAATGTCAAACGACGGACCACCGACTTTATAAACTGATCGCCGATTGGCGTATGATCATCGAAGATTCGTCGACGGATCCCTTCAATTAAAATATCGGCCACCGAAGCAGAAAAAAAATATTACTAGGACAGATGGACATAAAATAAGTTGGCCGACGAAAAATAGAGGTAAAAATCGGGCAAGACAACGGCCGATGAAGTGCTGACTGTCGCTCGACAAATCCAATTTTTGCTTCCAAATCCGTCGGCCGTTGGTTGTTTTTGAAAATGTGACTAGGGTTTTTTAAATACATATTTCTTTTTTTTTTCGGTTAACTTTTTGATTTCGATGAACGGTAGTGCCATGGATACTAAAAATGAATATTTCTTTGATATTTATATGTATTTTTAAAATTCTTCTTCTACAGTTTTAGTTGGATTTCAATTATATAACTTAGCACACAGGTAGACTATATATATACTGATTTAAATCAGTAAATTGGGAACTTATTTGTACTTTAGTAAACATTTGTTTTTTAGAGGTAAATTTGAGAAATTTTTATTGAAAAGCTACCAAAGAATTCGTTAAACCGAAAACAAAACAGGGATTGATTAATTGTATATTGTTTAACGTCCCTCTTGAGAATTTTTCACTCATTTGGAGACGCCACCACTTGCTGGTGGAGAACTGTACATTTTTGTCATATGCTCGGCACTTATAGGATTAGAGCCTTCGAGCAAGAAGGGATATTTTTTATGCCAGCACCTACTGCGACAAGGGGCCTCGGTTTATTCGGTCTCATCCAAAGTACCGGTCTCCGCGGCCCATAGTGGGATTCGAACCCGCAACGTAAGGATCAACTCCTTACTGCGCGACTCTAGAATAGAGGCTCGAACAACTGCGCCACGGGCGACCGGAAAAGAGTGGAAAAGGTTTATGGTTGGATTACACTTGTGCACTACTGAAGCAATAAAGCACTGTTCCTGTAAACAATCATATTTTGAATTTTTGCTTTGTCCTTCATCAGTCCATATCTGTTTAATTGGATTGAAGACAAAATGGTACGTAAACTTTTAATGCAAATCTCTGTGGGCTATAATTCTAATTGATGTACAAATGTACATGGTATATGGTTATGTTATTTTGCCTGCTGCCCGATCCCATTCATTTTTATTTGTGAATACACTTGTGTAAAATTTTGTATAAATAAGGGAAAAAATGTTAATAGTAAATTCTAAATATTCAGTCGATAACTTTCTTAAATTTCTGTTTAACTTTTGATTCTGATAAACTTTAATATTTATTTTTTTTCTTCATTTTTTAATTTGGATTAAAGTTGAATGATTGAGAAAGAAAGACAGAGATACTAATTTATGTAATTTAATTTGTAGATTTTTTTTACTGTGTAGCACACCAGGTCCAACATTTATTGTTTGGAGACCTAGCTTGCTCTGTGTCCATGATTGTAATTATCTATCATTGGTAATGATTTACTCAATAATTATGCACACAATGGCAGAGTCACCAACCATGAAGCTTGGGTTTGGGGTGTAGAAGGCGATTTGAAAGCAGCAAAAACCCTTTGTTCGAGGTGTGAAGCATGTACTAACACACCGAAAGCGGGAAGACCACAATTCTTTGAATTTGCTTCTTTAACCTATCTTAGACTAGTAAAGAATCACATATCTTAATCTGTATCTACCAAGGAGAAGCAAGCACACTTCTATTGAAGACTTAACTATTGATGTCATTTAGACTATGGCTTACCAACGGGAACAGGTTAAACAATTCGAAAATCAGGTATTTTATCTCGATCTCGCAACTAGAAGTGTGCCAGAAGAATAGGCAAATGCGTGCATTCACGTATGTCATGCATATTGGTGATAAAAATAAAAACAAGATTAATCAATGCATGCTAATTATAATACCATAATAATACTTTAATCAATGGTACTGTTATTTGATAATTACATGTCAAATGATCCATTGATTTAGAACACCCAAGCTTTAAGACCACAAAAAGACATTTCACAACAAGAACAACACGACAAAAGCCAGACTGGTTTTATTTTTCTGTTTAGTAGATATCAAATTCTTGAGTCTCAATTAAACGGAAGATATTATCAAACTAGCACACATTCAAAGATATGCGTTTTGAAGGAGGTGTTGCCTAATGACATGCATATTATCTTGATATACAGAATGCGAGGTAGGTTCGTGTACGCAATTCTAAAAGAAAACAATAAATCTGTATACCATCATGTTTTACGAGATCTATGCATGGTTTACCCTTTTTGACTATGCTTATTAAGTAGGCAATAATCAATCGACAGAAAAGTTACAAGTACGATTTTTTTATACAAAGATATGCTTATTAGAAATTGTTTTAAAAAAAGCATTTAGGAAAAAACGTGTAGCGCTTCCAGATTTTATAGGGAATATTAAAAAGAGGGGCGGGAGGGGGGCTGATGAGGGCTCATACCCCAAGTTTTTTGTTTCTTTTAGACTTTTTTTAGAATCGCTAATGACGTCCAAAATCTTTTATAATTGTCGTTTAAATTAATTTTTCATTGCTTGTATTGAATTTTCCGTGTCCTTTGAAACGGTGCTCAAAATTGTAGGTCAATAATGCTATTTAGGTAGTTATAAAGTGCGTCGCATTAGAGTATTTATGTTGAAAGTAGGGATGTCAACGAATAGTCGACTATTCGACTATCAGTCGAATGGACCGACGATCGAATAATGAGACGAATTTCGAATATTAGATAAATGCAAGTAAAGGAGGTGATAATGAAATTCTCTTCTCAAAATTGAAAAAGCGTCCTTCCTCTCGTAGTGTACGTCCTCAGACGAATAAGAGCTAAAACACAGTCACAGTATTTGTAAATATTTTTCCAAATCGTACTTATGGAAAAAACAGTTATTACATACCGCGATAATTATTTCTCAATCACTGACCTTAGTTTAGCAGTAAATAATGCAGCGTTATACTGGACTTTAAAAATTATTTAATTGACTTGTACCAATTATATTTACAACCTCTAGGAATTTCAAATGCTAGGAACACAACAATATTTGCATAGCCGTGAAGTTTTTTGAACTTCGATAATTATCAAAACAATAATCTTACATAAAAGACATTTTGATAGCTTGGGTAATCATTAATTGAACAAACAGTATTTAACAACATCGTCGGATGTGTGGATAGTGTCTGTTTACAATTCCCATTTTCCAATTTATTTCAATTTTCCAATTCATTTTACTTTATAAGCTTTCAAAAACACGCGTGTTATTAAAAATGCTTCGAATAATCGACTATCGTTCGAATAATGCAATCGAATGTTCGACTAAGGAAAATTCATATTTTGACATCCCTAGTTGAAAGAGTGGAAATGAAAGACATAATAATGAAATATGTAATATAATATAATTGCTTAAACGTATCAACCATGTTAGTAATTTATTCTACAGTGACCAGAATTTTTTATATCGAAATTTGAATACACCTTATAAATACTTGAATGTAAGATTGCAAACTGTTGCTTTTTGCAAGTAGGTAGATAGGTATGATACTTATCTAATCAAAATTCTAAGAAAGAGAATGGATTATTCAGTGTTTGCAATTTAAATTTCATAAATATAGGATCTCGCATGATTTGTAGTTGGATATGATTTTTATCCAACGATTTGTGTGTTTTATATCCCCGATCCTTGGCGAGGGGATAAAACCAGACAACGAGTTGGATAAAAACTATATCTAATGTACAAATCATGTGAGATTCTTTTTATCTCATGTTTTACATATTGTTTATACACCACAATCAATGTTTTACACTGTTTTTATATAGGATTCCAAGTTATTTTACTTCATTACGCTAACGTCAAACCAATTGTGCCGTCACAACTGTGGGATACGAAAACGAAATCCCATGAGCTATATCAACGGGATACAGAGGTAAACATGGGATAAAAGAACATTTATAATTATTTGGTAAAAATAGGCTGTCTGCAAAAAAAAATAATAATAATTTTGAAGTTATATTTTTTGCAAAAGGAACAAAATATTTTTTTGAAAATACCCATGCCCCTATATGGCAGCTCAAGAGCACGATAAAAACTGTTCAAATACCGGGTATGTCAAAGTTTATGGTCATGATTTCAAAGGAATATTGTAAATATTGATAGAATTACAGGGTTCTCCATGGGCCGTTTAACGTGGCGGCTACTTACTTACTTACTTATGCCTGCTACCCCTTTTGGGGCATAGGCCGCTAATAAGATTCCTCCAGGCTCCTCTATCCTTCGCAATATTTTCTACCTCCTTCCAGTTCTTCCCCATTCTTTTGACATCTGCCTCCAAATCTTTCTGCCAGGTGTTCTTTGGCCTCCCTCTCTTACGTTTTCCTTGGGGGTTCCAGGATAGGGCTTGTATTGTGGTGTTCCTATGTGGCTTGCGTAGAGTATGTCCTATCCACCTCCACCTTCTCTGCATTATTTCTTCTTCTATAGGGGGTTGGTTGGTTCTTTTCCACAGATTGATGTTACTTTTTTTGTCAGGCCATCTAATCTGGAGGATGCGTCTCAGACAAGAGTTGACAAATGTCTGTATCCTGTTTATTGTGACAACAGTCATCCTCCATGTCTCGGAACCATAGAGAAGCACAGCCTTGACATTGGTGTTAAAAATTCTAACTTTGGTGAATGTTGTTATTCCCTTGGTCTTCCAGATGTTTCTAAGTTGCAGGAATGCTACTCTTGCCTTTCCTATTCTTGCCTTTATGTCACCTTCGGTTCCTCCTTGTTGTCCACTATACTGCCAAGGTAGGTAAAATGTTAAACTTCATTTATTTCCTGACCTTCTGTGTTTAATGGAGCATGTGATAGTGTGTTTGCTCTCAGGATCTTTGTTTTTTGCTATGTAGATGTTGAGTCCTATCTGTACTAAAGCTTCTGCCACTGTTGTAATTTTCTCCTGCATTTGTGCCTGAGTATGTAATAGGAGTGCCAGGTCATCCGCAAAGTCGAGGTCATCTAGTTGTGACCATGGCGTCCACTGTAATCCATTTCTTCTATTGTCTGTAGATGATTTCATTATCCAGTCTATTGCTAGAAGAAACAGAAAGGGTGACAAAAGACACCCCTGACGAACTCCTGTTCTTATTTCAAAAGGTTCCGTCAGTTGTCCTCCATGTATGACCCTGCATGTCAGGTGTTCAAATGAGTTGCGAATGATATTCACCAGTTTGCAAGGAACTCCGTAATGTCGCAGAAGTTTCCATATTGTCTCCCTGCGGCCCCGCCACAGTTAAATTCCTGAGCGCCACAGTTAAAAATTCAGCGACATAGTTCCGCCACAGTTAAAATATCAGCGCCACAGTAAGATCATCATTGTCAGTGCGACAAATTGTATTTTTTTTTAAAAATCGAATAAACTTCTAAACCTCAAAATTATGTACCATTTTAAGTTTCTAATGCTAAACTGATAATTCACTCTAATTAGGGCCCATTGTTTGGCTTGCACAATCAATTATCTGAAAGTCTAGACCTCGCTATAGACACATGACCTGAAGCCGTTTTTTCACACTTCACAATAATAACAATGGAAAACCAATTTTAAATATCAATAAGTTCATGCTAAAATAGTTCTACAGTTAACCATGTCTCTAACATTACACTTGCACTGCGAGTCAAAACATTGTACTCGGAACATGCGTCATATGTGACCTTCCAGAATTTCCTCTGTCGATCTTTAATGAACATTGCATGTATATATTTACCTTCTGGAAAAAAATCTTTTATTAGATTAGTGTTCAATACTCAAAACCTGTTATTACTGATACTTTTTTCAGATTTTATCAGCAAATATCTATTTATTTAGTTCTTATGCGTGTTTGGGAAGGAGGGTCTTTTTCACGGAAATAATTTAATAAATAATTTTTATGCTACGCATATTTTGAATCGATATCGTTTTTTTAAAATCATTATTCTTTAATTCGTCATACATTTTGCCATATAATTAATGCTCCAAGTATTTGTATTTGAATATTGATTGATAGGTCCACAATTAACTTGTGTTTTTCAATTTAATTTGGGATTCCTCCGCGAATTTGTCGCGAAATGACCGCGATTGGTAGTACTTAGTGCAATTCTTGCGCCACAGTTAAAGGAGTATATATGATAAGAGCCAATTTCGGCCCCCAGCTGAAAATCAACATTTTAGAATGACATTCAGATATTTTTCACTGAAATTTATTTTGTAGACGAGATTATATTAGAAATATTTTCAATATATTTATCACATTTATATGCACTCACTAGCTGTTAATGACATGATGATTGATTGATTGATTGTATACTGTTTAACGTTCATCTCCAGAATATTTCACTGATATGGAGATGTCACCATTGCCGGTGAAGGGCTGCAAATGTAGGCCTATGCTCGGCACTTACGGCCTTTGAGCAGGAAGGGATCTTTATCGTGCCAAATCTGCTGTGACACGGGGCCTCGGTTTATACGGTCTCATCTGAAGGACCGCCCCATTTAGTCGTCTTTTACGACAAGCAAGGTGGTACTGAGGATCTATTCTAACCCGGATCCTCACGGGGCGTTAATGACATGAGAAATAATGCTATTTTTGCTATCTAACAAAAAAGCCAAAAATATGCCTTTTTTCTTGATGTTTTTTTTCTTATGGGAAACATAGAGCGCAGTGGAGAACAAACATAATTTTTCTGTCACTAATAAGTATTGGATAGATACATCTTTGGTAAAAATATAAAGCTTGTTCTAGGCTGCGCTCTATATTTTCTGCAAGGAAAACTGCTTGAAAATAAGCAGTTTTATACAAAAATGCTAAAACTGGCGGGAAAATGTGATTTTTATGATGTCATATTTCTAAAATAACGGCATTTTGATCAAAATAAAAATGACCAATAAAGGTCGCATATATAGCTGTATTAATTAAAGCTATATATAAAGAAAAATTAAGATATTCATTTTAAGGGGCCAATTGAGACACTTATCATATATTGCTCTCTGAAATGATGGAGAATCCTGGAAAGAAATGTCTCATTATGAGGAATATTAAAGTGAAATACCAATCTTTCAGAAGTTATAATGTAAGTCAAACATAGAGTAGGGGGCCAGAATGGTATTAAGGCTGGTTTTCAAAATTGTTTTTGTCCAGAAAGTGAGATACAAAAACCTTTAGTTAGCAATATTCATTCAAAAGATATAAAGAAGCTCAAAATGAGATAAAATCAAACGATCAGAAAGTAAAACTTTAGCCACTTAAAGAAAGTTCTTGTTGCAAGAAACATATGAGTAGTATATGAATGCCATATTTCTAAAACTCCAAGATTAACGTCAAACTCTAAAATAAATTGTGCCCAAAGAAAAAACCCTGACTCAGGAACTGGAAAATTCATTTTTTAAAAGAACTTCTTTGCTCAGTGTAACGATGCACATAACATATTTGCTTAATTCCTATGAGCAGAGATTTTCAAAAAATAAAACATTTTCAATTTCTTATCAATTAAAGCTCCGCCGTTATACAAGAACCTCTTATCTACGAGCAGGGAAATTCATCTTTCCTTATCATAACTATGTTTATGACCACTGAAGGACTTTTGGGGGGAAAAAACATTTTTCACTAAACAGAGTCCTCCCACTCCCTAACTCCTGAAAGTACCACAAGTAGGTACACAATGAAGAAATTACACAATTTTGGATGAGGCACCCATGTTCATCATAACCATGGATAGAGTTTATCTTGACAACAGTTTGACTTGATAACCAAGAGTAAAAAAGAAATAAAGCATATTTTCTTTTTATAATATTTGATAACCATGCCCTGTAATCAATCACAACACCATAATCTGTGCCCCAGCTTCCACCAAAGATTCCTGATTGCCTGAATAGGTAACGGAACAGCTCAACTAGCAGTGCTTACCAGCAACAAGGTTTCAGACTGAACATGAATGACACAAGTAAGCTTGCACTTTCTTTAGTTGACGAAGTTTTGGGTTGACAGTTTTCAAAGAACACATTATACTTGCTACTTATCATGCTTAACAATTAAACAGGTGTGCATGGCTTTAATATAAAGGCGGTTAATCCTTATGATTATTATACATTATTCACAGCAAGTTTAATCCTAAATTTCATTGTTCTGGAAAATTTTATCACTTGGGTGATTTTTTTTATTCATCTCATTTTACATAAAAACAACAAAATGCATTTTATTAAGTATTTAGTTACTGGAGAAATTTTAAGGTTGTACACATAAGGAACGTCACATTAATATATTGTTCTATGATTTAAAAAAGATCTTATATTTCTATCTAAGAAAAAAAAAATGCCTTGTTGACACAGATACTCATTTAACATATATTTAGCAGTACACTTGTAAATAAATCAGAAGAAAAACTATTTAAATACAACTAATGCGAATCAAAATGCCTTTGTACGACAATAAATGCGGATTAAATGTTAATTATATTTTACTTTTTTGGACATTTTACTTGAAAAAGACGTTAATGGTAATCTAACAACCAAGCTCTATGATAAACGTGATGTCTTTAACTTTTCTATCGTCAACTCCCCTTACTTATGCAGAAATATACCTTCATCGCCTGCATACGGATGTTACATATCTCAGTTGATTAGATACGCAAGAGCATATGATCTACATATATAAACAATTTCTAAAACGATGTACAGTTGTAAATTATTGAAAAACATGTTGATGAAACGAGAACATCAGCAATCTCGTTTAAAGTCATCATTTCGTAAGTTCTATAGTCGATACCATGACCTTGTCAGCAAATGCAACAATACAAAATAGGAGCACAGCAAACACGGACCCCCAAAAACATCAGAGGTGGGATCAGGTTCCATGGAGGAGTAAGCATCCCCTGCCGACCGGTCAAACCCGCCGTATGCTCCTTGTCATGATCGGGAAATAACGGACAAAATCGTCGTCAATTCAGTCTAGAAATAATGGACTAACAATTAGTGTGAAAAACGTTAGTAAGCATTATACTCAATGATAACTTGCATTTGCTGACAAGGTCATTGTATCGACCATATAACTTACGAAATAACTTTAAACAAGACAGCTGAAATTCTTTTTTCATCCAAATCCAATTTAATCTGGCACAATATACGCATACGTGTATGTAATACGCATAAAACAACTCCGCAAATAATTAGTTGCAGATGTGATGCAATGATATTTTCCCTCAAGATCATAGTACTGTAGAAAAAGAACAAACAAAGAGAAATCTGGGGACTTTTTATCATTGAAATCAAAATACAGTGTGCAGTGTATATGCTTTTACATTGTAGCTAAGAAATCTTGTTTAAACATGTTAAACGATAGATTTTATTAAATATACTTCATATTGGTAATTTGTGCTTATAAAATTTATATTCGATTGCAAATGTACAAGTTTTCTTTCTAAGAAAAGTAAAAAAAAAAAAACCTAGATATACTTTTGGCATTTTTCTCCTCCCTTATCATAATTGGGTCATATATATTCAGTACTGTGGATAACGTATATCACGAAGTTCCAATACCTTCTAATAAATATTTTTTCCGTGCATTGGTCTCATTTCGTATAGATGGCAGCAAATATAATATAAATATATTTATATATACATAGTGTATTTTAAATAAATGATAGCCATGTCATGAAGTAAAACATAACATCATAGACGTGTAATCTTAATGTCATAAAATTCCACAACCACTCTAGATTTTGTCGATCGGTTACGAAAGGGTCGAATCAATACTGCTTATCTGCCACGAGGTTTTGGACGGTACATGGATGCCACCCCGCAGCTAGCTGTTTGACTTAATTACATGACGAAATTTAGGTTTCTCATCTTTCACGGAACACATAATCCTTGTATCATGCTTAAGAAATAAACAGGTGTGCAATATTCTAATATCAAGTTAAAGTAACCCTAATGGTTCGTCACACATAATTTACAGCAAGTTTAATCCAAAATTTCATTGTTCTGTAAAATGTTATCACCAGGGTGGAAAACTTTTATAATTAATCATTTCATTTTAAACTCAAACCACAAAATGCATTTAATTAAGTGTTAAATTACAGGAGAAATTTTAAGGTACATGAAGTACACAACAGGAACGTCACATTATAATTTTATAATATAGTTTTTAAAATTCTTAAATTTCTATCTTCGACAAAATAATACCTTGTTCACACCAATGAATATTAAAATATTTAGCAATAATTAAAAGAGAAGAAAAATAAATCAAAACAAACTAATGTGAATCCAATTTCCTTTGCACGACAATGAATGCGGATTAAAAGTTCATTATTTTTTGACTTCTTTATAATAAGTACAAGCTATTATACACCATACCAAATCACTTTACCGAATTCATAGCAAATATACATTTTACACTATGACAACATTTCTTTTTCTTTTTATTCAGTAGAAAAAAGGGCAAAGTATTTCCATCTGATAAGATTAACCACATGTGGCTTAATTTTCCTAATACATGTACATGTAATTTTGTTACATGCATAATGCATGCGTCAAAATTTAATTCAAAATTAGTTTCGCTACGGGTTAACAGCGATTAAATACAAAGAAATGGATGTGCATTAAATTAACTCGACTTAACTAATTTGCATTAAATTTTCCTTGTGAATGCGTTTAAATTTAATTCGAATACATTGCATTTCAATTTCAAAATTAACTATCCGTTTAAACAAGGCAAGTAATATTATTAAGAAGCCCAACTTCATAATTGTTTATCACGAAGTTTAAAATTAAGCATGCGGGACCTGAGGTGTTTGAAATTACATTTGTCATTAGCATGAGCTTAAAAAATCGTTTTTACTGAGATTTTTAAAATGCTTGTGTAACTATGTAAAATTCGAACTATTTATGATTACTTTATCGTCCATAATACATTTTTTATATATTAAGTCATATTGTAATATAAGGATTAAACAACTATACGTTGCAAAACTATACGTAAATAAGATAAATTTTATAATCTTTTTTTAAAGAAAATGTTTGATTGAAATCTGAAATCGATTATTATAATCAAATTACGTTGTTTAAAGAAAAGAAAATTGTTCATGAATTTAAATTTCTTAGTTTTAACAAAATTTCAACAGTAAGAAAAAAAAACTTGATTGAATCCGGAAATGATATTATCATACATGTATATGACCTTGACCTATACCAACATTGTACATGCGGTACTTAGCGTTGACCACTTTATATAGGGTTCTGTTTAAAAGTCTATTAGGGACAACCCCTGACCAACAACAACTTGATCTTAGCTATTTATAGAATAAATCCCTATCCACAACTTGATCTTAGCTATTTTTAGCATACATGTATATCCGTGACCCACAACTTGATCGTAGCTACTTTTAAAATATATCTCTAACTAACAACACCGTGATCTTTATTAGCAATTTTTAGAATTTATATTCATGACCAACAACAACTTAACCTTAGCTTTTTAGAATATGTATATTTAGCACTTTAATTAAGGACTCCTGCTCCCAGTTACATGTATGACAATGAGCATAGTTATAGAGAACTGAAAATACTAAAATCTGTGTTTTAGCGCCACCCGTCAGGCCTCAGAGGACATATATAATTCATGTTTGTCATATGGCCTTCACTATTGTCGACTGCGTGGCGTTAACTAGAGTCGTGAAGTAAGGAGTTGATCTTTATGTCGCGGCTTCCAATCCCACTATGGGACGTGGAGACTGGTCCTTCGGATGAGTCCGTATAAACCGATGTCCCGTGTCGCAGTAGGTACTGGCACGAAAAAGATTCCTCACTGCTCAATGGCCCTAAGTGACGAGTATAGGACAAAATTTGAATCTCTCCACCGGTACGTGATGGCATCTCCACATGAGTGAAAAATTCTGTAGAGGGACGTTAAACAACACACAATCAATCAATGACACATTGATGTTTTTGTCAAATTGTGTTGAAAATGACTCAGCGGTTGAAATAAAAAGCATTAAAAGTTTACAAACGAAGCACGATGACCTACAAAATGGTAAGGCATAGGTTACTTGTGTCACTCAAGTGACCAAAGACAAATTAAATATGTTTTGAGATCAAGAACATTCAATTTGTGCTAGATATAGATTCTTCTTTTAACTTCATAAGAGGGCATATGACCTCACTAGCTGGTAAATTTTAAGGACTTTTGAATTTCTGGTTGGAAAGTATATAGAAAATTTAAGCACTAGGTTGGTAGTATTTGAGATGGGTGGGGTGACCTCTACAGTTTAGAAAACCTTACATCGATTTTCGAATTTGAGAAATTTATCCTTTTTCTTGTCAATGATTTTTTTCAAATAATAGCTTTATTTACTTGTCTGATTTTTATGCTGCCCCTCCCCAACCTTCAAAATTGACACTAAGTCTTTGAACGCATATCCATTCTATTTAGAATTTCTGCATGTGTTAAAAACTGTTGAAATGTTTTACAAGGGGTAAATGCTGTCTGATGAAATAAAATGTTTTATTCACAAAAAATTTGTTTCATTCCTGTGCTTGATCCTATGATTAAAAAATTTTATTGAACAGAGCAGGTAAACTGCATAATAACGTGGACCTTTAAATGTTACAGAAGAGGTATTGTGCCTCTAAATCTTATTCATGCCTCAAATATGTTCTTAAAATCTGATCAGTCTTATATATGAAAATAGATCGTAAATATATCATTTTAATTAACAAAAATACTAGAGACTGTTTTATTTACAGTCCTATGCATGACTATGGTATGTAAAAATATTATTTGAATTAATAAAAATACTATAGACTTATATTTTAAAATGCAAGCTAACTTTAAGACTCCTAATTTATACATAGCTCAAATGATTAAAATGTCCATTATTGAACAGGGCATGTAACTTTATGACTCGTAAGAAAATTTCTTTTGTAGAAATCGCGAGTCAGTGTAGATTATCAAAAAGGGGAGCATTATCAAAATCAGTGGGAGACCCAGTCAGTATATTACTTCCGTGTTCGAGTTAACAGATTAAGACAGCCAACTAATGTCCTATTTTTTAATATACTGGTACTTGTTTTTTTTATCAATTCTTGAGGTTTTTTAAAATTACTGACCTATCCTTTGAAAGGCGGTCGCAAACTGTTACGAAAAAAAATTCCTTTGGAATTTGCACAGACAGTACATTTAACGAGAAACCAGATAGCATTGATGAGACGTGAATCTAGTGAGGTCTTACAAAAGACACATTTGGAAAAATAATTGCGTAGCACAAGTATCAAATTTAAAAATATTCTATTTTAGTTGAAAATGAATGTGTGGTCGTTAAACAAAAATTATGCTTCAAAAACATTTTGTGATTGATATTAGACATGATACATGTTTCCCTGTCTTCTTGGTACAAGTACTATTAACAGTAACTGTTGTTCAAAATTTTACAAATAACGAATACAAAATTCACTTCAACTGAAAGGAGAATACAAGTCAAAAGGCACTCCAACCAATAGGAGAATACAAGTCTCAAATTAATTTAATAATTTTTAATCGATGTTTCTCTGCATAATTTTATTTGCAAGGTTAAAACTTTCTCACCTTTTAAAAACTTGTTTTTACAAATATTTTTCATAGTTTTTATATAAATGACATAGCAGTATTTCATTTCGATGTATTGATCACATTTTTAGACATGTTTGGGGCTTGCTTGTTGCCTGTTTGGTCGTATCAACTTTCATGGAAACAAGGATGTGTTTGTGAGGCACTTCACTCTGGAAGCAGCTTATAGCGAAGATTAAAGTTTCTCAAATGTAAGCCTAACTCGAAGGTCAAGATCAAAAGGTCAAAATGTTGGCATCAAGAGAAAGGTCTTTTTAGAAGGAATACACTGTGAAATACGAAAGCCCTTGTACTAATTGTTCAAACGGCATGGTCAAGGTGTAAGATTTTTTTTTCAAAGTTGATAAAACGCTAATGTAAAAATTAAAAAATATATATATCAATTGAAACGTATTGTCACAATAAATAAACACATGAAGTATGAAAGTCCTGGTTCCAACAATTCGAATGTTATGGTCATGATTAAAGTTTTTTTTGTTAAATTTGGTAATACTTAGCCATACTCTAAGGTTAGGATCAAGAGGTCAAATTTGGTGGCACCCAAAGAAAGGTTTGTCTCAAGGAATACACTTGTGAAATATAAAAGCTATTGTCCCATCCATTCAGAATTAATGGGTAAGTTTAAACTTTTTGCGGACAAACAGACAAAAAGAAAAACTGACGGTCAGGAGAAAAACTACCAGACAGGAGAAAATCTATATACTCCTGAAACTTCTATTACGGGGTCATAAAAAAGAGGCTTTGACATTTAGATATGATCATTTTTTTATGTAAATACTATTCGCTTACTTTCAATCAGTACTTAGCCTACTATAAATCATTTTTTATTCGCGAGAACATTATTTTCGCGTAATTACGCGAAACGTATACCTATTAGTATTCCTTAGGGTTATATAGAGCAATGACCATAATTTGTAAAAAAAAAAAAAAAAAAAAAAAAAAAAATTGTCTCGCTTAAGAAGAATTAATGCCTACTATTTTGTAGGACACTGCAAATGGTAAAATGAGGTTTTCATTCGATTCAACAATTTTCATCTTATAAATTGCTGTCTTAAGAAATTACTCATTCCTCGATTGGTTTGTTCCAAGTGAAAATTCTTAAGTGCTATTCAGAAAGAAAATTGGATCGGTAAAATTTACTGTTATATAAACCGCTTCACCTTAAATAGCCACATTTTTTCTCCATTTTAAGAATTAAATGGCAATTCGTGCGTCCAAAGAAAATCGTGATGAAGGAAACGTGCACTATTGTGTTACAGAACTGCGCAGTAGCTGAATAACCACAGCCATTGTTCATTGAAAAGCTAGCCATTTTAGAATTTTCCTATTTCGAAAGAACAGTTACTCTCTGATGGATGTACCCAAAACACTGAAATCGGATATATAATGACGTGTTGCTTAAAAAACAGATTTGTATAACAGAAATGTTATATGATGCTGAAAGGATCATTTGAACAAGTTTCTTTGTGTCAATTGCATCCTCATTTTTTAACATGAACGAAATACATGTACGACTCGTATGGCTGAAATATTGCAGTCTCGACATGAAGCAACAATATACAATCGATTAATTATCAAACATCGTTATAAATCAGGGGGTAAATATATATAAAACAGGAAAATATTTCATTTTTTCGATTATTTTGATATTTGCATTTTGTCTTTGGTTTGTAAGTTTGTGATAAATTTGAAAGTGATAAACGCGTACAAGCAAATAGTATTATTGTCTTCTAAGATAATAATAAATCTTCTTTCCATTATATATTTTTTATTTAAATGATTATATCTTCATGAAAATAATTGTGTATTTAGCTGTTTTTAATAATTTCAATTACGGGGATCTGTATACATTGATACTAACGATGAATTTATGATGATAGCAAAATTTAAATTCAAGAATTCGAATGAAGGCAATCCTCGTTTAAAAATTGATCAATTAATTTCCATAACATTCGCACCATAAAAACATACAAAGTTAAATTGGCCATAGAATTTTACAGTTTGTATGCAGTTTTATCTTGATTTTCTAGACTATGTATTGCGTCGTTTACTTGCTGACATTTAAAAGTTGAAAAATCACTCCTAAATTACTTAAAGATGTTGCTTTATTTGCAGTTTAACATTGTGTTGGATTCCTCAATAATAAAGGCCATTGATTCTATATATAAAAGTGTATTTAAAAAATTCAAGGGTTGTTTTTCTGCTAAAAGGGATTAAAAATTAACCATAAAACAATTTGAAGCAAATAGTGTACAAATTTTGAACAAGCAACAAATTCAAGGAACCTTTATAAAACGAAACCTAAACGAATTGATATCAGGAGCTAGCTAACTCATATATTATGCAAATCTCTTAAAAATGAAAATTTTAAATTAGGTTATAAAAGAATAAAAAAAACAATCTTATGTGTATTTTGTTTTTTCTATGTTAATCGAAAGTTCCAAATTGAATGTGTTTTTAGTTGAGAAATGGCAAACTTGGTCTGTGAGTGAAGAAAATCAATATAATTTTTTATGTGCCTTAATTTATTATACATGTACTAAAATTCTATCAAGTTATTGAAAAAAATATATATATTTGTTCTTTAAAAAAACTTTTGCTTCTATTTGTAAAACTTTTCTTACCCTTTTTAAATTTGAAACATTCTTGTTAAGAAAATCAATGTAAAGAAAAACTTTGGGGACAAAGACTTTTTTGATTAGTAATATAAGAAATAATCCAAAATACCTGTTTCTCTGCTTATCCACGCCTTTAAAACAGCACATGTGCAACAGGAAGGGGATTTTGAAATTGTCTAACTAAAAAAAAAACGTACACTGTGTAGTGCATTTAAAAAAGGTGTGTTCAACGATTTATGCGAGGTTTTTTCTTATCAGAAGGACCAAAATTCTCAATCTTAATCACAGTTAAACTCTTGATAATTTTAAAATGAAATGCCTACGATTTAACACAAATTTTAAAATTATTAAACAATAATTTTTAAAGGTTAAAATAAATATGTATATATTTTTTCACACACAATGTGCAAGAAATGGCGATTAGGTGGATCAACGAAATATGCATGCTTCTTATACATTTTAATATAAGCGAAGAAGGTAAAATGAAGCCAATTAAAATTTCATATCTTTCATTTACCTTTCAATTAATAAACAAAATATATTACTGCTTCGACTTTTATTTTTTCATCAAAGAAATGATATCAAAACAATGGAGTTTTGTTTTAATCCCGATAAATTTCCGTGTATTATTTGAAATTGGCCTTGCGTAAACGATAAAGGTATCTGTACGTGAATTTCCTTGGAATATTTCCGCAATAGAATAAGAGAATTCACACGAGTTCAATAAAACTTATTCCAAATGTAAACATTCACGACTAAAAATGCACTTGGAGGAAATTAAAAAAAAATCATTGGAGAATATGAAAAGACAAACACTCAATCAATCAAATATATTTCAAGGCGGCATAAGTTTGATCATTATCCAGTTAGATTTTGATTAACCTTTGTTTTTAGAAAAACGTTCCAGGGGTGCTGTAGTACTTTATAACGAGAAGCTGAGAAGAAAATAATCCCAAACAATGTAAACACTTCCTTGACCCACTTTATTAGAAATAAAAAGTCAAACAACAGAAAACGCAGCAAAAAACTCAATGAGTACTGGTTTTATAGCCTTTTATTACCCGACAGGAAACAATTCTCTCGGGTCCAGAACACGATGCTAGTGTTACGAGTGTTCGGAACTTTAAAGCACCCTTTGTTAATAGCTGATTTGGACGAGGTAACAGTTCTATTAAGCGCACAATAATTCATTTATGCCTTTCATTATATATGTTTTGTTTTAAATCAAACCAGTTTATATTTGAAAAATGCATTTATATATGTCACTATATTCACTATCGCTTTATCGTGCTATCGCACCGTCGTTATAGCATTGTCGCACCATCGCATCATTGCCATCGCACTATTGCACCACAGCCACGTCACCGCACCATCGCTTCCTCGTTATCACGCCATCGCATTATATAACTATTATATAACTATTACGCCATCGACCTTTTATTCCATGCTCAATGGTGCGATAGTGAACTGCATGGCCCTATCCGGATTTCATAGATTTTCGTTTGGAATGTGTACATATTTATTTCGTTTTTTCATGTTAATATCTTATATATAGAAGCAATACTTACTGTCTAAGTTTCCGGATTATCTCCCCTGTTCCATGCATCAATGAAAGTGTAAGGTGGATGATAAAATTGTCCAATTTAATTTTTCTACATGTATTTTAATAATGCTATATAATTATGCTTGACTTTCTATCATGGCCCTTTCTTCCCAATAAAGTATGACTTACTTAATTTGTATCTACACTATGCGATAACCTTAACATTTCTCTTTCCACTGGTTCATAAGATGGTCCTTTCCCGCAAGGAGGGCATATTTTTTGTGTAAGAAACTTGAATTCTCTTTAACGTACTAGGATTCTTTATAAATATTTTGATTTAGATTGATTATAGAGAAGAAATAGATAACGTAAAACTGTTTGCCACACCCCGGTTTGTTAAGGCAGCACACGCCGGATCAGAAGTCGGTGAATTAACACTTTTTTATAACATGTAACACTAATAAATCTGAAAAAGTCATGGATAAAAGTTTTGCTTTCATTACGCGTTCTATGGACTTCAATGGGACTTAAACTACACGAAGCACTACGACGTCACCACGTGACGTCTATAATCAGAAAATATGCCTTAATGAAAAACTGAAAAGTTCAACACTACCCTGGGATATTTAATTTCAATTGGTAATAATAGTTATGTAAAAACATCTCTGTACCATGAAGGGTGCTGCTAGAATCTCTACTGTCCTATCACAGAAATAATTATTCAAAACTTTCGGACGAAACCTTTCCAAATTTTTTACATTTTTAAGCGGTTAGCTTCGCTAACCGCTTTATGGCATGTGTCCGATTTTTATCGACACCGGAAACTTCCATAAGGCGCTACCTATCGACAACAGAAACTTCAACAAAGCCTCTACCTAGTACCTATGATTTATTTCTAACACATATAACATATGTTAAATAAATTCAAGACTATCAAAACAACATAATCTTTCGGTTTTTTATTTTTTTTTCTGATTTTATTTGTCAATGAAATAAAGAGGTAGGGGCTCCATGTGCGAAAATCGGCCCCAAATTTTTCGAATTTTCAAAGCTAGTTAATAAAATCGACTTTACTTATATTTCACAGTTTACCATCATTGCATTCCACAAATAGCAAAAGTTCGGGAGATTGACTACTTAGGACGTCATATTTGTGACGTAAACCTGACGTAATTTGGCAAAAATCATCAAAATCTCATAATTTTTGCCATAAATTGATTAAAAAAAATACCTCCGCACACACCCACCAAAACAAAATTTCTTGTAAATGTTCATTATTAACAAATCTATCAACAATTGAAGTATCGTATTGGTGGAGGCCTGCGGAGCATGAAAAATCGATCGATGAACGAAAAGCTTACCTGTCATTCCAAGTAATCAATTATCATAATTTACATCAATATAATTTCCAATAGATATGATATTGTGTTTTTATATCACCGTACATATTTTAAAAACATGTTTTAATATATCTACTAATAAATGTAAGAAATTGTTATCAATTTAGGACATGGTAGCTGAAATATGCAGTGATTTTTGGTATAATAATTCCAAATCAGTCCGAATTTTGCTACACTCACGCAGTCATTTACCTTATATACCGCTGTACCTCGCATTACACATGCACACCTGTGTCAATCCAACCTTTATTTTTAAACAGAATGGTTTGTGAATATTACATGCAAAAATAAAAAGGCATAATGTATTAATTAAACTCTAGCTTCAACAATATCATTCATAATTTGCTACCCTTTTCGAAAATCAACTCGTATGAAAACGATGCATTGGACTTCCCATCGAAGTCGTGACGTTTTTGCCTAATCAGTTGTGAATTGTTGATGGATAAAACACAATGAATTAGGTTACGATAGAATGAACTTCCATGAACATTATCTGTTTGATAACACCTAAAAATATACTTAAACAATAAAATGCTTTCTTTGTTTGTTGTTACTGGAATGAACGGAAGCAGCTGTTGCAGAAAAAATACATAACCTGCGTAAGCGGGTTATTTAATTTTTTTCTGCAATAGCTGCGACCGTTCATTCCAGTAACAACAAACAAAGAAAGACGTTTTATTGTTTATATTTATATCTGTTTAAATTATCATTTTAAGTAGGATTAAAAATATTAATTATTGTGTTAATGATGCGAACGTCTTTGTACGTTTCATTGATGGAACGGCCACTGATCAAGAAATCTGTACAGGTGATATGCCTAATGTAGTTTATGCAGGGATGAACGCAATGGGTTTTCTTAAGAAATAAAGAAGAAAATATTCAGTGGATGTAAATATAAAGTTATGACTGCTATTGTACCCCACTCCCTACAGTTTGGTATTATCTATTTTCGAATCACGTGTACAAGACTGCAGCTGAATTAATTGCCCATTCTGCACACACAATTTATTTATATACAATGTTCTATACGTGTAATAAATTAATATTGGTTTCTTTAAATGCAGCTTAAAGGGTATGTAAGTAACGATTTTATAAAACAAAGCGAAAACTATTCCAAAGTCAAAACCGGGTTAATATCGGTCAGCGTCAGTCATGTAAATACCACCGCCCCCCCCCCCCCCCTTCTTTCTAATGCGCCGATTTGTCGAAGATATCTTGTTCTATTATATGAATATGATTTTTTTTGTCAACTGGGACAACTGGCTTTCATATATTAAATATACTGAATTCTGCATCTTAATAAGTATTATATAACATTCACAGTTAAAATAAAAAAGATGATTCGAAATAAAATGAATGTCCCTGTAAATATTTGATCCACACACCACATTACAATTCTGCGTGTAATTTGTCTTTCATAAAAAAAAACTTAAGTAAACAGCGCAACAATTGAACACAATTAAAACTAGTGCTAATTGTAACGGGAACCGTTACAGATGTTCCCCAAACGCTCCCCAACTCCTTTTTGGTGCCATATTCCCTGTAAGCTTCATTAAATAAGACAAACTCTGTGCATTTTTGACTTTAACAACGTTTTCTCAGCAGGATACCAATTATATTCAAATTTTAGCATTGCACCCGTGCGCATGTGAATGCATGTGCGTTATGATCATATCATCTTGTCTACACTATCTACATATCTTAATATACAATATATTAAAGCATTCAGTCCAAAAAGTATGAAAAATCAATCTTTCAAACGTATTTTTCATTTCACTCGTTTCAAATGCACGCACGTGCGTGCACGTGCATGATGACCATACCTTCTTGTAGGAGTCCCTTATATCTATCTATATTCTAAATCCCATCCTGTTTGGTTGAAAAACAAGGGAGTTATAGCCATTTCAAGTTTAAGCCAATCAGATTGCAGCACACATGCATGCGCGTGATTTCATGATTTTTTTCTACATCATATTGTAGTATATCCTAATGCATGACTATCTTTTAAATTTCAAAGCATTTTGTCAAAAAACAAAGGAGATATAGCCATTTAAAGTTTCAGCCAATCAGATTGCAGCACGCGGGCATGCGCATGCTTTCATGAAAATTCTTATATATCACGCTGTAGATCTTCATAATGTAGGTCTATGTTCAAAATTTCAAAGGACTGTGACAAGAAACAAGAGAGATATTGAGACTTTAGTTTCAGCCAATCAGAGCGAAGTGCACGTGCATGCGCGTGAGATCTTACTTTTTTGACCATGTCATTTTGTCTATCCTTCTAATATATACTTATAATATGAATTTCAAAGCATTTCATCAATAATTTAAATAGTTACGTCTGTATCAATTATATTGGACATTTCTCGTGTTGCACGTGCGAGCTCTTGCAAGCACATGTGCATGCACATGCTTTCATGATAAATCTTATATTACAGGCTGTAGATCTCCCTAATGTATGACTATGTTCAAAATTTCAAATGATTTTATCAAAAAACAAAAAAGATATTGAGACTTTAGTTTCAGCCAATCAAAGCGAAGTGCACGTGCATGCGCGTGCGATCTTGCTATTTTGACCATGTCATCTTGTGCACACTACTAATATATCCTTACATTATGTTTCAAAACATTTCGTCACAAAATAGAAAAGTTACGGTTATATCCATTATATATTGGTCATTTTAAGATTTGCACGTGCGCGCTCTTGCAAGCACGTGCGCGCAAAATAACCTTGATTCCGCAAATCTACATAACATGCCTACTTACCCTAAAAAGTTTCACCTAAGTCGGATGTGTAGTTTACAAAATCACTCGCGGAAAAGATTTTCCCAGGAAGAAAAATAATAATAATAATAATAAGAATAATAATAATAAGAAACAGAGTAAAAACAATATGTTCCCCAACTTCGTTTGGGGAACATAACAAAATGATAGTAAATCAGCATGTGCTTTTCTGTTTATAAAAAAGAAATTTAAAAAAGTAATTTTAGCGGAAATAAATTGGATGCCGTGGAACCCTCCTCGAAAACAGATAAACCTCTATGCGAAATGACTATGAAAAGTCAATCATTGAATGTGGTATAAGTGATTGTTGATTGAATGTTGTTTACATTAACCATTTGGAAATAGTTTATACTTAAAATAAAAGATAACAATGAAATTTCAACTCACTTGTACATTACATGATATTACGAAAGCCCAGTGAGCTCATTTTCGTAGGTAAAAAAAATAAAATTTTCGCGTTATAACGCGAAACTTTCGCGAATAAACGCGTTACTTTCGCGTAATAACGCGAAATTTTCGCGTTAAAACGCGAAACTTTCGCGAATAAACGTGTGACTTTCGCGTCATAACGCGAAACTTTCGCGTCATAACGCGAAACTTTCGCGAATAAACGCGAAACTTTCGCGTTATAATGAGCATAACCAAGGTTATGTAGGGCTGTGTAAAATATTGTGAAACAGCCGAGGGGTAGTTTGGTCCGCCACCCCCCCCCCCCCCCCCCCGGAATTTGTAGAGTTAGCAAATTCATATACTAAACCAAATAAAAGAGACTTTGAACACCTCCACATCCACCCCCCCCCCCCGGCACCCCCCCCCCCCCCTTTGGAAAACGTGGAACCCTCCTCGAAAACAGATAAACCTCTATGTGAAATGACTATGAAAAGTCAGTCATTGAATGTGGTATAAGTCATTGTTGATTGAATGTTGTTTAACGTACAATTCGAGAATTTTCACTTATATGGAGACGCCACCACTTGTTGGAGAGCTACAAATTTTGTCTTACACTGGGCACTCAGGGTCATTGAGCTTGGAGGGTTCCTTTTCGTGCCAGCACACGGGAACTCGTTTTATACGAAGACCAGTTTCCACGTCCCACAGTGGGATTTAAAAACCGCGATGTAAGGATCTCTTTACTTCATGACTCTAGAGCAGACGCTATATAACCAATGTGCCACGCGGGCGACCAATGGCACGAGGTTTTAAAAGTACCCCCCCCCCCCTCACACACACACACACAAGAAATGGGTTTTTCATGTTTGGGAATTGCGTTTAGTTGTTGTTTAATTTGTTTGTCAGAATATTTCTGGCTTGACAATTTTTCCTTATTGGGGTGGACCCCCCCCCCCCGGAAGAAATTTCTGGATCAGCACCTGCTTATTTATACCTGTACTCAATACTCGGAGCCATTGAACAGTGAGGGATCTTTTTCGTGAAAAAACAACAGGGGACACCGATTTATATGATCTCATCCGAACAGTCTCAACGTCCCGCAGTTAATTTAATCCCACGACGTACATCTAATGATAAGGTCTGAATAGGAAGGGGTTTGTCTTGATCACATGAAAAAATGTTATAGTTAGATGTTTACTCAAAAAAATAATGAAAAAAAAAATCACTATATATTTAAAGCAATTTGATTTCGAGGGGTCCATTTTATAGCATTATTTTCGGCCGCAGGAGCGGCCGATCTATTTGTGGTTGTATTAGGGACGTTATTTTTTTAGTAGTTCAGTAAAATATTTTTTAAATGATAACATGTATAAAATCAGAAATAAAATATTTTAAAAACATCACCTATTCCCAGTCTTACGTGCTTGATTTTAATATATATTTTTTTCGGATTATCAAAATGAAAAAGGTTTAGTATTGTCCACACAACAATACGTGTATTATGTAAATCAAAAGAATAACAGGGACGATAGAATTAAGGCTGAGCATCCCCTTGCAATCATATTGATCAAGCTTAAGGCAGCATTGGACATCGATCCCGATGCAAATTACGTCACCTCCGTTTTGCACAGAATTAACACAGAATTAGTCCTCATACAAACACACACAACTGCCTTCCAATATCCCCTAAAACTCTATTGTAAAGAAGTAATTAGACCTGTGCATTTTTTAATATCCATATTAAGATATTAACAAGACTAGTACTTAAAAATCCTAAATGACGTTCAAAAGTCATATTTCATTGACGATATTGGGTGCAAAACACAGTTTTATGTATGACGTTATCAGGACGTTACTTGGTGAGGGACAAGCAAAACTGGCCCCTGTAAAGAAATAAAATGGAGGCTTGTTACATATACTTCTGCAAATCAATGGAAAGATAAAATTGTGAATTTAATAAATATCCAACTATAATACATTCATCAATTACTACTAGGGAGTATTTGACACCTGAAATATAGGGGATATTGGGTTGTTTATGTATCCATTTTCAGCATTTTTACCCCCCCCCCCCCCCCCCCCTGCTCAACAAAAACAGAAAAAATCTGACAAAATAAGTTATGTGCATTTCACAGAACAAGTCCTAAGGTTTTCTTTTAGTGTGCTTTTAGGGTACATTTTCCACCTCTTGAAAGAGCTACATTACCTGTTAATTGACTCATGCAATTCTGCACATGTGAAAACAAGACGTTTGGGGAGTTATCTCCCCCTATTAAAAAGTCTCACAATTTTTTTTTCTAAAAATGAATGCACATTTTTTTCTTTAAATATTAAGAGAAGACTCTACTTTATGCGAATAAAAACAAAAAAGATGCAGTTTTCATCTAGACTCCTATAAATAGCAGGAAAATCCCTACCCAGCATGCTTCTCTTTGGGACCCCCCCCCTGGATTTTATACTAAACTGCGTTTAGCTACCATTAGAAAAAATTGTTTTATTAAGAGGAATTATATACTGAACAGAAGTCTTCATATCAATTTACTGATGACCTCTATATTGCAACAAATTGAAAACATATCAACGTTTTGAAAGTGACCAAAATTGTCAAGTTTTTGAGATATTTCCTTTCTGTTATTAATGTAGCCAGAGACATATTTATGAAGAAAGTTGGTTGCTATGACAACCATCAGATTATCATCATCATACCCTGACAAAAGAAATTTCGTAAACTATCAAAAAAGTTTTGTTGTTCTTATCAATATTAGTGAGTATGGTTAACTCAGTGTTCTCTGAGGAGGGTACCGAGTAACTGTGTGTGTATAACGTAATGACGCTACTTTTTAACGTTAACGTTAACTATTAACGGCGGTCAATCAGTGCCTTAATTTTCTCCTTAAATTAAGTTTTTCGGACAAATTGGTGTTATTTTTAAAAAATAGACATCCACAACATATAATCAAAAAAATAAAATTTATTTTTGAGCTGGGGCCGATTTTCGCCAATGGAGCCCCTACCTCTTTATAATTGTTGGATTAAAAAAAAGTTTATGCATAGGAGCATTTGGTGTCGAGATTAAATTTCCGTGACATTAGCTGATGGCGATCGGGCCCCAATCGGACGAAATTCGAAGTCAGCATGAAGTTTAGCTGATAACATTATCAACGCGTTAGATTTAAACTTTAGGAAGAAATGTATAGCGAGAAATATCATATTTGAACCCAATGCTACACGAAAACCAGTAGGCATTTCTGATTTATGTGTTAAATTGAAGCCTGAATCGAACAGGTGGTCAAAATGGCGTTGGACACCTTGTGTATTTATATATAGAGGGGGTAGAATGTTTCGATATTTGGCTAATTTAGAGACTTACTGATAAAAAATCAGGTGCCTGTGATTAATTATTAGGCACCCCTCATGAACAATAAATATTTGACCGAATTATGCTACAGGGCACAGGGAGGACGGGTTAATTACTGGCTAAAGGGGTTGAAGGTTATTACCGACTGCAAAAAATCGATCGAGTTTCATTTTCCAAAATATCAAGGCATCCCTTTAATTAACTTAAGTAATACTAGTACACGAAGAAAGCCTTTATATAAAAATACTGAATACATCTGTAAGTTGTACAGTTATGGATTACTTCCATAATGAAACATTTGTTTTCTTCTCCTTTTTTTCTCAATTGAAATTATTTAAAAGAAGATAAAAGCTTTGTTTCCAGGGATAAATTCTGTACTCAGTCTAATTATTACAAACGATTTTAAACGATCACGTTTTTATTTAAAAAAAAAAAAAAAACTAGTGCTAATTGTAACGGGGACCGTTACAGATGTTCCCCAAACGCTCCCCAACTCCTTTTTGGTGCCATAGTCCCTGTAAGCTTCATTAAATAAGACAAACTCTGTGCATTTTGACTTTAACAACGTTTTCTCAGAAGGATACCAATTATATTCAAATTTTAGCATTGCACCCGTGCGCATGTGAATGCATGTCCGTTATGATCATATCATCTTGTCTACACTATCTACATATTTTAATATACAATTTATTAAAGCATTCAGTCCAAAAGTATGAAAAATCACTTTCAAAAGTATTTTTCATTTCACTCGTTCCAAATGCACGCACGTCCGTGCACGTGCATGATGACCATACCTTCTTGTAGGAGTCCCTTACATCTATCTATATTCTAAATCCCATCCTGTTTGGTTGAAAAACAAGGGAGTTATAGCCATTTCAAGTTTAAGCCAATCAGATTGCAGCACACATCCATGCGCGTGATTTCATGATTTTTTTTCTATATCATATTGTAGGATGTCCTAATGCATAACAATGTTTTAAATTTCAAAGCATTTCGTCAAAAAACAAAGTAGATATAGCCATTTAAAGTGTCAGCCAATCAGATTTCAGGACGCGGTCATGCGCATGCTTTCATGAAAATTCTTATATATCATGCTGTAGAACTTCATAATGAAGGTTTATGTTAAAAATTTCAAAGGATTATGACAAGAAACAAGAAAGATATTGAGACTTTAGTTTCAGCCAATCAGAGCGAAGCACACGTGCATGCGCGTGCGATCTTGCTATTTTGACCATGTCATCTTGTGCATACTACTAATATATACTTATAAAATGAGTTTCAAAGCATTTCATCAATAATTTTAATAGTTACGTCTGTATCAATTATATTGGACATTTCTCGTGTTGCACGTGCGAGCTCTTGCAAGCACATGTGCATGCACATGCTTTCATGAAAAATCTTATATTACAGGCTGTAAATCTCCCTAATGTATGACTAAGTTCAAAATTTCAAATGATTTTATCAAAAAACAAAAAAGATATTGAGACTTTAGTTGCAGCCAATCAGAGCGAAGCACACGTGCATGCGCGTGCGATCTTGCTATTTTGACCATGTCATCTTGTGCATACTACTAATATATCCTAACATTATAAGTTTCAAAACATTTCGTCACAAAATAGAGAAGTTACGGTTATATCCATTATATATTGGTCATTTTAAGTTTTGCACGTGCGCGCTCTTGCAAGCACGTGCGCGCAAAATGACCTTGATTCCGCAAATCTACATAACATGCCTACTTACCCTAAAAAGGTTTCACCTAAGTCGGATGTGTAGTTTACAAGATCACTCGCGGACAAAATTTTCCCAGGAAGAAAAATAATAATAAGAACTAGAGCCGAGTTCGTTGCAAAGCAACGAGTAGGTCTTCCGTCCGGTTTTGACCAGAAGTGCCGGAAGTGACGTGAACAAAAGAAAGCAATGAGCTAAGTAGTCTCTAGTGACTTAATAATTTCAATTTTGCATTAAAACCTTCGAAATAAGCTATTTTTGGCTACTTCCGGTTTGACCAGAAGTGACGTCGACGGACGGAAAGTTAAGATTTAAGCTTCCAGTGAAATATATTGCCCAAAAACCTGTCAAGAACAGCAAAAATATGCAATTTTTGACTACTTCCGGTTTGACCGGAAGTGTCGTCGCTGGACGTATTTTGACGACTCCATTAGATAACGCTTGACATTTTGAACAACTTTGCTTCTTTGACGTATTACAAATTCTCAATACTTTTTGAGATATAAATGAAAAACTTTTGGTCCCTTTTGGCCCTTTATTATAGGGGCCAGCCCCTTATCGTTGATATCTTTCGAAAGATCGTGACATTCTCTACAACTTTTGTTCTATATGTCTTTACAAATTGTTAACATGTAAAAAGATATTGCAGAAAAGGTGTTAAAAATTTCTGAGTCCCTGGTAGAACTTTTTTCGAGCCATAGCGAGCGCCGACGTGCGGCACTTCCGGAGAAAGAGAGTGGTGTGTGACAAAAGAGCACACCTTGCTCTATCATCGCTGAAAATCTTATGTTTCTGTCTTAAGGCATTTTCGAGAAAAATGATGGACAATGAGACCCCCTGAAAATCACAAAATCGCGGAAATCTCAAAACCGGAAGTGACGTCATCAAAACAAAAAAATTACTTTCAGCTTTGTTTGATGTTCTACCAGTCCTGAAAGTTTCATTAAAATCTATCCAGCCGTTTTCGAGAAATCGCGTGCACAAAATCGGTAAGAAAAAAAAACAATAATAATAATAATAAAAATAGTGGAAAAGAAACCTAAGAATAACAAGAAGGTCTTCCGCTGAAGATGGAAGACCTTAATAAGAACTAGACTCTTGTTGCCATGGCAACAAAAGAGTCTTCCGTTCCTGTATGATACCGTTTACATTGATTTTTGTATGGAGAGAAACATGTACATTATGTTATAAATTTTAAATTGTAAGAAACGAAGTATGTCATTTCGGTACTTGCAGTCCTTTGATTTTTAATGCAAGAATGAATGTATCTGTTGTCCTTCTGCATGCAATTTTTTGGGGGTTAAGAAGCATATTTAAACTTTCTTCAAATTAAAAAAATAAATACGAAGTATCTAGAAGCAGCGTCTCAGAACTTACGGTACTTTGATTTTCACTACAAAAATGAAAGTATTCACCGTCCTTGATATATACACATGACAAATTAAAAAACGTGTTTATATGAAATGAGTTTTTGCATTCAAATAAAGATTTAGATGTATATATGTCAAAGTAAAATAAAATAGACTTAATATCCTTTCAGTACTTGCGGTACTATGATTTATTTTGACTGACAAAAATAAGCTTCCATAGGTAACTTATTGTATGCATTGATGTTTATGTGTAGGAAAAATGCCTGTTTATACTACATACATGTACATGTACACTTTAGTGAGAAAAAAGTTGGTATCTAAAACAGTTCTCTCAGTACTTAAGGTACTTTGATTTTCATTGCAATTATGTTATCTTAATCCTAATATAAATGAGTTTGTATGTTTTGATTTTTGTATGCAGAAAAACATGTAAACGTAACCTTCATGTAATTTAAAGTAAGAAATTCCGGACAAAAGTCCATTTAAAATTTAGAAAATCGGCCATAACTTCGGACCGGAAGTAAATTTTTCAAAAAACGGAATTTTATATAAACTTCATATATCAGCCTACTAACATGTGAAAAATTGTGAAAATCTATCTAACCATCTCTGAGTAATCGAGCTCACAAAATTTGGGAGGAATAATAATAATAATAATAATAAAAAGAAACAATACAATCACTATAAGTCTTCCGTTGTGAACGGAAGACTTAATAATAATAATAAGAAACAGAGAAAAAACAATATGTTCCCCAACTTCGTTTGGGGAACATAATAATGGGAGCCTGAAAATACTAAAATTAATTTTAAAAAATTGGAGAAAAAAATTTAATCGGCATTCGATCCTTTTCTAAAAATCAGCCGATATAAAATATGCACAGAAAAAAGAGGCATGACAAATCTTGACGATAAGCACAAATTGAAAATTATATCTAATGAATGATTATTTTTGAAAGTTTTCTAAATTCCTATGCAAGGTATAAGTTGTAAAAATACTTTTTAAATTTGAATTTGTCCAATTTGTTAATTATCATTTTGAGCCTTTGAGAAGAAATAAAAATTAAAATACAGATGCTTACAGACATAATGATAGAAATTCGCATACTTGCTTTTAGTAAAAAAAAAACAAAAAAAAAACACAATGTATTGCTTATGCGACATATTGAAGAAAGTGACAATGATACCTAGGTAATTCTTGCAATAGACAATTAAATTGTTTGTTATACACTGACTTTTAGTGAACCTTTGAATTTTTAAAATACTAGTATTGATGGATTAAACAACAACTTTCCTTTTCACACGGTTTTTTGTTTTTTTGTTTTTTTGTTTTTTTTTTTTTGTTTTTTTTTTATATTACAATATTTCATAAAAAATATTTGCCAAATACTCAGTATATGTTCGTTTATACATATCGTGCAAGATTCTTTTTTAAATAATTGTCATATACCATTTACTTATTCGAACATTTAATTGTATGAAAAGTCAATAATGTACATTTCTTAAAACTTTATTATCTTGTTTATTTGTCTTTCTTCCTGTGAGAGAAATAGTTCATAATATTAATAAACAGATGTATACTCAGTATCTGTATCAAAATACAGAATGAACAGTGATCGGTGTCAAAAGAAAAACGGATCCTTGAAAGTTCCGGTGCCTAGGAGAAGTAAGCATCCCCAATGACAGGTCACACCTGCTGACCCGCAGTGAGCCTACGAAACTGAAGCTCTCTGAAATTAATTAATTCTCTGCTCTTCCATCCGTTTCTCTCAGACTAGCCAGCTAAAGATCTATGTACAGTACTCCAAATCAATTAATCTAAAGAATTTGAATTATCATTTTATTTTATTTTTGAGTTGTTTGCTATAGCAGCCTTTACAGTTACCTAATTTCAGAATCAATAGAGCATGAAAGCCAATTAAATTTGCAACATCAACATATTTTTTTTCGTTCTGAGCACTTTTGGATGCCACCAATGGAGAAAATTAGGGATAAATTTTTGAAATTGAACTTCCTGTCTTTCAAACTGAAAATCTCAGATTGATATTTTGAAACAAACATTTGTGATATCAGTCTGGGATGTTATTAGTCCCCTACCGGTGAAACCGGAGGAGACTATAGGTTTCCTCTGCGTCCGTCCGTCCGTCCGTCCGTCTGTCTGTCTGTCTGTCCGTCTGTCTGTCTGTCCCCGTCAGTCTGTCCCACTTGGTTTTCCGCACTTTTTTTCTAAACGCTTGCAGATATTGAGCTGAATTTTGGTACGTAAGTGTATCTTAATGAGTTACAGATCAAGTTTGAATTTCGTTTTGCTTCATTAATTTTTGACAGAATTGTGGCATTTTGATAATTTTTCATTCTCACTTGGTTTTCCGCACTTTTTTTCTAAACGCTTGCAGATATTAAGCTGAATTTTGGTAGGTGAGTGTATCTTAATGAGTTACAGATCAAGTTTGAATTTCGTTTCGCTTCATTGATTTCTGACAGAATTATGGCATTTTGAATATTTTTCATAATCGCTTAATTAAGATCGGGTTCGAACTGCGCTAACTTCCGATTGTCGACAAAAATATGAAGCGAGGAAAAGACGATGGATAAATGAGTTGAATTGTCGTCTTAATGTTTATTATTTTATTAGATTTAAGGCATTTACAACTTGAAAATCTTTCAGTTTAACCTTGGACATGACTTTTGCACATTAAAAAATGGCATCCTGAAGAAAAAGGGGAACCCGGTAGGGGACATGTATTGCTTATGCAATACTCTCAGAATGCTTGTTGGTTATACCATTTAGTTAAGTACTACAAAATTCAGTGTGTCTGCTTCTTCGCTGATGACACTGGAAAAAGATATGCATGCCTACTTTTATATCATGATTCAATGCATTTTTGTTAATGTACACTGTACATATTCGATGAAAGCATGCTAACCGCTTTTCAGTACTTTCAGTACTTTGATTTTTTCATAAGATAGAGAAAAAGGCATCAATTCCCGTTAACCATACGATACTAGCAGCATTTTCCCAAAACAATAGAAAAAGAACTTAAGATAGAAACAAAAATTAAGTTTCAAAGTTTTCGGCGAAGTGTTGAACTTTTGCATCTTTTTTGTTACGAACGATAGAGGAAAGGCTGATCGGCAAATAAACACACTGTTTGCTTTTCTTGTACGAAAAAATTGTAGAATTATATTAGCATACCTTATTCATAAGCTTTACTCCCAAATAAATCACACATGATATTCATTCCAAATGTCTTTAAACTCCGAATTTTTGTGTTTGTTTAAATGAATTCTCGTTACGCATTAATTTCACTCTGCTAATACTGATCAACAGTTATGACGTCACGGGTTTAACCCCTGTGATAAATACATAGACCCAGAAACGACAAAATTCCGTTAATATTATGCATCTGCACATTTTGATTCATTTTACGACCTCAAATCAATCTTAGATATCGATTTTAAGAAATTGTTATTTCTAAAGTTCACGTCATATAGCTTACTATGACGACATATCATATAGGCAAGTAGAATATTTGGTTGTAACCTTAATATACCTGCGCACAAGACATATTACAGAAAGGCGCCTGGCACCTTTTGATCAGAAAAGCTCAACCGAATCCATTATTGCAGGTACGAGGAGAACAAAATCTCTCCAAAATAAAAAGAGAGTTTCGTTCTTGGAGAAGGTACAATAACACCCAATACATCTGAAAGCCTGCATGCATTATTTAGATACATTACAAATTACAAGAAATAGCCTTTTCATGACAAGTAAAGTACCGGGTTGTCGGTCGCATACATGAACAAATAGTTAATATATATTTGCCTTGTACCATGGGTAAAAAAAAGCCCATTATATCCTTCGACTCATTCCTTACATTAAGTATCAAAAACAGAATACAGAAAACATGTCAATCGATATAGAATTATACAGGCGGTGAAGATTTTTTATAATCTAAAACTTTAAGTCTATAATTCTTTTGCAAATATGAGAATATGAAGGAAGGGATTAATTTGAAAAAGGTCAACAATTATAGTTAACAAGCTTTATCAATCAGGGGAAAAGACGTGTTTGCCAATATTTTTGATATATGAGATAGAAATGCAACCAGGTCATATTTAAAAAAAGGGTAGACTGATTTTCTTTTGATTGCAAGAACTTTAAAATTATAACAATGTAAGTTAATCAATGCTATATGAAGAATGTACGTATATAAATATAATTTTAAGTTTTGTTCATATTATTATAACATCTGACGTAAATTACGTTCTTATGTAAAGCACTACACGTTTCAAATATTTTTAACAATTTAGGAAGAATAAAAATGAATTGCGAAAAAAAGAGGGCCGTCGTCAAGCCTCTCTTTAAAAATTCCCGAAGAGGGGCATTCCCATAGCTTGAAATTCCTTTTTTACAAGTTGATAATATATTACTGATCAGATCTTGTACACTTTTCTATGTTTATTTAACAAAATTTAGTAGCATTACTTTAAACACTTAAATAAATTTAATTCAAAAAGATATCTTTGAAGGATTATTTTTTAATTAACTTCTTCGGGGAATTATAGCACAAATCCCAGGTCGGCTTCCCTAAGAATGATTTATGAAGTAATAGGAAACAGTTCAAGGCAATATATAAATCAAAAAAGGAACCTTGTTCGTTTTACTTTGTATTTACTTAATACCATTTTATGAGATATTCCATCTTCAAGCATAAAAACGTCCTTTTGTTAGTAGGTGTAGAAACCAATTTAGCGTTTCATTTCATTTAAATCCCTTCTATTTTACTTTCAACTTCATTTCTGAGAAATACATCTTGTAAGGATTAATTCAATTTTCTGGATTTTCCAGATTAGCTTGTGTATGCACGGTCAACCCTCTATAGAAGATCTGTAACCCAGACATTTTCTGTAAATCGTCATATTCTCTTTTACGAGAAAAGGGGTGGTTTATCTGACAATCAATTTGAACGGTTTGGAAAGGCTGTCAAGACTTGATAACCTTGAGAACACTTCAACAGACCCATTGAATTCTATCAGAGAGTAAATGAATTAAAATGTTTTACACAAAGATTTAAGGCAGCAATGGAAATGAAAATTATAATACTCCGCGCTCATAACAATTTAAAAAAAGATCTTTTTGTACAATTGTCCTATTGGAAAGATAATCTTTTATAGTGTGTGTTTCTGTGTGTGTGTTGGGGGATATACGTATACACAATATATTATGAAAAATTCAAATTTATCACCTTTTAATTAGGATATATGTATAAGATGAAAGAGAATATATACCCATTAAGTACCCATGCATAGATTTCAGAATGAGGAAAGCTTTTTCAGATGAAAGGTATATAAATGTTATGGAATATTTACGTAGGGGATCGAAGAATGATTCAAAATGCTAAAAAGGTGTTAACATTCCTTTTTCTAATCTACTAGCTCAAGGTTGTAATTCTAGATCACAGATGACATATAATACCTTAGAATTGGTTAAAGACGTACTTCGAAATAAATAAAGGTCTATACACGGTACTTAATTGCATGAAAGTCAACTTAAGGTCAAGAATAATAATGAGAACTTGTGTACCGGTACATGGAAAAGAAGAAGAGAATACTCGGGATCGTTTTACATCCTTTTGTTTAGGTAACCCTGCACTGCTGCTTGATCATAGTGTCTTTGGAGAAAATGGGAAGCACCCCTCTTTATAGACCCAAAAGCAACCCCAAAAATAACGGTTCTTTAATTATATATCTTTCAATCTTCGAATTGTTCTCTGAAAAGCAAAAGATTTCATTGAAAATTTTTTGGGGAAAAAAGCCTTGGTCTTTAAACATGATGAGTTCAAATGCACTCGTTGTAAGAACACATGTACGAAAGTTTTGAAAATTGCTACTTTAGTTTTATAGACTTAACAATTTGATGTCAAGCATAACTTACTTCTTTTTCTGTTCAAGATATAAAGCAAAAAGTCTATTTTCCATTCTTAAAAGGTGTAAAACTAATTTGTAAATGATCTTAGTTAATCTATACTTGACATACCCTTGCATATAATGAAACAGAGGCCAACGGGCCACAATGCGTACCTGAGGAACACTACTCCTACTAATGTTCAGATTTTTAACAAATTTATATTTTAAAAAGTTATTTGAGCTAGTACTGTAGCATAATAAAACACTGCAGAAAATATCAGAAGTATTTGTTAAATTTGCTGAAGCGATTATCAATAGGAGCGTAAATTGGTGCACTGGGGTGAGTTTGGGTGGATGGATGTGTATCACAATTCAGAATGGTAAATCTAGTTGTAGGCTTTACCCCGGCAACGGCATAACTCCTAAATGTGCTTTAAGCATTCTATATTTTACTGTAATTTCAATATCGAGGGCGGATGAAGCATAACAGGTCAGTTTAATTAAGCAATGAGTTCCTTGTTTAAAATGTTCCAATGCGAAATTGTTTTTAGCAATCGCATATTCTCGGATCTTAAGCTTTCCGGTAAGCTCTGAAAACTTATCCGAAGTAACCATAGTTTTCTCAGACCCGTTAAAGTAGATTTTTCTTTAAAGGGAGTTATTGACATGAGGCGAATTGTAAAAGCCCTAGTTCTATATATTCAAAATTATAGCCAAAGTTAGTTTATCATTTTAGTGAATCAAACTCAAAGGTCAAGGTCAAACGGTAAAAACATTTATACCCATTGAAATGTCTTGCCACAATGAAAATATATGATAATTTGCTTGAAAACTCTAGTACCAACTGTTTAGAAATTACTGACAAGGTTAATAATTGGTAATTTTTTCGAAGAATATATGTCAAACTCAAAAACCATTTACAAGAGGTCAAAATACCCCAAGAAAGGCCTTTTTAAAAGAAATATAGCTTTGAAATATGATATCCATAGTCTCACCCACTCAAAATTTATAAGCAAGGTTGTTGCGGTCAAACAAACAGGCAAACAGACAGACGAACAGGGCAAAAAACTATTAACCCCCGAAATACTGATTTCACAAGCATTAAAATTTGAAACTCAGTGTGCAAGAAAAAATTTGATGTGTTTATTTTTTCTTGAAAAAAAAACAACAAATCGTCAAAACCCAGTCATTTTTTTTAATAATGGCACCCAAATGAATAGTTTGTAAAACAAAAAAATACAATATATTGCCAAAGCCATTTTACACTGTCACATTTCTTGCTTATAATCCATTCTCTAGTTAATTCAAGATACGTCAGAGATTTTATTATGCAATGATGAAAAAAACCTACACTTATCACAATTTTTCAGTCAAGGTAAAAGAAAATGCACAGGTAGTAAGCCAAGAAAAATAATTCAAAAACCAACATATTGTATAATTGGCTTCGGATCTAAATATTTATTGTGGATTAAACAGACGGATGAGGGGTGAAAATATTAGTTTTATTTCCATATTCAACTATTTTTTTATTATCAGAAGAAAGTTATGTTTTAGGACATAAGTTAAAGAATTGTCAAAGCAGTCCAAATTTTTTTTTTTTGGGGGGGGGGGGGGGGGATGAAACGTACTGATGGTAATACATGTATATAAATGAAATTTTATCAAATGCTGCCTTTTTATCTTTTTGTTGAAAGATGTAAAGGTAAAATACTTTCATTTTCACAACGAAGTAGTTGTAACAATTCAGTTTACAAGACAACATCAAACGCTGATATACATCTGTTTGTTTTAACATTTCAGTGTTATTTCGAGGTCGCACATCGTCAAATCTATAGGTTTGATAAATATCTTTAAAAAATATTATAATAAATCTAAATACTTTCCTTAATAGTCTATATATTTAGAAGAACTACATCATTTGAGAAAACCAGTCTATCTAAAGATTACATGATTTTTTATACACATTTTTACTGTTACACGTATACAATTTGATTATTTCAAGTTTACATTTTGATTATTGCACATGATATACATTTGACAGTCTATAGCTCCTCGCATCGTTGAACATGCACCCACATAATTGAATATTCTTTTGTTCACAATGTCACTAAGAAAAAGAAGATAAACCATATATTATTTTTTTATTCAAACGTTTGAATACCGTTTAGCGGGTTATTTTAGCGGGGTGCTAATTTTGGTTCATTTTGGCTTTTTGGTGGTAGCCCGCTAAATGTTCATCTGCAAAGAGTTGAAACCCTGTATCCGCTAAAATAAACTACGCCAGAATTATTGGCATACCTTAGAGCACCCAAATAGCCAAATTTTACACCGCCAAGAAAACCCGCTATACGGTAGGATATTCTGTTTATAATCAATAACTGAATCTCCGATTTAATTAAATATGATTATTTTATACAGATTGAAGTGCATCTCTGTCTAGAATTTTAGTCTGAGTAGATAATATATATCAAGAAAGATAATTTTCTCAAAATGATTCAAGAATACATTGTAAACACATAAGTACGTATATCTTTATTTCAAAGTTTTAATCGAAATGGAATATTCAAACAATTAATCAATCTTTAATTGTAGCCCATTTTAGAACATGCACATTATTTTACTAGAAATTATACCGTTGCAATCATTTAGTGTACCTTTTTTGGGGGAAACGAGTCGATAATCATTATAGAATTATTCTGAGAAAAGGTTTATTAGAAGAAAAGTTTCATTGTAAATCAGATTTTGATTTGAGTATTAAAACGTCAAATTTATACACGGCAAGGCAAAGTAATAGTTTTTATAAAGTAAACTTCAGTTCTGGGTTCCGGTATCATTTTTAAAAAAAAATAAAACCAATCTATTTACAAGCTTCTATAAGAGATAGTGATATTGACGCTTACACTGAAAATTTTAGCTCAGCTTGACTTCATTTATTGATTCAATATCGAATAAAAACGTTCCTCTTGCAAAATGATAGTTTACTAATTCTTTAAGTCACTCTTACAGAAGTGGAAATTATTTGCTTTTTTCCATAGAAAGTTAATTCAAATCTCAAATCAATTTTTAAACAAGCAAACAAAACCTTCCAGTTCTTAATACCCAATGAGAGAGATCATTATCCTGTTTCTTTTGACAAATTGATATTTACATAATCTTGTTTTTAAAAAGATAGATGTCATTATTTAAGACTGAGTTCAATAGTATTTTCTTATATTCAGTATAAAATACATGGCGACAATGTTATTTCGAGTTGATCAATACATAGTTTAGGGTGAATTGTCAAATATGAAAATGTTTAATAATGCTCGATAAACATCAGTAAAATATGCAAACTTAGCTTACCTCAGTACTTAATGGTTTGGTTCTAATTTCTGGCCTTTTGATTTCAAACTGAAATAAATTGTAGGGATAAATATTCAGAAAACTAGAATTCTAATAACATAAGAATTAAACAACTCACAATAAATCATATATACCTTCTCATTTTTATCCTTTATTTTTTTTTTAGTTCTATTTTTTTTAATTCCTCATTTTTTTTCATCACATTATGTGAAATTCATTTTACTCATATGCAAATTACAATAAACATTATTTTTTTTACTACTTAATTGAGGATGTCTCAATCAATAAAGCATTTAACTTTGCTGTTCTTGAAAAGAAGATTTTAAAGATTTTTTGAAGATTTTTAAAATATATTACTTTGTTGAAAAAAATGATCCTCCATTGTGGCAACTCCCTATCATCAGGGTAATGATTTGAACAAATTTCATTCATCACTACATGAGGATGCTTACATGTCAATAAGACTAAACATAGCATTTCTGTTTTTCCACTCTGATTTCTCATGTGAAACTTCCCCAAATGTGGCCTTATCTTGACCCCGGAGGACATGATTTTAACAAATCTGAATCCCAACCACCTGAGAATTCTTCCTTTTATGTTTGTACATTTGTATGTTGTTTAACGTCCCTCTCGGGAATTTCTCACTCATATGGAGAAGCCATCTCTTGCCATGGAGAGCTGCAAATTTTGTCCTATACCCGGCGATTTCGGCCATTGAGCAGCGAGGGATATTTTTTGTGCCAGCACCCCCTGTGACGCATCGGACCTCAGTTTATACGGTCTCATCTGAAGGACAGGTTTCCACATCCCACAGTGGTATTCAAAACCGCGACGTAAGGATCAACCTCTTCTAGTGACTCTGAATAACCGCTCACCACTGCGTCACGCGAGCAACTACTTCCTCATTAAAGTCACATATCATAATTCTGATGTTTTTCAAAAGATTTTTGAAGATATTTTTTCCTATATATTCTTATGTAAAACTTTCATGCCCCATTGTGGCCCAATCCTACCCCGGGGGTTTTAATTTGAACAAACTTGAATGTACACTACCTGAGGATCTTCCATATGAATATCCTTTGCTATTCTTGCGAAAAAGATTTTTAAAGATGTTTTTCCTAAATATATGTGAAGCTTTGTTTGCCCATTATGGCACGATCCTACCCCTAGGGGTCATGATTTGAACATATTTCAATTTACACTACCTTATGTTGCTTCCATATAAATATCTCCAATCATTGCTTTGCTGTTCTTGAAAAGAAGATCTTTAAAGATTTTTTCTATATTTTGCTACATAAAGTTTTGATTGGCCATAATGATCCCACACAAACCCTGGGGGTTATGAATAGAACAAACTTTAATCTACATTAAATAACATGTATGTCAAGTGGCTGTCAAGTTTTATCTTTTCTAGGCCACTTGTTCTTGAGGGGATTTTTATAAACATCCACCCAATTTTTCACTGTTTCCAAGTTATTTCCCATTGGAAGAAGGTGTGTCCCTTCATTTGAACACCCACTTTCTTTTTACAAAAGAATACTCTGTTCCAAGTTTGGTTGTAATTGACCCAGTGGTTCTTGAAAATGTGAAAAGTTTTCGACAACAACACTGACGACAGAGAACGGAGAAATTTTAATCAGATAAGCTCACTTGGGCCTTCGAAATTCGGCTCAGGTGAGCTATTTCTGAAAAAATAAGGTTTTTATAAATTTCACATGATCATTGTTATATGTAAAACGAAGTCATTGCACTCACTTTCACGTTTGGTTTTAAAGCCTGGTACATAAAATCCCATGAGAAATTAGACTGAACACGATCATTGTAAACTGTCAAAAAGACGACATAAGATTATAGATGTACAGTGTATACTGATGAAAGTCGTACCATTTTTATCAAATACGTTTAATAAGATTACACTCTTTTTTTAAATCCAGAACATAATCATTTTTAATTTTCATTTTCATACTTAAAATCGATGCTATTCTTTTCATAGAATTAAACAAAAAATGGAGCTGCAATAAATCAGTCTTATCACGTAGCATCATAAACTCATAACGTGCAAATATGTCGAGAAAATTACTTCCGTTTAAAGTTAAAATATATGACAAAGTTTTTAATAGCAAAAATCTTAAGTTGGATGTTAAATAAAATAACTGAAAGTTGTACCATAGGACTGGCGGTAAATTCAGATTTTACTTTGATGTTGTTGTGGTGTATTTGCCAGAAGAACCACAGTTTTTAAGTCACGCCCATAATTTGGCATCAAGCCATAATGTGACAAAACCTTGACTGATGAATGATTGGAGTAAATTTCAAAACTTTGGCAATAGCTGATAAATGAGTTTTGTTAACATTTTAAATTTCAAGAATACTAACATTAATTTGTCGATTATCACTCGGTATTTTTACAAAGCGTATCCTGTTACATTAACGTTCTATCTCGAAATGTCTTCATTCTTATTCTTGTCTCCATATAGTAATCTCACATAAAAGGTCCCCGTTTTTTTTATTGCAGTACCATTCAAACTTTTATTAAAATGTCAGAAATCATTTCGGATTTTTGTACATTGATCGTTATAGAAAAGTTCAATCGGCCTTGTTTTCCTTCGAACCCCCCCCCCCTCAAAATAAATAAAATTGATCTTCGAAAGGAAAAACAGCTTTAAAATATAATAGCCTTTGATCGCTACCTCTGTTCCTGACAAAAATCAAGCCTTCTGTCTAAGCTGCAACATCTTCAGACGTACCCAATAATGATCATTCATTCCGAGTTTTTTTGATCGACGATACCCCAGACGCAGCATTCAAAATACAATCCGTTCAGATGGAGAACGGTATTTATACAGACTCCGGACCATGTCTTGACAGGATGAAGTGGGCGGTGCTAACTGTCAACCAGCTTTTCTCTCACTGGTCCTCTGGTACAAGTAACTTACACAATAGATATTAATTGGTTAATGGTAAATACACTCACAGTTTTTTAATTCACTCGGGGCTCCGCCCCTCGTGAATTAAAAACTGTGAGTGTATTTACCATTAACAAATTAATATCTATAGTGTAACTATAACTAAAAAAATTAAATATGAAATTAAGATAGAATATATTAGCGAAGGTATACGAACTGGGCGAAGTCCCTTCTCTAGTTAGTTCATCAAATTCATCTTTTCCTCCAAATGCAGTGGGATAACTGTGTTTAGGTGTGTAAGGCGATATCTGTCTTCCCCAACTATCAATCTTTGTGGGAATGCCAGAAGGAAAATAGGATCCTGGACCCCCGAATCTGTTTCTACCGAAAAAGGTTGATTTTGATTTTTGTTTATTATATATATCCAATACACTACTCGAATGCAAACATACTCAACACAACCTTACGAAAAATAAAAAAAATGGAAATTTATCCTTTCATAAAATGTGAGCACCACTTTTCAAGCATATCTGTTAAATTTTTGCTTTTTATTCTTAACGTCGCATACTTTAATCACTAAAGGCAATTAAATGCTTCACTTTTGATTAGGATGCTAGTCAATCAAGTTCTTTAAAGACATGTTTGTAAAGTTAATTTTCGACGGTGGTGCGCCAGAAATTGTCAAGTGAACATTTTTATAGCTGTACTATCGAGCACTGGTCGTTATCTTCATTTTTTACGTATATAAAAACTCAATACTTACTCAAAATAATCATCATTATCATAAGACGAGCTTGATGAATTTTCTTTATAGTGACGTCTTCTCAAGTAAACGATTACAATGGTGAAGATGAGAACTGCGATGAGGAAGAGGGGTATTCCAACTCCAAGACCGACAATCAGCTTAAATTCGTCATCTTTGTCATAAAAGAGATATCAATGATCAGTAATTAACCTTTTGTCTTTCTTTTAAAAATATAGAAGTTATCAGGGAAGATTATTTTTTGGCGGTCAAGTGAAAAAATGAAGAAATTTTTCTCCTCGGTGACAATAATTCCACCATTATATTTAATTGTTGTATCCAGAGGATTCTATACATTTCACAGTAATAAAAATTTTCTTCTTTAATGTATAAAAAAAAATCAAATGACATACAGCAAATATAATGAAAATAAAGACTGCTTTGAGGTTGATGACACCAGTGCAATTTATTTGTTTTGAACATTCTTTCAAGATATTTCTTATCAACATTTTAATATTAGTAAAGCTGTATTAAAACAGATTTCATAAAAATACTTACAATCATCCAAGATCTTTCTACAAATGTGCAAGGAAATTCATATTTTAGGTATTAATCTTTTGAAAAGCGTGTTATTTTGAAGATATGAATAATATACACTGTACATTAGATAATGGTAGATATGCCACTGAAGTATTTTTGACAAGAAATCGACACAAAAATACCTACGCACAATATACTTTGCTTCCACTATCAATGCATTGTTCACCAGATTTACAAGGATTGTTGACAACATACACATCACATCTTGTGGAGGACGATGTTATATCTAGAAACAGAAATACCATATAGCCAAGAAATAGAAATACCATGATAGAGCCAAGTTTGTAAACAACTAAAGGCAAAGAACACATGGAAAACATTTAAAACTCGCATTTGAACAACACTGGACAAAGCAGAGTAATTACATATTTTATTACATTTTTGTTGGCCTTAACAAGTTAGCATAATAATATGCAGGTAAAATTATACTGATAAATTGATATACGGATTTTAATATGTTTAAATTACAAAAGTATGAAATAAATTCAGTGGAATCAGACAGTAGGACAACCGTCTTCCTCAAATGTTCCTTATAAGAGTCTTTTAGATTCTTTCTTCAAAAGAAAGATTGATTAATAATATGTCACATGTCGGCACAAGAATGTGCAAGAGAAGTTAACATGGTTCAAGCTGGGTGTAATTTACGTAAGGTTTGTTTTCTTTAACTATATCTGTTTATTTTGCTTACAGCCTTTAAAAATGCCGTTCGAAAGACCATCATGGTTTCTTGAATTATTTTCAATAATTAAGGGTCCTAGATTTTTAACAGAGACCAGAAATCATCATATGGTTTATTCGGAAAATCACTGGATTGGAACCGGAAGTATGGACCTTCTACGCTACATTGCCAAGAAGAAGTGTAACGACACATCAAAGGGACTACAACCTAAGAATCACTCACCATAGTGAAAGAAACGTAACTGCAAGTACAATGAACTGAGTGGAGAATGCATATAAGAAAACGTCATGTTCCGTAGGTTTAATATTGTCGGCAAGGCACTAACAATTTCTGTTACCCCCCCCCCCCCCCGATTTGTATAAAAATATGTAGATAGTAAGCTTCACAACAATTTTAATGATCTTTAAATCAGAAGCATTGTATCGTAAGATGTAAATACATGCAGATTTTATTGTCTATAGTTAAATTTGTTGCATTCTTTTATTTTTGTTTTATAACATTGTATATGAAGAAAGAGCCAATAAAAATGTAATTAGCTAGTTCATTTAATACCCATGAACAGAAAGAAAGATTTTCAGAAAAACAATGCATTTTCACTAAATAATTAATAAAGACCCGCCCTAACACCAAAACCCCAACCAAGAGGTCATGAAATTCAACCTTTTGGAAGGGGCCCGCTTTGCTCACCATAGCAATATACTAAGTACATGTAAGTTTGTTTTATACCTCGGAGTGAAAAGAGAGACTTGGTCAAGAATTTCACTATATAATCATTAAAGCCCACCCTAACACCAGAACCCCTTCCCCAAGGGCCATAAAATTCCTAATTTGGGAAGAGGCAGCCTGATTCAAAATAACTACAATGTACATGTATATAGTTAGGGCACTCAATACCTAGGAGCAGCGGAGATTTTCAAAGAAATTATGTACTTTTATCTATATCATCTATATTGCCCAACCCTAGCACCAGAAACCCTGACCCCAGGGCCATAAATTTCACAATTTTGGTAGAGTGCTCAATGAATGTTTCATTCATGCCAATAGATTGACTTCTTAATGTTCAAGAAAAAAGAAGATTTTTTAAGATCGCATTAATTTTGATGGTTTTAGCGCTACCTTTATTGCTCTATATATCACCAAGTCAAGTTTTGTTCAGAAAAAAATACAAACTTTTATAATTTCCCTTTCCGTCATCCACAGCTACCGAGTCAGTAGAAAGGTTTCCATTATTGTACTCTACTGTATCCTCTCCCTTTGACAGACTAACGACTGTCTGAGCGATGTCTTTCTCAGTATCATCGGTTTTCTTTGCTACAATATCGTGTTCCACAATCGTACTCCCTTTCCTTTTTGTGAAAAGATAAAAACTATTACTCAAATTAAATAAGCAGTTGGCAAAGCTTTTGGTATTTATATTACGTAGCCTTATACACAGTGACCAGTTTTTTTTAATTGATCGAGGTATCAAAAAGGGTTCTCGCATCTGCTTTCGGTCGGAGTCCCTTAGAGTTGGGTTTACTCATTGTACAGCTGTAAAGCCTATAGAGACTAAAAAGATTATAAATGATTGCTAACACATTACCTTATTAATCGGATAATAACTTTCAAAAATCCTTTGATTTTCGTGCTGTAGAAATTCGAAAGCTGCAAAGGAAAAAAATGATTATGTAATCTGAATACGCTGTATACGTGTAAGTTCTAGTTAAACATTGTAAATGATTTTTGAGAAGGTAAGCATTCTCAAACGATTGTATTGATATAAATACGATGCATGAAGAAATCCAATAAAGCCCGAGTCAATGGGCTTAATGGTACCCTCGATAACGTACCAACTTGAGTTCGTTTTAAAAATGTTAAAGACACATTGCATATATTCTCATTTGCGATTGGTTTGAACGAATATTGGCATAATAATAATTATAATTTGACAATATTAAATGTTTGATTTTATCTAATTCAAATTTCAACTGTATGGAATAAATGCGTTAAACATGTAAACCATGTACGATATCACAGTGAAATTACATAAATTAATTCATTTGTGGAACTGTGACTAATCCGTTCATTATAATTAGAGGCTTAAATTCGAAATGTAAAAAGAAAAAAAAAATTCTAATAATAATTTAAAAATATTTGAAAATGTAAATTTTGTATAGAATGCAAACTGTAGAAATATAATTAGCGAACAATGATCATTTTCAATTCTAAAATAATTCTAAATAAAAATAATTATAGTTTACATAAATTGTACTCACTGCTGTTTCCATAGTTTGTTTAACTTCATCATAATTACTCAAATCTATATTTTCATTAAAAGTTAAAACAACTCCTAGTTTGACCTCATTCTCCTCTGTAAAAAATATTGTAAATTATACTTACAAATTAAAAAAAAATGGAATAATCAATTTCTATGAAAATAATAATGTATAAATCAAAACTTTACCTGGAACGTAGGGCTCAACTTTTTCTGAAAAGAAAATGGGATGAAGTGTATGTAAAATTAAGAGATGCAACTTAATTATAATCCATACAAAGAAAAAAGGAAAACGTAGGACCCTTTTAACCCCTTGGTTTTCTTAATCATCAGAACTGCACAGTTTTCGTTAACATTTCAATTTTAAATTTGTCTTGAAATCTTCTTTACATCATATTCATGAAAAATGACTTATTTTTCTCGCTAGTCAATGTTTTATGACGTCAATGTTTTCACGTCAAATAATTTTTCTTGAATAAAGCATCTTTAACTTGGGTCATAATTTCTGGAGTACCATGTGTAACATTCTGCTTACTTTCAGTTGTACTTGCTGTACTCTGTGATGTTGGTGCTGGCCTTTGTGTAGTACTTGCTGTACTCTGTGTCGTTGCCACTGGACTTTGTGTAGTACTTGCTGTACTCTGTGTCGTTGTCACAGGACTTTGTGTAGTACTTGCTGTACTCTGTGTCGTTGCCACAGGACTTTGTGTAGTACTTGCTGTACTCTGTGTCGTTGCTACTGGACTTTGTGTAGTACTTGCTGTACTTTGTGTTGTTGCCACTGGAATTTGAGTAGGACTTTCTGTAATCTGTGTTGTTGATACTGGGATTTCAGTAGTACTCTCTGTACTCAGTGTTGTTGACAGTGAGCTTTGAGTAGGACGTTCTGTACTCAGTGTTGTTGGCACTGGACTTTGAGTAGGACTTTCTGTACTTTGTAGTGTTGGCACTGAGCTTTGAGCAGGACTTTCTGTACTTTGTAGTGTTGGCACTGAGCTTTGAGTAGGACTTTCTGTGCTTTGTAGTGTTGGCACTGAGCTTTGAGTAGGACTTTCTGTGCTTTGTAGTGTTGGCACTGAGCTTTGAGTAGGACTTTCTGTACTTTGTGTTGTTGGCGCTGGACTTTGCGTCGGACTTTCTGTACTCTCTGTTGTTAGCACTGAGCTTTGAGTAGGACTTTCTGTACTCTGTGTTGTTAGTACTGAGCTTTGAGTAGGACTTTCTGTACTCTGTGTTGTTGGCGCTTGGCTTTGTATTGTAGAGGTTGAGCTCTCGGGCGGCGTTTCAGATCTCTGTGTACTTTCTGTTGTTACTTGAGTTGTTGATATTGCTGATAAAGATGTGAAATTTTAATTTATTTTCATACAATATAAACATCTTGTTAATTTTTCAACATTTTTTTGCTCTTATTACATTTTCAGTAAAATGCACATACAGTGGTATTCATAGTTAAATGTGTATTTAACTAATATATTATGATAAAAAAAATCCTTTTGATGAAAGTTAAATGAATCGAAAAAATATACAACTATTAATATTAGATTGTATTACATACTGTAAATCACCAAATTTTCGCAACGCTCTATTTTCACCAGATGTTTATATATACAATTTAAAGAAAAACAAATTTTAACGACTTCTGGTTATCCTTTATAATCTTAAAAAATTTGAATAAGATTTTCGCAAGCAGGCATTCGTGTGTAACTAGGCAAAATTAAGTTTTTATGGGAAAACAGTGATTCAAAGTAAACTCGATAAACGAGGTACCTAGTATATAAATCCTTTTTTTTTAAATATAAGAAATATTTTATATTTTTATACTGTTTGTTTTTTTTCCAAAAAATTTATGTTTTTACAATTCTTTAAATTGCAAAAACAAACGTTAACTGATATGATTGCATAAAACAAACTTTTTGATTTCGTTTAAAATATCTTCATGAAAGATAACTGGAACCAATTCTTGTAAGGTGATCATTACATATGCCCTTACTCCATTTAGGCGCCCATATTCTATAGGATCATTTTATTTGGTAAACTTATATACTTTATTTTTCATTCAATTATTTGCCTTTTTTGGATAAGGGCCCATATATAACAAAAGTGCTACAAGCCAATCAGATTTCAGTTCACGTATATGCGCGTGATTTCAAAAATGCCTGTGTAACATCTCGTTGTATCTGGTAACATACATGTACATTTTGGATTTCAAGAAATTTTACGGTAAACGTAGAATGTCATAGTAAGGGGGTTTTATAGCAAATAAAACACATGGAACAAAATTTTAAGGGAATGTATTTTACTGACGTGTACATGAAGAACCATTCCCAATAAATCCAGTATTACAGGCACAACTGAAGCTTCCAAGTGAGTTGGTGCAATTTGCATTTGTAGCACAGTTGTCCGTCCCTATTACACATTCATTTATATCTGAAAAAAGAACTTCCAAATAAAAGTCGAACTAGGAAAATAAAAAAATTCAGTACTTATAATCAATTTAATGACAAAAACTCCATCAATTATTCGTTCAACAAAGGCGATTATATATACTTGCATGCTGCACGATGGACTTATATTTTGATTATCTAATACAATAACTAAATGGGCGGGGATTATGAAAATTAACAAGGGAGGCCTCGTGTATTTTAATTTCTTTAAAATTTACATTTACCATTTATTTCACATACTAAATGTAAATATAAGGATTTCGTAAAGCAAATTATCCCAAATTCCAAACTATCCTTGGTGCACTTGCATATCCAACAAATTAAGCAGTGATTCCTCAAGTTGATTAGAAGAGTTTAATGGAATATGCTCAAATAGACTTTTATTATCCTCCATGGGGTAGTTTGAGAAGGGAAGGAAAATGAGTATATTTAAAAACAAAATTGTCATGAAATTACTCTAGCTCTTCACAGGGCGTGCCTTAGGTTAAACAACTTGTTGATGCTAGTTGCAGTTTTGAACACATTTTGTAAGCAATCATTGTAAATTAAAATCTCCTAGAATGTTGATGTATTGCATACATGAATTTCAATTTACATTGCTTTTTTTTTTATCCCAGTGACCTAAGTTGGTTAAATTACCATTCGTTCAGGAAAAGGACATCCTAAATTCACTTTTTTCTACCTGCATCTGTTTTAATCTGTATTATCAAGTTATGACAAGAACAAGAATTTAACACCGTTTATATCAGTAATTGTGAGTTTGTTTAAAACTTAACTTACATTAAAAAAAAATATTTTAGAACATAATCAAATTTGGCTTTAAAAATTCTTAGGCTTCCAGGTCTGGAAGTAGGGTAGACTGTACAAGAAGAGGCATAAAAAAGATACATTACTCTTATTCTAATGCAAAGTGCGCACACCTCATCTCTCAAAAAGAAAAATGGGTCAAGATGGATCAAGATGTTTTGTTTACATAATTGAAAACTGTTTGTTACACAATGTAAATAGTAATATAATAAACAACATCAAATTGAACTTTATCACATGAAAAGTTCGTTTAATACTTCTTAATATTTAAGGTATCCGATCCACAAATTTAAAGGCTATATTTTTCTAACATTAAGTATCCATCCTGTATTAAATACTCTGAAACTAATTCAAAACACTGTAGAGTAGCAAAGGAATCACAAGGAGAAATTTTCAAAAGTATAATTACCCGAGCAGTAATTTATTAATTAAGAATGCATTGAGTTCAATGGGAACCATTTAATTTTTTAAAAATGAAAATTCAAATATTATGAATAACAAAAAATGCAAGGGTGGAAAGATTTATATAATTATTAAAAATTAAAAAAACAATATAAAAATACTTTTTCACCAGATTAATAAAAATGAATTTTAATGATTAAAAGCAAAAGGGGATAACTCTTCAAGGACGGGTCAAGGTCAAAAATTAGAACACATTCAATTCTTACATACATGTATTGAGACTAAAACATGGAGATTATGTCTACATATACTGAGTATATCTGTTATGCATTTATTGTTTTGGTTATTATAGGTCGGATACCTTAATATATAGTATAATTTTTCCAAGCAGATAATATTATCATGTGTGTAAGGGATTATACCTTCACAGGTTCCATTAGCGTTCTTTTTGAATCCAGGATTACAATTACAAACGTATGAACCAGGAACTTCGGAACAGTAGGAATTTGCTCCACACATATTTAGGTTAATATCGTCACATTCTTTGATGTCTTCTGTACAGTTGACACCTATCCATCCATCGTTACAGTAACAAGTCCCGTTTTGCTTGTCACATGACCTTGAATTAGTAATGTCACATGTGCATTGATTGGCACAATCTTGACCAAACGTGGTACCAGAGCACTCTAAATAAGTAAGAGATTAAAAATTGTTATTGCAATTACAGTCCACTTAAACAGGCGAAGAAATAAGATATAAAAATTCATACCACTTTGTGTAAAATAATAGTCATGTTTACCAGGTAATTAAAAAACTCTTTAACCCCCCATCCCATCCCATCTTCGATAGCCCAGGGTTTCTGATACGCTACACTCCTCATCAACCCTTGGCCTACGGTGCTCATAGAAATCGGGATTTTTTCCCAGAGTTCTGATTGGATTTCAGTACACCCAGGTCGACCAATCAGCAATTGTTTTTTGTAAATGACGATATTTGCGTTCGGGATACATCTTCACTCTTTAATCTCGGAAAAGAAAACGCAAGTAAACAACGATCCGTAAGATAACATTCAATTCTATGAATAGCCATGGTGTCGTCCAATATCTTCTACATATGTGATTAAGAATCTATATTGAAGCTTCAGAGATTTGTTCTATAAATAATGAATAAACATAACTCAATTATTGTTTCTTAATTATTCTTGAAAAAACTTTGATTTAATTTTTTTTAACACATGTCTTTATTTCTGGCGATGACGCAATCTGTGCGTATCTGATAGATTCGAGATCACGTGACGGAAAACAATCCCGTCTTTTGACTTCACCGTATGTCAAGGGTTTATGAGGAGAGGAGCGTATCAGAAACCCTTGGCTAGCAAAGATGATCCCGTCCAAAAATTATAAAAAGGATTTTCATTTAAGATTTATTTTCAATTTACATACCAACACACTTTTCATTGGCAAACGCATAACCAGGATTGCAAATACAAGAATAAGATCCATTATTGTTCAGGCACTCCGAGTTAGTAGGACAAACCGTTATATTTTGACATTCATCGATATCATTGTTGCATGTGAGTCCCTCCCATCCTGATTTACAGACACAGTTTCCAGACACTTTATCACAGGATAAAGTGTTATGGGTGTCGCACGTACAAGTTGAAGCACACTCAGGACCATACTTTCCATCCTCACAGTCTGGAACAACAGAAGCATATAGGTCACAAATATCATATGAGTCACCTTATATAATAGGTTGTCTACTTTAGAAAAATTTCACAGCCAAGAATGCTTCTTTGTTCAAGTTAGTTCAGAAAAAAATGAATGAAAAGTTATCAAGCGCTTTAAGTATAAGTCACATTATCCAGCGATGGGGTATACGATGAGAAACCGATGCGTTTTTTGATGAAAATGGCGTGGTTGCCGGCCGGGCACCACTAGTGATCGGACAGTGACTGAGACCATTTTGCGAATCGGTGGGGTCATCGGTAGGAAATAATTCGTAGTTAAAATTCAGCGATGTCTCCAACGATGCCTCACGTCGCTCCTCATCGGCAACCCATCATTAAAACATCTTTCAAGGATCGGCCGATGTATGACCGAGCATCTGTTGAATCTGAGATCATCGGGGGGTTGAGTGGTGTTCAACAGATAACGGTCGATCATCGGTCGATGTTCGACCAAACATTGGCCGGTAGTCGACCGATGTACGAACGATGTTCACCAATGTATGAGCGATGTAATATACATCGGACGATTATCCTGGAACATCGTTTTATGATTAGCGATGCGTCACTATGCCATTGTAATTCCGGCCGGCAACCATGCCACTTTTATCTTGAAACGCATTGGTTGCCGATCGTATACCCATCGCTGTATAATGTGACTGATACTTTAAAGACTACTAGGCCGATGTGAACCGATGTTGTAGCATCGTTAACACATGCATGTCCAAGAACGAATTCGATGTCGATATCGACGATATCGACAATATTATGTCAATATCGTATCGATATCGATCGTCATGAGCACTATTAATTGGAAATATCTTGTGGCATATTTGAGACTCTATATTATGTCGATGTCGTCGATATCAACAATATCATGACGATATCGTATCGATATCGATCCTATTTGCACAATTTGTTTTCATAATGAGGTATAACATAATTTTTCAAAGTCACAAGTGAATCAAAATTGATTCATAATTGGCATGAATATGAAAATAAATTATGATTAAGACAGTATTAGGGTTGTTATTGTTTTAGATTAGATTTAGAGTAAGGTGTTTGGTTAGGGTGACGAATCTTGAAAATATTTCAACAATCATGATTCGATATCGATACGATATCGTCGATATCGACGATATCGACAGTAAGGTAAACTTATTAAACACAGAAGTGATGTAAAAATAAAGTTTTTGTATTATGGTAAAGGTTGGTAAAGTAATATGCTTTTAACAATCATGATTCGATATCGATACGATATCGTCGATATCGACGATATCGACGGCAGGTAAAATCTCCGTAAAAGTAAAGTAAATAAACATAAACACATTCAAAGTAACAGGGAAGGTATTTACCAAGGGCTTTACAAACATGATTCGATATCGAAACGATATCGTCGATATCGACGATATCGACACTTCAGGGAAAGATTTATAAAAAAAAGTTTAAGTAAAAGTTGTAAAACACAAAATATTAAGGATGGAAACCACAATTCTTGGAACAATCATGATTTGATATCGGCACGATATCGAGGATATTGACAGTACCAGGAAGTCATGTAATAAACACACGAGAATAGAGAAATATTATAGAAACTATAAAAAAGTAATGTGTCGATATCGTAACTACATCGTGTCTTGGACATAACTCCGTTAACACCACGGATTACCACCGATTACCACCGGTCTACGGCTACCGGCCGGGAAATGTGACCTAGGCATTAGCTGGAGTAATGGCTACAGACATTGAATGTTAGAGGGTCATCCAAAAAGTCCGTAGACCTTTGTTATAGCTATTTTTTTATTTAACGCGATACTGCAACCAAATTTGGTACACATTTTAACAACAGATTCAAAAATATAAATATAGAAAAGAAATGGAATATATCTTGATGTTGATTAAAAGTATCAAAGATTTAAATGGGGTTACGGAGCAGGGTCATAATTGCATTATTTACTCATTATACACTTTATAATGTTTATAGCTACACCTCTAATAATAGCGCTTGGACAACATATATATTAAATGTTTAAATTAAGTATTTTTAATTACTTCAGATGCATAAAGGTAATATGATACATCACTTTGTTTTAAAGATATAGATTTCTAAAAAGAGAAAGACTCGATTTTTAGCTCACCTGAGCCGAAGGCTCAAGAGAGATTTTCTAATAAAAATTTGTCCGTTGTCTGTCGTCGTTGTCGTCGTCGTCGTTAACTTTTCACACTTTCATCTTTTTTCAAGAACCACTATGCCAATTTCAATCAAACTTGCCACAAAGTATCCTTTGATGAAGGGGTCCAAAGGAAGCCAAATTTGTCCAAAAGGACCATGCCCTCTTCCAAGGGGAGATAATTATGAATTAGCGAAAAATCAATGGTATCTTTTAAAAATCTTTTCAAAAACCACTGGGCTAGGAATAATGAAACTCATGTGGAAGCATCCTCAGGTAGTGAAGCTTCAAATTTGTTCAAATCATGACCCCCGGGGGTAGGGCGGGACCGCAATGGCTGATCAAATTTTTACATAGGAATAAATAGGAAAAATCTTTAAAAATCTTCTCAAGAACAGCAAAGCCATGATTGGTGATATTTATATGAAAGCATCCTCAGGTCGTGCAGATTCAATTTTTTTCAAAACATGACCCCCGGGGGTAAGGTGGGGCCACAACAGATAATCAAATTTTTTCATAGGAATACATGTATATAGGAAAAATGTTTTTTTTTTTTAATTTTCTCAAGAACAGTGAAGTCATTATTTGTCATATTTATATAGAAGCATCTGCAGGTGGTGTAGATTCATGTTTGTAAAATCATAACTCTCGGGGATAGGCTGGGGCCACAATGGACGATCAAGGGTTTACATAAGAATTTATAGGAAAAAAAATTTCAAAAATCTTCTTCTCAAGAACATCAAAGCCATGGTTGGTCTTATCTATATTGAAGCATCCACAGCTAGTTTAGATTCAAGTTTGTTCAAAATATTGACCCTCTGGGTAGGGTGGAGCCACAATGAATGATCAAAGTTTAATATACGAAAACTTCTTCTCAAGTTTCTTCGTCTCGGTTTTGGGGGTAGTAAGGTGGGGATTTAAGAGAAGGCAGGGCAAATAACTCGCTCATCACATGACTGTTTTGCGTTAACGTCATCTTCACGGTTGATTGAAAACCATTCCAGGCCCTCTCTAACAACGGGTAACAAGTTTTATTGGGAAAAATTTACAAGAAACTGCTTAGTTACGCGTTGTTGACTTTTTCATTAATTAGGCGATTCGAAAACCAGACCCCATGGAACTTCCGTAAATTGTACCAAGATTGCAAGAAAATCATATCGTCTCTAAATATTGAAAAACAATGTGTATACCTCAGGTGCATCAAATGATGAAACAAGATTTGTTGACAAACTCGTCGTCATCAAATTGCACTTGTTTTGGTCTTTTTGTTCCCCTATGTGACGTCATAAATTTTACGGTTGAGTAATTATGAACACTAATTTTGGTGCATCGTAACAAAATTTCTCATCTGACCAATTTTTGTAAATTTTGGTCATGTAGTTTTAAAAATTTTCGAATATTATGCTACCCTGCGTTTCTTTTTCCTTTCAGTATATAAAAATGAGCCGTGCATTCGCATTTAAAGAACAGACAATTTTTTAATGGTAGAAACTTCAAATTGGACGTTGTAAGGTCTGAATAGAAACGGATTAATATTATAATCTTTTGTCAAAAGAGTTAGTGGTGTCATGAAATGTGTTGTGCACTTCACTGTTGCGGAACTTGTGAATGCATAATTATGCAGTGAAGAATATGAAATCAATGGCAATCAAACTTATCTTTAAGGTACTCAAATAATTGTAAGCAAACTAGATGGCAAGTTTTTTTATGAAAGGGGAAGTCGCTACAAAGACGCTATTAAAAGAGAAGGCAGAGTAAGTTTGAGCAATTTTCTCGACTTTGTTTTAGACGTTACAATAAGGATATGGAGATAACGAACAATATTCAAGCTCAAAGTCCATTAAACAATATACAAAATCAGAGCAGAGCAAACACGGACCTCCGAAACATCAGAGGTGGAATCAGGTGCCATGGAGGTGTGAGCATCCCCTGCCGACCGGTCACACCCGCCGTGTGCTCGTTGTCATGATCAATATTACATTATTAAACTGTTCTCCGTGGCGATAAAACATGTTGCTTTTAAAACTGGCGGACATAAGTTCCATTTAAGCAAATGGAATGAAACTTCATTCATCGATCAAATAAATGATTTTTACATTTAGAAATGTGTTGATCTTTAATTTTGTAAAAATAATATGATGAAGAAGAACATTACATATTTTTCGAATGACACTCGTAAAAACGATTGATTCTTTGACCTATGTGAACTAACAGTGCCAATTTCAACATAAAATTGTGATGATGCACATGGGATTTCTAGAAAAACAGTCAAATTACAGACAATTTGAATTTTACACAATCAATAATGTTCTCATCTTAATTACCAACACATGTCCTCTGGTCCACATCCAGTCTTTTTCCGTCAGCACAGGAACACAAATACCCCAAACCTGGAGACCTTTGGTTACAGGTCTCACTGCATGGATTAGGGGAACATTCGTCGATATCTACAAGAAAATCATTTAATACAATATCTTTTCTATGAATACAAGTTAATGAAGTTATTTGTCCAAAATCTGATTAAATTATCACTTTTTTAAAAAACATGTAACGACTCTTTCGTTTTAAATTTTTGACACTCTCAAACCACCTTCAATACAAATTACTCTCATTATATCCACATAGCTTTTTGATGTTGAGTGAATAAATCAAATATCGATGCATCTGATAAATGAAATAGTTTGCCATAACATTTGTGAAATTCATACCATCACAACGAATATTATCTGCATTTAAGGAGAAGCCCTTGTCACAGAAACAATACTCAGAACCATCGGGGTTGACTCCACATTGCTGTGTGCAGTTAAACGTACTATTTGTACACACGGTTTTTTCTACAAAAAGAAATTGTAAAAATGCTTTCTCTACACTTTTGTCTTGAACATGGAATTTTTTTAAATCAGAAAAAAAAATTATAAGCATTTTCTTACGAGAACATTTGGTTCGTGTCGTGGTGTCTAGGATGAATCCTGGGTTGCATGAACACTTGTAGCTTCCTATGATGTTGGTACAAACTTGATCACAAGGACTCACAGGGAGAGAACACTCGTCAAAATCCTCACACCTTGATGTATCAACCAATCTAAATCCATTCTTACAGCTACAGGAGTAACTTCCGGGAGTGTTCGAACACTCCTGACTACAAGGACTCGTATTGCATTCGTCGATATCTAAAATAATATGATTTCAATTCAGTTTTATTATTCTTAGTACTTGAAATATAGCTAAACTTATAATATACTTATAATATACTTATAATCACATTCAAAGGTTTTTCAAATTTATTATGTTCATTGGCCTTAGTTTGCACATTTTAAAAATTGTCCAAGTATTTAGAATCAGAAATCAATAGAAAAGGAAAAAAATGAATGCTCAAATCATAAAGAAATTTACCTAGACATGTCCCGGTCGTTGTATTCTTTTCGTAACCAGTTGCACAAACGCAGACGTATGATCCTGGAGCATTTTTGCATTCTACATTCATACCTGTACATGGACTTACTGACGCACACTCGTCTTTGTCAAAGTCACATTTTTCTCCAGTCCATCCATCAGAACATACACAACCTTTTACTTTGTCACAGCTTACAGAGCCAACCCCACAATTACAAGGTGTAGCACAATTTTCTCCATAGGTAAATCCATTACATTCTGCGAATGAAAATTAAATGTATCTGGCAGAAAGTTATTTATTAATTTACTGGAAAGTATTTCCCCTCTTAACCCCTTTCATGGCAAAGATTTCAAGCATTTCTAGAGAAATCAATATCAAGATTTTAAGGCACTTTTCTGGAATTTCTTGTAATCTTTGCATATATACCAATGTATATTCTAAAAGAAGGTATTGTGTAGTTTCTAAAAATGATTAGAAAAATATTATTCCCGTTGCCATGTCAACGAAATAAACAATTATATTGCTGGAATTTCTATTTATTGATGAATGAGTTTCATTTTGTCTATTTTGCTTAATTAACTATTTTCAAAAATTTTTGTTTGCCCCCAAAAATAACACGCGTATTACCACCATGTTTATTTCGATCACGGCAAATTGAATAGCACAATCCCTCAAATAGTGTGAGAAGTTTAACTTGAGCTAGAAAAAAAAAACTGGTTCAATCTATAGAAAAATTTTCTGTACAGTAATTTGTTGTAATTATTTTCCTTTTCTAACGGTGCAAGAATTAATCTGATATTTGCAGTATTAACGAAGTTATGAATGTTTGTTTACAATGTGGACGCTTTTCACGTCAGATGCGAAGAATGCATACATGTATATGCCATGAAATACTGAACCCTCAGCGAAAGGAATAATTCATTTTGCCATTCAATATCTAACTAAGGGTGTCCTTAAACTGATATATGCTATTTATTATAGACTAAAAATATGCGTTGTATGTATTAATAAAGCGTTTAATAAAAGAACAAGCAATAAGATACTATTTCATACTACAATTCGTATATGTGTACTTTCTTTTCTAAATATCTGAGTTTAATTTCCTTACTGCACATCTTCATGCATATGGTTCTTATTATTTACCTTGACATGTTCTACCATCATTTTCTAAACTATATCCTATTGGGCAGGAACAGGTATAAGAACCGTCAGTGTTGATGCATTTATCTTTGAAGGTACATTTGTTCAAGGAATTGTCATTGCACTCATCCACATCTAAACAAAAAATCACTTCAAATTAATTAATGTATTAGATCTTGCTTGAATGTAAAATGCAGACAAATATTTAAATTTAGGATGTAATTTTTGCTAAGATCAGATCATGAATCTGTTAGTTATAAGAAGATATTTCTCTTTATCAGATGAAATTGTTTTTCAGAAAACAATACAAATTAGGCTTCTATAGAACACATAATACACACCGAGACAGGATCTTTCGTCTTGGTTATTTAGTAGAAATCCAGCAGGACAGAAACAATATCCATTATCACCATCCTTTTTACATCCATATGTACAATTCAAAGATGGAAATAGCGAGCAGACGTCCTGCACTATTTTTAAGAAGACATGAAGAGGAAATAATAAATCAATGCAATTGTTACTTATTTATTTTTAAAGATGTTCAAAATGAAGTAAAAATGAATAGAAATTTTAATTCTTTAACTGTATTTGTTTTACCTTCTATACAGGCTTTTCTATCGTCATCTAATGTGTATCCAAATTCACATTCACAATTAAAGCCACCTTCTACATTTATACATCTTTGAGAACACCCATGGACCTCAGCCTCACATTCATCAAAATCTATTCAAATAAAACAAAAATTTGTGTTCAGTAAAGAAAGGAGGGAAATTTAAACACGTTATTATTATACTTATTTGGACTAGTACATAAATGTGTCCTGTCTCTTTTGAGGCGTATATGATGGGTAATATATTTTAAGATTTTTAGATGACGCAAGAAAGTAGAAATTTCATATCAGAAACGCTTCTTTAGAAACAGCACAATTCAAAACTGTGGTTTCATTTAGCTTAATGGTCTGGTTGGATAGAAGCATTTATATCGATTAGATTCTGTGTCAACATACTATTATAAAGGTCAGACGCAAACCACATAAATGTTGATTGTCTTGTTTTAAGTCCCGTTCGAAAAAATATTCACTCATAAAGATCATCGTGTACCAGTGGAGGACATCAAATTTAGATATTTTAACTTTACTCTCAGGGCTCTATGTCGTGTCAACGCCTGTTTTGACATGGGGCCTCGGTTTTAAGGTCTCATTGGAAGGACCATCAACTTTCCGTTCAAAGTGCCAAGCGTGAAGGAACAGTCGCTACATTTTATTTTGATCGAATTAGGTTAGTCTCGACGGAGGTTGGAACCCATGATCTCTCGATCGCCTAGCAATCGTATGACCGCTTTACCGAATGAGCTACCATGCCGGTCGGATACGCATATAGGTGTGAAAACAAAGTACTTAACGTTTTCTTTTAATTTGATAACAATACTTCCTTCTGAAAGACTTTTACATGTCTGGTTTGCAATCTTGTTCCTTGATAAAAATAGGTTAATTGAAATGGAAACATACATGTAAAGTACTATCCAATCGAACACACTGTGGGCGCAACTCGTACTACCAAATACCCAGTTTTATAAAATAAATTCAGTTAAAGAAAACTCATAAAATATGAGACAAATACGATATATATTGCTTACCTTCACATTCGTAAGGGTTCTTATTATTAAATCCAGTTTTACAAGTACAAGTGTACCCTCCAATGTTATTCGTACAGACAGACATCGTAGAAGAACAGTTATTAGAGGCAGCGTTATCGCATTCATCAATATCTGTGGAATAAGTAGAATTGGCAAACATAAGTCAGTTGTCATTAAATTTTTTCATATACTTAGCAGTCAATGAACAATTCGGAACGCAAAATATCTACTGCAAGTCTGATGCTTGTCATAATATGCTCATCTGCAAACTTTTTTTTTCTTAAATATATTCTGATTGTACAAACAAGTACTTCAGAAATTATGTTATGAAAAAGATATTTCAGTTTTTCATTGACAATGAATCCTTTGGAGACCAGGTCTTCCACCATATATGTTGGAATCTTCATACATGTAGCTACTTCTTCTGCCATTTCAGAAATTCCATATGAAAAAAAGAAGTTACTGTTGTCTTCAACTCGACATTTAATACTTCAATGAGTTTTATCAATTAACACTTTTCTTTTTGTATTCCTGCCTTGATTCGATATATATAATTGAATTCATAATTATAAATGAATACACACCAGATTCTGAAACACTTATCTCATACTTGAATGATTAATAATAAATAGTTAACGAGAGTGATTCCTTACCAGCAACTAAACTCTATGATAAATGAAATGAATTCAATTTTCTATCGTCAAATTCTTTATTTATTTAGTAATATACCATAACTAGTATCACCTGGACGTGGATTGTTGTCTAACAATTGATTCAATACACGTGAACATTGTTGAATGAGATCAATCCTTAAAACGAAGCAAGCTATTGAAAATTAGGTTGATGATACAAGGAAATCAAGAATATTGCTAAAAGTCAACACCTCACAAATTTGATAGCTATGACCCATACAATTATTTAATATATTACCTTGTTTGCAAATTAAGTTTGAATCTGGACTGACGTCATTTTTTTCACACTGAATTGTCTTTCACACTGAATTGTCTTATGTATTTTCCGTTTACCCAAACATGACGACAGAGCATAAGGTAGATATGGGATGCTTATTCTACCATGGTACCTGATCCAAACTTTGTTTATAGTGTTTTCTATTTGCTTTATACTCAATTTGTAAAATTATTATTTTTAGCATGATCACTGATTATAAGTATAGCTTCACATTTCATGATTCCATGATATACATAATTATATATTTCCAAATCTATGCACTCACAGGGTTCAACCATCTATTGTATACATTGACATGGACCGAATACATGGACTTTAGATAAATTTATCTTACCAACACAGTTGTTATTGACTTTTTGAAATCCCGTTCGACAGTTACAAGTGTGAGATCCTTCTAAGTTTTGACAGATTTTGTCACTACCACAGATGTTAGGGTTTTCTGTACATTCATCAACATCCTGGTCACAGTTACTTCCGGTCCAGCCTGATTTACACACACACCCTGTCACTGGATCACACCGGTCCATCCCCTTACCACAGATACACGTTTGTTGACAACCAACACCATAGTTAGGGGGTTCGCATTCTGTAACGTAGTCATAAATTACTTTCTTCACATACTTGTAAGTGCTTACTTTATGAAAATCCATTTTTAGAAAAAAATATTTTAGCAAATTCTTACCTGAACAGGTTGTTTTATCTTGGTTTAACGTGAAGCCAGCGAAACATGAACAAGTGTATGAGCCATCAGAATTCTGACAGTCCTGGGAACAAATACCGCCAACTTCACATTCGTTTACGTCTATAAAAGTGAAAAAGATATCAGCAGTTAAAAGCACTTCAAGAAGTTTTATTTCGCCGATAATAGATTTTATTTTAACTTCATCGTTTTATGCAATAACTGACAAAAATATCAGGCACAGAATGATTCTGTAAAATTCTTTTAAAGTTCAAAGAATGCACATTATGACTTATTTTTAAATAAATAATGATTTTCCCCCAAGATGTTTCTATCATTCAATTTTAAAAAAGAAATTCACGATTTTTGGTTGAAGACTATTTTAAAAATCTCGTGAGTCAGAACCTCAATTCATATGAGATTTGCAGCACTAATTTTTTTATAAAACTTTTCATTATCAAAATTAAGGTTGAATTTTAAACATCTTTTAACACTGAAATTTAAAGTTGATATGTATGATAGTCTCATAGAGTGCCAACAAATGCAAAATATTGTTTTCGTTAGTAGCAATCTATATCTGGATAGCGCATTTCAGAATCAATGCTTTGGGAGGGAGACTGTTAGGAAAAATGAATGCCTGAATTGCATCTTTTATACAAGTTGATGGTTTTGTAGCATTTGGGTTATTTTTAGATTGATTTCTCGTTGCACAAGATTCAAAATTCTTGTTCAGAAATTTACATGATTTAATACAGGAAATTTTTCAGAAATGAAAATAATTATCAGTTATTGCAGTTTCCTACCTCCATCGTAAACGAGCTGAGTTCCGTTAAATAATCGCGATTTTAAGTAATGTGTATCCCAGAAAAATCAGATCTTAAGCACATTAATCTCTAACAATATTAAATTGTTAATCATATCCCATATCAAGGTCAAATTCTAGAAAAATGCTTTTAGATCTATTTAATGTACCGTATTAGAAGTCTCGATTTGTTAAGATAGAATTATACCTGTACAATTCGTTAAGTTCTGTAGTTGGTATCCATTCGGGCAAATACAGAATTTCGTTCCATCGCTTTCCTCGTCACAAGCATATTCACAATTCAATGCACCACAATTACCTGACCCTGAATAGAAGCAATGTTAAAAAAATTTAATGCTTTAACTTTCTCCTTCTATTTTCTCAAATAATCAACATATCAAAGACTTCTGTTGTACATTGAATATAAATTTTTGTCAGGAATCAGAAAACATTATCAAGTTAAAGAGGAATCACACAGCAAAAAGGTAAAGATTACTGGTAGTAATATTTTCTTTAACGTGTATGAATAAAATTAATATTTATGGTACCTGTACATGTTTTATTGTCACTATTCAATGTATAACCAGAGATACAAGAACAAACAAAAGACCCAGGAGTGTTGGTACAGCGCTGCTCACATCCGGATGTGCTTTCTATACATTCTTCGATATCTAAAGGGAAAAAATATACCTGAAATCGTTGTACCTTGTCTACCAATATGAATGAATTTTGATATAAAAATTTCACATTATAGAAACATATACCTTGGCAAATATTTCCGACTCTTCTATAACCTGGTTTACAATTACATTGGTAGCTGCCCTCGGTATTTTCGCACACTTGTGTTGCACTATCGCATGAATTTGTTTCTGTACTATTACATTCATTTATGTCTGTGAATATATTAAAATAATGTATTTACTGTAATTCAGATTAATTTTTTGACTAACATTTTGACTATGTTTAAGAAATAAATTCCTTTTTAAAGTCATTCTTTCAATAAAAAAAAAATATCACTATGCGAATATCAACTGGACACCTCCTGTTCATCAAAATAATTGAAAGATTGAATATGACAAAAAAGAAAATTATAGGTGAAATAAAAACCCAAGATGCAGTCATGATTATCGGCCGAAGGAATGGTCGATGTGTTTGAATGTGAACAATTGGGAAACGAGACGTTATTTTTTCATTGCTTCGATGAAATATTTCTTTATTGATCACATACATTTAAAGTTATGAATAAAAGTTTCAAAAATTTGCCTAATACTAAGTTTAAATAGTTTTATTACTTTTCAGTCTGTTTTTGATTTTACCTTAGGTATTTATTATGATTATATATTAAATGAACTGTCCCCAAACAGTAGCGTCTGTGAGATTATAAAAAGAAAATTAAATTTATAAGGTTTCCGGATATCCATTCAATAAAGTGCATAAAATAATTAATACATAGTATAAAGAGTTAATTAACTTTTATTATGAATACAGTACAGTTGCAAGTGACAGCGTTTATTTCTGCACTCCACATATATTGTGATACACATCTATCACCACGGATCGGGCTAATCACGTGACAAAGATCCGCTGATATATGTGGCGTCTTTAGTCCAATTTTGTCAGCAATTTAAGAAGCTTGTATTTTTGGCATTTGTCTTTAAATAAAATTTAATAATTTGATTTCGATACTTTCCTATCACTTCTCTCCGATTTCTATAATAGTATTCATGAATTTATTTGTCTGAGTATACTTGATAACCAGCAATTAATCGCTGAAATACAAACAGAGGGTCACAGCATTAAGTCAACATGTTTGTGTTCCAAACATAAGTAACTATCCTGAATTAAATGTTAAAGTTAATAAATCATTCCATTCTCTTATGGATACAACTGTAGTTTGTTTTGTATTACAAAGGAAGATGACAAATTGGTACCTTCACATTTGTTATCCGATAAGATATAACCTGCAGGACAGTCAGAACAATTGTATCCCCTCCCTAATGCACGCTCCTCCTCAGGTGTCAAGTCTGTACAGTTTCTACCCTGGGCACAGGGGGACTGGGCGCATCCATCAATATCGGTCAAACAATCCTCTCCTGTAATACACTATACTGTAAGTACATGTGTTAAACCAAGAAAAAATCTCATTTCAGTACACGCTTATAATTCGGGAAGAATGTATGAATGTACGCGTATTGATGAAAGACTAATAGAATCATTCATTACTACGAGTGTGGGATAGTGAAATTCCACCGAGGGGACAAGATTCACGGTCTAGGGCGAGGCTTTGCCGAGTCCTAGACCGTGAATCTTGGCCCCGAGGTGGAATTTCACTATTCCCACATGAGTATGTAATGAATGATTATTTTTTTCGCATTATTTTATCCAAAGTAACGGCCTGTCAATGACATCGCCATGATAGGGCTAAAAATATTTTTTTTTAATTTTCCATCTAATTAAAAATCTAAATACACCGTCGGAGAGAGCGTACCTGAAGATGGTTTTACGTGTAAACTGATAAAATAAATTTCAGTCCATGTAAATTAATTAGATAGATAAAAACAGGGAATAAAAAACTTATCTATCCGAGAGCCTACACATTCATTCAAGAAGAATCATTCCGCGATCTAAAAATAGTGCCATTTAAAAAGTGAAAATACGACAATATTTTGAATGAAAATAAGTTTATCTTAATAAGTTAAATGACAACATTTTAAGTATGTGTAATATTTTTTAACATTGTTACAATTTCTTTGTATAAAGACGGGATGTTTACATTATCGTTCGCGGCGTAGTAATACACAGTGTAAGACAGAAAAATATCACACCGCTGTCTCACACCGGAAAAGTCAATCTTACACTGGTGATTATGCGAGAAAATAACATTCAAAGTTGTGTTGATTTAATTAAAAGTAAGGAAATAAATCAAAAACATATTATTTACAAAAAAATGAACCTGAGTATCCCGTGGTACAAATGCATTTAGCATATTTGAACAGATCACTTGTAGAACTTCTAGTTTCATTAAAATTGCATGTTCCCTGGCCATTACAACCGGAACAGAGAATAACAGTGACATCTACTGGAGCAGCTTGTGCTCCTTTGTCGTCAACAACAGTTACACTGTAAAGAAAATACACTAAATTAAAGAAAATATTGAAAAATGTAGCTTGGGTTTAATTTTTTAGTTGATGGCATTTTAATTAATTATAACTCAAAGAAGGTGATACAATTAGTTATACTCACCTTATATTTGCAATGCTAGTGTCTTGAGGTACCCATGTAGCTATGCCAGTTAGGTTATTGAAAGAGAAGCCTGGAGGTTTTTGAAGTACTTCGTAAGTATAAGTGCCATCATCTGAAGCATTAAACTTGATTTCCACTGGCTTGTTAACCTCTGCCTGAATTTCCGATTCCCCTTCTATATTTGGAATCTCATTTTCTAAAAAGACGAATTGCATAATAAATGCAGATTGATAAAGGACTCAGTTTTCTCTTTCAAATTGATAAATGTATCATCTTTTTAACATTTTTTCTATCCAGGGAGATTTGCATTGTTACCTAAAGAAGCCGTGTCGGCTGCAGATGAATCGGCGTCCGCCCCTGAGGACTTTGCAAGTGACGTATCCCCGGTTGCTAGGAAGTCAAAAATACAAGCTTTTGCGGCATTATCGCCACCACATACTTGTTTTGCTTCGTTGACTTTTTCTTGTTCTACCTCATCTATGAAGAATGGCACAAAATCTGGGTGCGAGTAATTGCTGTGAGACAGTCCAGTGTCATAATGGAAAAGAGACGTTGAGGAATTTATTGACCCTGTAAATATTGCAAACTGGTACATGTATGACTATATTTAGTGATGCCATTTTTAAGTACACATGATACTTCATGATAATTATTAAAATAGCCTTTTGTTGAAAACATTTAAATGAAATTTATATCAAAAACAGTAGAAAAAGTAGGCTGAGAAATGTCTTTCATGTTCACATATTTTTATCAATTTTCAAGGAAAAGGGTGCTAATCTTTATCAGTAATGAAGTTTCATATCTGGAAACTGCAAAATATTTTTTCCGGAGGTGCTGACTGTTTACTTGTATTTATTTGAAAGTTCTTGTATTTTTTTAATTTTACGTATCCCCTATATTGTGAATTATTATACAATGCCTTGTAAGTCATTTGAACATACAAGGAAAAAAGTAAATCAAACTTTGTAATGTAAAATATCACATTCAAAATTGAAGAACTTAACACTTGATTTACTTGCTTCACCTGAAAACTGGGGGAGAGATACTAGTAGAAACATTTTTTAACATTTCAAACGTTCATTAAAATATATTAATGAAATATATGGATATAAAAAGCAGTATTCAAACTCAGAAGTCCATCAAGCATTACAAAATAAGAGCAGTGCAAACATGGACCTCCGAAAAAAAATCAGAGGCGGGATCAGGTGCCATGGTGGAGTGAGCATCCCCTGTCGGCCAGTCACACCCGTCGCGTGTTCCTTGTCATGTTCGGAAAAAAAATCTATTATCAACAAATGATATAAACTCCCTTATAATAGTGTTTGCTTGTATTGATCTGAACTACAATCATTTCAGACATTAGAAATATAAGAAGACTTTTAAAATGGCTTTTTACAAGCTCGTACATTCTAAGCATGCTTTGTCCTATTAGATATATCTAGAAGGGTTGAAACAACATGAACAGATTGTAAGAGAGAGTGAAAGAGCGAGAAAAAGAGAGAGAATATCTCACACAGTTGTCCAAAATTCTGATATATCTTTCGCTCTGTGTCAACATCACTGTCATACAGTGTGGTCCCGTCTGGAAGAATAAAATCGTTGGTTGCATTTCCGTCAAAATTTCCCATCAGTCCTAGCACCTTCCCCTCGTACGCACTGTCCACCATCGTCTCTGTTGTTAGGAAGCGTACACCTAGGCTTATTTTGATTGTTATCGCTGAAAAGAAAACAAGGTGTGTTATTGAAACACTGGTGCCACGTATGGCAACTTAAAGCAAAGGTTAAACTCCCTCTTATGCAAATCAAATATGTTCCAAAAGTAAGGTCTTCTCACAAGAAATTTCATTTGTGAGATATGAAAGCCCTAGCAGCACCTATTAAACATAGGTAATCAGAGATTACAGAGCTCACCTCAACGAATGTTGTCTTTAAGTAAGGCAAAGTCACACAATTAACCAACAAAAAGTATACATTCCAAAAATGAAAATATTTTTAAAAGCAATTTTGATCTGATACTTTGAAATAGACCTACATAAAAAATTTAAACTACTTCTTCTTCATGAAAATGTAATGAAAATCCAGCATCTGAAGCAAATTTGCGAGTTTTCATCTCTTGATGCAGCATTTGTGCAAGTTTGGTTTATACAATGTTATATAAGCCTTATAGTTTTTGGTAATAGACCTGCAAAAACTTTTACCTTGTCTATTATCTGAAAAATGTATGTCCAATTCAGCATCCGAAAAGTCCATTAGTGTGCATCCTTAGATGTATCATCCATGCAAGTTTGCTCATTATAGGGCTCATAGTTTATTGGAAATGAAACATGCATCAAAAAACATTTTCACTCATCTACAAAAAGTAGGTCAGATTCAGCATCCGAAGCAAGCCTGGAAGTATGCATCCTTAGATCGTCTATGCAAGATTGGTCATTTAAAAACTCATAGTTCCTTGGAAATGAAACCTGCACCAAAAACTTTTAACTATTCACTCAACCGGAAAATGTAGGTCAGATTCAGCATCCGAAGCAAGCCTGGTAGTGTGCATCCTTAGATGTATCATCCATGCAAGTTTGGTTAACATAGGTCTTATAGTTACTTGGAAATGAAACCTGTACCAAAAACTTTAACCTGTTCACTCAACTGGAAAATGTAAGAGATTCAGCATCCGAAAAGCCCGATTATGCATCCTTAGATGTATCATCCATGCAAGTTTGGTCAACATAGGGCTTATATTACTTGGAAATGAAACCTACACCAAAAACTTTAACCTGTTCACTCAACCGGAAAATGTAGGTCAGATTCAGCATCCGAAGCAAGCCCAATAGTAGAGATGTATCATCCATGCAAGTTTGGTCAACATAATAGTTACTTGGAAATGAAACCTGCACCAAAAACTTTAACCTGTTCACTCAACCGGAAAATGTAGGTCAAATTCAGCATCAAGCAAGTCCGGTAGTATGCATCCTTAGATGTGGTCCATGCAAGTTTGGTCAACATAGGGCTTATAATTACTTGGAAATGAAACCTACACCAAAAACTTTAACCTGTTCACTCAACCGGAAAATGTAGGTCAGATTCAGCATCCGAAGCAAGCCCGGTAGTATGCATCCTTAGATGTATCATCCATGCAAGTTTGGTCAACATAGGGCTTATAGTTACTTGGAAATGAAACCTACACCAAAAACTGCCCCAAAAATTTTAACCTGCTCCAAAAACATTAACCTGGTCATTCCTTTGCTGAAATTGCAGCATCTGAAACTTTGTCTGGTACAATAAAACACACTAAAACCATCTTGCATGCATGTCTAATCAGTATAGGACACAGAAGTAATTAAAAAGAAAACTGCTCCAAAAAACTTAACCTTAACCTGGGACGCCGACGCCGACGCCGAGGGTATCACGTAAGCTCCCCCCAACTTCGTTGAGGTGAGCTAAAAAGTGTTGGTCATCATAAATTTTTTTAAAGTAGGTCAAACTCCAAGGTCTAGGTCAAAGGGTCAAAGTTTCTGGTATCCAAACGAAGATCTTGTCACAAGCATTATATACTAGTATATGAAATACGGAATCCCCAGCCCTTACAGTTCAAAAGTTGTGATCAAGGTTAAGTTTTTTAAAGTATGCCAAATTCAAAGGACAAGGTGAAGGGGTCAAAGTTGTTGGTATCTAAAAGAAGGTCTTGTCACATGAATAACATATTTCAAGGATTAAAGCCCTATCCCCAACTGTGCAAGCAATATAGCCAAGGATAAACTTTTTAATATGTAGGTCAAAGTCCTAGGTTAAGGTCAAATGGTCAAAGTTGTTAGTATCTAAAGAAAAAAGAATAACATATTTGAAGTATGAAAGCCCTAGCCCAAACTGATCAGAAGTTTTGGCCTAGTAAAAGTTGGTTAAAATTTTGCGAAACTAGGTCAGACTCCAAGGTCAAAATCAAGAGGTCAAATTTGATGGTACTCAAAGGGAGGTTTTGTCGCAAGAAATTCCCGCTGAAATATGAAAGCCATAGTCTCAACCAATCAAAAGATATGGGCAAGGTAAAAGATTTGCGGACAAACAGATTAAAAGACGAACAGGCCGACGGACGACAAGACAAAAACTATAATATCCCCAAATCTTCGATTACGGGGGCATAAAAACAAATAACTTAAAAGGAAACAAGGATTAAAATCTTAATAAAACGCCTTTCAGGTGTAATGCAAGTCAAACACCTGAAAAATTGTTACATCAAAAGTTGAAACTTTCATTTCAATTTATAATTAGATATAGATAAATTTAAATCATTAAGATTTCAACGTTAAATGTGTTTAAATTTTAAGTTTGGATCAGTAATTCTTCTTATTAACCCGAATTGTTATAACTGTAGCATTCAAAATATCAAACCATACACTTCAACTTATTTGTAATTCTAACTTGAATGCTCATCACTAAACAGAACCATTTAGATAGTCTGCTTAAAATTGGCACAAAAGTTTTGTAGAATTATAATAAAATGTTATTTTTCTTCTTCTCTGTATAGAACGGGCTACGTATGGAAATTGACAAAAATAGCAAAGATCATTTAAGTAAACTAAGCTAAGAAATGATCTAAAGGGTTCTAACAATCTGCTCTAAATTTCACCAAATTCAAAATTTCCAACAATGTACTTTGTTTTAACATTCAAAATTTCTTAAACAAAATTTTTATGATAAGCTGAACATTTTGAAAGTTTGGGGGAAAAATACACAAAGAAGCCTTTTTATACTTTGATTTTTCTATGTCAAATACATGTAGTATTCACAACATATTTCTATTGATTTTTTTTGCGAAAAAGGATTCAGAAGATAGTGAGTTCTTTTATATATCTGCATCAGAATGGTAAATGAATAGTTAATATGATGAAAACATTCTCAATCGATGGTTTATAGACCCAAATACTTTTCTGAATTTTCTTACGCAATATTTTAAGAACTCTTATCACTTACCACTTTGAACGAATGATGCAACAAACGTTCCATTGTCATTTGATAAAGACAAATTTAAGGTTCTCAAAATATAGTCGGGGTTATTGTCAAAGTCTGTTGTTAAGTCTCGTCCATTTCCACGAACATACATGCCTGTATTTAAAACAAAAATAGAGAATTAGTCAAAAGTAAACACTAAATTTCTGTTTAAATTATTATCTCCTTCCCTGAAATAACCTTTGGTCACCAATCTGACGTCGAACAATTAACAAAATGCGAATATTTTAAAAAACAGACACAAGTTTCCGGGAAGAAGCTAATAACGAGAAATGTAAAAAAAATTCTTTGGAGAATAGGAAATTAAATGCATGCATTTTCAAGCATCTTGTCCAGTAAAATAAAATACGGATTTTATCACGGTTACCCAAAATGTATACAAAGAAGATTGTCGAAGAATAAAAGTGTCCATTACCATGAATTGAGCTTCAAAACTTTTAAATATAGGACAATTTCGAAAACCTGCATTGGATCTTACATGTATACGTAGAAAGTGATTATTTGGTTAAGTTTTCAATACAGTGTGTGCATTCAATCCTTACGTGTTTTGCTTTTTGACATTTCCACCTGTACAATAGATCCCGTTTGGTCTTTTGCAACAAAGGCGCTAAATGTAGTAGCGTTTATCTTTGTTCCGTTTGCATTAGTTGTTAAATCTGTGCGGGCCTGGAGTTCAAACTCAGTACCGTTATGGTCTATTTTCATCATTGTATATTCACCATAACCATTAAAAGTGTACGCTCCACCATCCAGTGTATTGATATGTGGATCTCCGAAGAACCACGCTATAAGAACCATTCAAACAAGTCAATTATTAATTATTACAAACGATATAAATATAATTAAGATAATAGCTTTCTTTTCAAGAAGTACAGAGCACATTGTTATATGTATGAATATGTAACTCTTCGGTATACAAGTATCATAAATGATAGTAAAATTAGATTCCTGGGTAGATGGAAATCGGATGCATTTAAATATTGCATAAGACACGTGACACCATGTTGATACATGTATATGCTTGAGTGGAAGTGGATCCTCGGAGCAGATTTTGTTTTGTTAATTGTGTAGGATCTCGACTTTGAAGTGATTTTCAAGAGTATTAACTTATGGGGGCATATGTTTATCCCTCATCCAGAACAATAGTGCCTAAGTCATTTGTTAATACTTAGGCTGGTAGGTGACAAGATCGCGTGCATATAAACATTTAAAATGGTGAGGAAGCTTACAGTGTGAAAGACTTTACAATATGGGGGTATATGTCTATCCCTCATCTAAAACATTGCTCGAGGTAGTCCTTAAGTGAATACCACACACATGTGAACTTAGTAAAGAACAGCGAATTAAGATGATGATTTGTGACTATAAGGGCATATGTTTATCCCTTATCGAACATTCTACAGAGTCATTCGTTAATACTTGGGACCCACAGACATAATACACTAGGATAAACTCATTTGGTTGTGATGGGGGCATATGTTTATCCCTCATAAGACACTTGTGAATTCAAATTTTTTTTTATCATAATTGAATTGTAAAAGATTAATAGAAACAGTATCTTGTCATATATATATTTCATGAGAAAGTTGTTTTGTTGCATTACGGGACATATGTTTATTCCCATTTTTGTAAATTTTACTCACTTTTGGTATGATTTAAGTTTGAGGTGTGTTGCCATTTATTTTTCCTTTATGGGTCTGAACTTTCTCTATTTCGGTCAAGTCAGTGGCGTTTTCAGACCCATTTTCATGATTTTTCTGTTAAATCTAAGTGGTAATTAATGTAAATTTGGATTATCTCCCTTTACAAAATTGGTTTTATTTCTCATCTTGATATCTTGTGTCTGTTAAAAATTATATGTCATTATAATAATACTTTTGAGAATTTCAAACAAATTATTAAACGTCACAAAGGTGGCAACACACGACAAACTGTTTTACAGACTTTTTATTCATTGAAGGAGGATAAGATAAGGTGTTCTAGCTTTGAAAGGATTATGGAAAGAAATTAACCAGTTGATGGGTAACCGGGGTATCAAAATACTTATTGCATTAAAATAAAAGAAATTACCAAAAAGTATGTTATAGTATCTACAAGCTTATCTTTTTAAAATGGTTGGTACTTGTAAGCTAGCGCTGTAGCATAATAAGATACAGAAAATGGTATCAACCATTTGTTAAATTTGCTGAATCGATTAATTCTAAATAGGAAATAACACTGATTCACTGGGAGTTGAGTTGTCTAGGGTGTCACAATTCAGAACGGCGAATCTAATACTTCACATCGACAATGGCTTAACTCCTACCTGTGCCGTAAGCATTCTGTATTCTACTGTAATGTCAAGTGTAAAAGGTGACAAATAAAATGTCAGTAGAGCTAACGAGCATTCAGTTTATAATATTCCAGCGTGGTACGATTTTTTAGCAATCGCATCTTTTGGAACTTTGAGCTTGCAAAGATGGATCCATGAAAGTAGATTAGAAAATCTAGGTATTCATTACAATTTTAGAAATGTCTTGTTTTTTTTATAAAGTTACCAAGGGTATGTTTCTGTTACTTTTTGTTCATTTACGTGCAGGTTAGATAACAAAACACGAAACATGGTCATATGGATTTTTTTTATGATAAAAACATAATTTATGCTTTCCAACCTACTGTATTACTGTATACAGGGTTATTTTCGCCCCGCTTTATTTTCGTCCTTTCAATCTTGCAAACAATTTTGCCCCATCTTAAATTCGCCCAGTCACACTTTTGTCTTAAAAATTATACACTTTACTTTATTCTTTGAATTCGCCCAGTTTTAAATTTGCCCAAACAAGGCTAGGGCGAAAAGGGCGAAAATAAAACGGGAGTGAAAATTTTCCTGTATACAGTAATCTGAAAACTTTTTTTTTCTTTCTCCGAGCTCGAGCTTGCCAGAATTATCAAGGAAGTTGCAATTACTGTAAGGAGAGCTAGATGTCTAGAATCCAGCATTACTTTATGACATCAGTTTTTCTTGTACTTTTATGTATAGGTTACAAAGGCGTCGGAAGAAAATTGAAAGGGGAGAGAAAAACCAACAGAAGATATAAGCCCCAATCAATGCCTATATTAAGTCTACATTTACAAAAATAGTGGGAAACGGGCTAACCCGCTATTGGTTAGACAACCATTATTCTTTAATCAGAATTCAGATCTAGACTTTAATTGCCTGTCTCTAACGAAATGTATAGACATATCAGACATGAAAGGCAAGAGTAATGTTTATTATTACCTGTTCGAACCGGTAAAAGTCTGAGACAGAAGTTGGTCGTTGGTCGTAAGTTGTAAAACCATTCACAATGTCCTGCTGCACAGCAAACTTCTTTACCTCTCGCATTATTTAGATAATACTCCCTTGGCTGGAAGAGTGGATTTTCTGACAGCACTGATCCGGCCTCAGGAATTCGTCTGCTTAAAGGTCCCAGTAAACCAAAAATCAGCTGATAGCAACACTCCTTGGTTGAAAAAAATATATATTGAACAATATTTGTGACCTGCTATTGAATATTAATAATGAGATATTTTCAAAGAAATGTACAATGTATTTAAACTTGATTGAACGTATATTTTATATCATTCTGTAAAAAAAATAATTTACAGTGGCACATTTAGCAGATTATCCTTGTGCTGATCAATGAATAATGCAATAATATTTTCTTGTTTATTTGAAGATTAAGTACATACAGATACTGGATAATACTGATCATAAAAAATCCTCTATTTGCCAAAAACATCCAGACCCATGCTTTTATTATATTCAGAAGAAATTCTCTGTGTTTCTTTTGATTTTTAAAGCAAGAAAAGGGATTTAGTTTAGCAATTTCATTGATTAATGGCCTCTGAAAATTGCAATTTACTTCGATCACAAACTTACCAAAGATGATCCAAATGTCAATGATACATAACAAGCAACGTTGTTAACTGCATCACAAACTTACCAAAGATGATCCAAATGTCAATGATACATAACAAACAACGTTGTTAACTGCATCAAATCGAAAAAAGGCAAATCGAGAACCAAAGAACCTCATAGCAGAACCACTACAAGGACACGTCAACCACCAAGGAAACGGGATTCCCCTTCGGGATTGCACCACATACCAGTTATAACATTCAATCTCCAGTGGATTTGCCACGATACCTGATGTCATTTTAGTAACCCAGAATCCTCGAATCCCTATAAAAGGTAAAACTGTTTCAGGTGTTTTAAGAGCAAACCATCACAGATGGAGTAACAACAAAGCATGCAAAGAGTCGTACCTGTATTACCAGGAATGGCAGTCATTCGAAATGAAGCTTGCTGATTAGAATAGGTATTGCTTTCTACAAATCGTCCGTATCTGTAGCCCATTGAGATTCGGGTACCATGTGACGGAGGAACATTTACATCTATATGGTTTATTACATTAAAGGTGTCTCGACCATCAGAAACAATAAGCGATTGAAAAGTTACTCTCTGAAAGTTAATAATTAAACAATTAATTATCATTAAACAATTGAACGACGTACGAGTATAGCAAAGTTTTATATTCTCCATCTTGAATGAAGATTAATTCAATTCTGGCCTTCATGATAAAGAGCATAGGTAAAATTCTTATGAAAAGGTAATCCTGTACCATACCAAATTAAAAGAAAAAAAATCTTACTTCCAAATAAAATTCCTACGCCAATTAAGGGCGTCAGGCAGGTTTAAGCTGAACACGACTCGTAAATAGGCATACGCCATTTTCGATATCATTATCTACGATACATCAACAACTGGGTATACTCTTCAGATTCGTCACACCTGACTGTTTTATTGTCACGGGTATTGGCGTGGAATAGCGACCCGTGTTCGTGCTGGTTACCTTGCATTACCTTTGTTTACATTTTATTGCAGCTACGTGTGTCTTTTTGTTTGTATACTGCACTGACCTGTACACCTACGAGGGGTGATCAAAAAGTTCACGAACTAATTCAATAACTTCCGAAAAAGAAATGATATGGGGGTTCAGTGTTAAAAATGTTTCAAAGTAGTCCTTTCCTATTTTAATACGCATCTGAATCCATTCTACCCATGCCCGAATCACGTGATATTGGCGATCACTAACATGCCCTTTAGCGTTCTGTAACAGAAGCTTAAAATTTTTTCGGACTCTTCTATTACTTACCATGCAAGTTATTTTTTGCAACAAAAACAGTCCATTTGTCAGAAAAGGCCTAATCTCTGCAATAGTTTGGGTGGATAATGATACCCTTTTGCAGAATGAGCATGGTGACCATCAAAATTCAAGTCCTCTGTCTTTTTAGCGTCGTTTATTTCAGGTGGATAAAGTATGGGTGCCTTCACTTTATCATATCTGATATGTTTAAAGTCTAAAGTAAACGATATTTTAGGGATTTGATAATTATATTATTGTTAAGATATTCATCTATTTTTCTAACTGTAAGTTGGCGATCTTTCAAATCAAATTACTTTACAAAGGACACGTCTCTCTCCCAGTTTGCTTTCACCGGGCAACAGAACAAACATCATTTTTAAACATCTCCCTTCCTTCAGTGAAACAATCAATCCAATTAATGACAAAACTTATGGCAAGTCTTTTGTCATCATAAACCGTGTGCAAATTATTATAAACTTGTACGAAGGAATTTCTAAGATATACGTTTAACTTTACAGCCGTCTCGAAGGAATAAGACTGAGTCAACCATTTTTTTGTCACAAGTGATCTACCTTATGACGTCATTTTACATTGTGACGTCACAAACACGAAGCAAAACGTTCCATTACATATGCTATTTATAGAACATATGTATGACTCTATGTGTGCCAAATTTCATTCTGATCTAAATTGCGGTTTTGTAAATATGGAGATAGTTCGCGAACTTTTTGATCACCCCTCGTATAATTGTAAGTTTCTTTGATATCTGACTTTCCTGCATAAGACGAAGTATTACGTTATTATTGCCGCTACCGAGTGCTGTATGGCATACGTCCGTCGACACCGGTGTCGACTGAATACACTGAACAGTGACAAAGTCCTGCCCTTTATATAGGAGTCTGCAGGTAAAGCGATTCGCAAAACCAAAATGGCGGACACACTCCTTTTACGAATCGTGTTCAGCTTTAGAATTAATTTTTACATGGTACGAAACAGTGGCTTGAAAGTTTATATCAAGCTGAATTGGCAAGCAAAATTACAACGGAATTATACTGACTCGCATTTTTAACAACTGCACAGCAGTTATCAGAGGGAAAGACCATCATATTTATTAAATGAAAATGATGACGCAAAGTATTTAAAATTTAATCATACCTTTGTGTCGTCCATGTAAAATGCGAGGTTATGCCATGTAACTTTGAAAACGACGGAGGATTTGAAGTTTTGAAAATCACTGAAATATGTTTGGATTATTCTGTCCACTCGGTTTAATATTTCTTCATCGTTTTGATTTTCCCTACAATGCAAAAAAAAAAAACAAAAAACAATCAATCTTTGTATATGGGGGGCATATTGGTTAGCAGCTGCCATAAGTAGGGCTGGGACGATATATCGAAATATCGATATATCGTGATATCTGTAAGGACGATACGCATATCGATACATATGAAGAAATATCGGAATATCACCCCAACAAATCTGACTTCTGTTTTTCTTTGTTTATTTAACATTTGGGGTTTAATATATAAGATAAATAAGCTATCTATAATATAGATAGGAAATAAATAATAATTAACACCATTTGAGTAAAATATTTTTGTTTTACAACATATAAACAACTATTTTGAATAAATTTTTCTTATTTGCAAAAAATAATTTGTTTATTTCAATGCAAAAAAAGATTTTATAAGCAATTAATCATATCGTGATATATATCGTATCGTGGTTCAAATATCGTGATACGTATCGATATAGAAAAAGTTGTATCGTCCCAGCCCTAACCATAAGGCCGATTTTTCTCATATATATTTTCATCTTTTACTTGAAAGGCGTCATATTGGTACACCAGTATCCATTGATGATGACGTGACCTATATTGATTTGAGGTTAAAAGGTCAAAGATCAACTTAAATGGACATGCAAAAATAATGTTTGCTATTCCAAAGATAGGCAGTTGCTAAAATATTTGTGCAATATTGGAAAAAAATCAGAAAAGGTTTTCCTGAATTTAAGACTGGTAAAAAATATTTAATTCAATTTTTATTCTGTTAAAACTAAACTTTTTGATACACTAGTAATAAGGAAAAATGTCACATCACATCATCAAATTTATTTCAACCTTTAGATTCTTCTAAAAATTTCAATTTTAAGGATGTTCTAAGTACTTATGACACACCAAATTCACAAAAATGAGCGAAACAAAGTTTCACAGCAAATAAGAAATCTCAAAGGTCAAGGTAAAAAGGACAAGGTAATTGGTATCCAATGAAAGGTCTTGCTACAAAAAATACATATGTGAAGTATGTAAGCCCTAGCCCGAACCCTTTAAAATTTATCACCAAGGTTAAAAATTTTAAAAAGTACTTTAAACTCCAAGGTCAAAGGGTTAAATTCTTGATATCAGATGAAAGGTCTTCTCACAAGGATTAAATATTTAAAATATGAAAGCACTAGTCTTAACCCTTTAAAAGTTTTGGTCAAGGTTTGCTTTTTAAAAGTACGTGGAACTCCAAGGTCAAGGTCAAAGGGTGAAAGTTCTTGGTATCCAATGAAGGGTCTTCTCACAAGGATTAAATTTGTGAAGTATGGAAGCACTAGCCCTTACCATTTAAAAGTTATGGCCAAGATTTAATTTTTTACCTAAGTACAGAAATCTCCAAGGCCAAAGACAAAAGGTCAAAGTTGTTGGTATCCAATGAAAGGTCTTTGCACAAAAAATAAATATATGAAGTATAAAAGTCCTGGTATCTACTGCTCAAAAGATAAGGCTACAGTAAAAGTTTGGAATTTTTGTGTAAAATTGTGTCAAACTCCAAGGTCAAGGTCAAAAGGTCAAAGTTGGTGGTACTCAAAGAAAGGTCTTGTCACATGGATTGCACAGGTAAAATATGAAAGCCATAGCTCCACTAAATCAAAAGTTATGGGCAAAGTTTTTGCGGACAAACAGATTAACAGACAGAGAGACAGACTTACGGACGCGACAAAAATTTTATACCCCCAAACTTCGTTTACGGGGGCACAAAAATTAAATAAATCATCCCTTATTCAATTCTGCATTTTTTGGCCCAAAATATTGGACATTAATACTATAGAAAACACACCTTTTATATACTCTGTAGTACACAGCAGAATCCGTTCCCGTTGTTATTAAGTCCACCCAATATGGACAGAGGATCCTGCGGTTAATGGTGTCTGGATCATTTAAATCTTGGACTAAAAAGCTGCCATAAGGCTGGTCTAGTCCCAAAATGCCATTCACACTTACCTAAAGAAATGAAATCATATTCTTTTTGAATTTTCAAAGGGCCATAAACATTATCTTTCTATGCAAAGGAAGTAACTGTTTATTATATTAGTGTGTGCTTTATACTGTTCACGATATAATCTATTGTATCACAGATAAATATCCAAAATTATTGTCAATATTCCTATAGCCGATATTGAGTGACTGACGCGAAACACACTCAATGAGTTTTCAACAAGATTCATGCATCTTATATTCGTGCATATATAAAGTAATACATTGTACTTTAAACGTATTTTGCTTTTCTTTTTGTCGACTTATTTTGCTTATCTTGGAATACTGACTCCTAAAATGTATTGTGTTTACTGGTTTCTTGAACGAACAATCTTATTTCATAAATCCTTTCTTATCGGTAAAAAGAAACTTGTTGTCTTCGACGCCATACAAACAATACTTTCTTTAAGAAAACCTTTCCAATTTTTTTACTACTCATTTTTAGAAATAAAAGAGAAATGTTATTCATTTTAAATGCAGATTTGCAATGTTTCAACCACCTAAGGCCTATAGCATTATATCATTTATTGAATGATATCATGATCACGCTTTCATTTGCAATGGTCGAAATAATAATACAAATATTAGATAGTTATCATGTTAGCATAAGCCTTATATCTGCATGTGATTATTTTATATATGTTTGATATAATTTATATTATTATTTTACATGTACTTAGGCCATGCAAAGTTAATTACTTGGTTCTCAGGCCTTTTTTCAAGAAATATGATGAGGGAGGGAGGCATTTTTTTTTTCTTTTTTATTGCCCCCAAAACATGATGAGACAGCTTTTTACATTGTACAAAACCTCAAAAAATGATGAGGGAGGTGACTTGGTGTTTATATTTTACTGATTTAGCAATAAAAAGGGTCAATGAGGCACCCTTGGAAGAGATGAGGGAGGGCCTGAGAACCAAGAAATTAATTTTTTTTTTGCCTTACGTAAACATCTTGAAATCCATCACTTGAACCGTCGCCAATCTGTAGTTGAGTAGGAGCTCTTAGGGCAGATGATACATCATCATCCCCAGTCAGGGATGAATCTTGTGCAACAGAACCGAATGGAATAGCTTCTGTAACATTATTATATTTACAATATAACATTCATTCAGACCTCTAGCATTGTAAAAGTAAAAAAAAAAGTTAAATACAAGGAATATTTTCATACTGTTTCAATATTCGTTAATGGATCGACACTGACAAAAAATACTAGTAATCAATTTTCAAGACTTTATTTTTCAAAACAGAAACATTCAATTAGTAAAACGGGCGCAAAATAAATTTCGTTAGGTATACTCGTATATACTCATATGTCACATAAATCAAAATTTAGTGATAAATCGAGGTCCAGAACTTGACCGACCTACAATGTCTCATAGTTAAGCATCAGGATATGTCCATTAGAGGTATTCAATGATAGGGACATCTTGAGCCTTTTTAATAGTCATTCATGGACATGGTCATTGCTTATTGATTAAAGATCTTGTCTGAAAATGAGCAGTACAAATCCATACACTGCTATGCATAAAATATTAGAAAAGTATAAATATAATCGTCCTCTGACTCTATCCGAGCCTTCAATCAATTCTCGGACAATTTTAATATTAAGATCCAATATTATTTGCGACGATGATCATTCTTGATTTATTGGGTTACTTTAAACATTTTTAAACAGGTTGCTTTCAGCGGTTCTTTGTTACCGACTTTTATGACCGAGCTCCCTGCACCTAGTTCCGAAACCAAGTTCCTATTGAAATGAGCACTCGGTGCCTCACCCTTACTCAGGATTACTAAACCTTGTACTTCAGCTCAATTTCCTGGCTAAATTAACACCTTTGCTCTGTACCCTAGCCTTACTTTTCTTTCTTTCTATCATTACCCTTTTTCGCTTCTACAACTGCTTACCTCTTACTCTGGAATTCAGTATGATTCTCTGAGCTTTATATCGCCAAGGGATATACCTATCCAAACAGGGGTGAACAGGAATACGGACTGTTCCATTAGTCACACCAATGTTTGAAAGGTTATGGCCCATTGTCTCATTCAGTATTCATTTAAAAAATAAAACCAGTAAATATTCTTATAAAATGTGCTAAAACACAATGTATTTACCATTCATAACCATCTTTATTACCATCATTTTAAATTCTAAATCCCAATGACAAACGTTTTTAAATATCCCATGTATGCATGTAATCCTTTGCTTTTCTATATTAATGAATCGAATTTTATTTATTCTTGATTAATGACTGTCTTATATTGCCGATTTATGGCATTTTATTTCCAAGTGTGCTGAGGAAGAATTAAATTATAATTTATACATCATTGTGAACTTAAAGGAGAAAGAAACGCAGGGTAATATCATATGCGAAATACTTTTGACTTAGCGACCGAAATCTTGTTGATTGTGCAAAAAAAAAAAAAAAGAAATGCTCTGTATAGGACCATGTGCTAAAGTAACTGCCCTTTTGAGATCCAGAGTAACACGCTAGCGCAAAAGGATAACGCGCTAGCGATTTGTATGCAAGCATGACGGCGTGTTGTGTGTTAGCGCGACGGTATGTTGTGTAAAGTTGTGTGAGCGTGACTGCGTGAAATGTGTTAGCATGACGGTGTGTTGTGAACAACTTTGCGCTAATGTGTTGTTCCTAACGCGATGTTACACTTTTGAAAAAGGCCCTATAGGGACACCAACATAGTCGTCAGAGAGAAATAAGAATGATTTCCAACTAACCCTATCGGTAACGCTGGTGCAAAAAAAACGTGATATGAAAAAAAAAGTTTTTCATCCTGCCATCTGTTTGATTGCCACGGTATCACCACTAAGACGTACTCTACTATATAAAGCAATAATAAAAATAAGTTATCTAAAACTTAAAGAAATCCATTTCTCTTCTTTATTCTGAGTGATACTCGCATTCGCGCTCATTTGCATCGTAAGCCAAATTATTTATATAAAGCCCCCGAAAATGTTGGCAGATTTTGTTTAGACTTTTTCGTATATATTCACGTTTACTAAATCAAATGACATCCGTAATTTCTTTGTTTTCACTTGAAATTCTTTGGGACTGTAACTGGACGCTAGGGTTTGAATGTGTCGGTATAGCCGAGCTAATATCCTTCACGCGCAAAGGAAATATTGAGATTTTTTTGTCATTTTTGGTGGGCACCGTCACATGAATTCAATAACTTATGAAATATCAGTCAATATCACATCAGATTTTGGCAATTTATTAAAAAAAAGATGAGTCTAAATGATAAATAAAAATAATAAAAGATATCATATATTCGGAAAAAATCGTATGATTTTTTTTTTACAAAAGTTTACCCTGCGTTTTATCCGAAAAAATCACAGCTTACAACTACTCGAAGCTTGTTGCTGCACATTTCTTTTATAAACATAGGTCGATAGCGGCTTGGATTTGAACCAAAGACCTTGATTGCGGAAGCAGCGCTCTTCTGACCTAACTAGCGTGAGATAAAAAAGAAAAAGGGAAGCAACGTCGGTCCAAATTAACATGAGTCATTCTTAAAAAATATTTTTATATCAGACAATACTTTTCAGTCAACGAAATAACACCAGGAATTTTTAATAAAAACTACATCTTAACTTGTGGCGCATTCTATTAGAGTTGTCTATTAAAATTGAATGCTCTACTATGGTAAAATTAATTTACAAAAACCTCAGGAATGTTCAAATAAAGATATTCATTGGTAAAATGTTTGATCAGACTCAGGCTGTGGCAACGAATCAGCAGGGCAATTTGATGGAATGGATGTACCGGTAAATCTGTCGTCACAAGCCACGGGGTTTGTGTCCATGCTATTTCCATTTGAGGAAATAGCCTGGACACAAAAACCCTTTGCTTGCAACATTGTGATATACCATGATTTCCTTATGAGACAATTTGTTTCGTCATTTCTTTGCTGAGGTAGGATAACACGTAAATTCTCAACTTCATTTTCTATTTGAACAAAAATAGATTATACCGTTAACAGCCGGCGCACTAGTTGTTGTTGGTGGTGGTTCTGTTGTAGTTGTTGGTTCAGGTGTAGTTGTAGTTTGATGCGGACTTGTAGGTTCTGTTGTTGTGGTTGAAGGTTCTGTTGTTGTGGTTGAAGGTTCTGTTGTTGTTGTTGAAGGTTCTGTTGTTGTTGTGGTTGAAGATTCTGTTGTTGTTGTTGAAGGTTCTGCCGTTGTTGTGGTTGAAGGTTCTCTCGTCGTTGAAGGTTCTGTTGTAGTTGTTGTAGATTCTGTTGTAGTTGTTGTAGATACTGTTGTTGAGGTTGAAGGTTCTGCTGTTGTTGTTGTTGAAGGTTCTCTTGTCGTTGGAGGTTTTGTTGTCGTTGAGGGTTCTGTTGTAGTTGTTGTAGGTTCTGTTGTTGTCGTTGAAGGTTCTGTTGTTGTTGTTGTTGTTGTTGATGGTTCTGTTGTCGTTGAAGGTTCTGTTGTTGTCGTTGAAGGTTCTGTTGTAGTTGAATGTTCTGTTGTTGTCGTTGAAGGTTCTGTTGTAGTTGTTGTAGGTTCTGTTGTTGTCGTTGAAGGTTCTGTTGTTGTTGTTGATGGTTCTGTTGTCGTTGAAGGTTCTGTTGTTGTCGTTGAGGGTTTTGTTGTAGTTGAAGGTTCTGTTGTAGTTGTTATAGGTTCTGTTGTAGTTGTTGTAGGTTCTGTTGTTGTGGTTGAAGGTTCTGTTGTTGTGGTTGATGGTTCTGTTGTCGTTGAAAGTTCTGCTGTCGTTGAAGGTTCTGTTGTTGTTGTTGTTGTTGATGGTTCTGTTGTCGTTGAAGGTTCTGTTGTTGTCGTTGAGGGTTCTGTTGTAGTTGTAGGTTCTGCTGTAGTTGTTGTAGGTTCTGCTGTAGTTGTTGTAGGTTCTGCTGTAGTTGTTGTTGGTTCTGTTGTCGTTGAAAGTTTTGTTGTCGTTGAAGGTTCTGTTGTAGTTGTTATAGATTCTGTTGTTGTTGTGGTTGAAGGTTCTGTTGTTGTGGTTAAAGGTTCTGTTGTCGTTGAAAGTTCTGTTGTCGTTGAAGGTTCTGTTGTCATTGAAGGTTCTGTTGTCATTGAAGGTTCTGTTGTAGTTGTTGTAGGTTCTGTTGTTATTGTGGTTGAAGGTTCTGTTGTAGTGGTTGAAGGTTCTGTTGTCGTTGAAAGTTCTGTTGTCGTTGAAGGTTCTGTTGTCGTTAAAGGTTCAGTTATAGTTGTTATAGGTTCTGCTGTTGTTGTTGTTGAAGGTTCTGTTGTTGTGATTGAAGGTTCTGTTGTCGTTGAAGGTTCTGTTGTTGTTAAAGGTTCTGTTGTTGCTGTAGGTACTGTTGTTGTTGTGATTGAAGGTTCTGTTGTTGTGGTTGAATGTTCTGTTGTCGTTGAAAGTTCTGTTGTCGTTGAAGGTTCTGTTGTCATTAAAGGTTCTGTTGTAGTTGTTATAGGTTCTGCTGTTGTTGTGGTTGAAGGTTCTGTTGTCATTGAAGGTTCTGTTGTAATTGAAGGTTCTGTTGTCATGGAAGGTTCTGTTGTTGTGGTTGAAGGTTCTGTTGTCGTTGAAAGTTCTGTTGTCGTTGAAGGTTCTGTTGGCATTGAAGGTTCTGTTGTAATTGAAGGTTCTGTTGTCGTTAAAGGTTCTGTTGTAGTTGTCATAGGTTCTGCTGTTGTTGTGGTTGAAGGTTCTGTTGTCGTTGAAAGTTCTGTTGTTGTTGAAGGTTTTGTTGTCGTTGAAGGTTCTGTTGTCATTGAAGGTTCTGTTGTAGTTGTTGTAGGTACTGTTGTTGTTGTGGTTGAAGGTTCTGTTGTTGTCGTTGAAAGTTCTGTTGTCATTGAAAGTTCTGTTGTCGTTGAAGGTTCTGTTGTCATTGAAGGTTCTGTTGTCGTGGAAGGTTCTGTTGTCATTGAAAGTTCTGTTGTAGTTGTTGTAGATCCTGTTGTTGTTGTTGTTGAAGGTTCTGCTGTTGTTATGGTTGAAGGTTCTGTTGTCGTTGAAGGTTCTGTTGTCGTTAAAGGTTCTGTTGTAGTTGTTGTAGATTCTAATGTTGTGGTTGAAGGTTCTGTTGTTGTTGTGGTTGAAGGTTCTGTTGTCGTTGAAGGCTCTGTTGTCATTAAAGGTTCTGTTGTTGTTGTCATTGTAGGTTCTGTTGTCGTTGTACGTTCTGTTAATGTTGTTGTAAATTCACTTGTGGTTGCTGAAGGTTCTGTTGTTGATGATGAAGGTTCTGCTGTAGGTTCTGTTTTAGTTGTCGTGGATTCTGTTGTAGTCGTTGTAATTTCTGTTGAAGTTATTGAATCTGTTGAGGTTGTTGTTGAAGGTTCTATTGTTGTCGGTTCTGTTGTGGCAGTCGTTGAAGGTTCTGTTGTTGTTGAAAGCTGTGTTGTAGTCGTTGTAGGTTCGGTTGTGATTGTTGTAAGTTCCGTTGTTGTTTGAGGTTCTGTTGTAGTTGTCATGGAAGTTTCGGTTGTTATGTCTGTGGTTGTTTCTGTTGTTGATTTTGTTGCCAGTAGAACAATTATTGCAGCAACAATTCTGTTCATTTTGCTTTTATTATTGTCTGGAAATCAAAATAATTATTATTTGATTATTTCTTCGTTTGCATTTATTTTTCATATCTAAACTCATACAGAATTTTGCTAAGTTCTAAACACTTCAGTTCATATTTAAAAGGCACGTCCTCTTTTTATAGGTATGTCTGTCACAGTTGTAATGTAAAGAGCTTTTGTACAGGTTACCTTTCTATTTTTAAGTGCTGCTGTGCTGATTACTGATCTACCGTATGGACCAATGAATTTTCACTTACCACCAATTTATAGCATGTTTTACTACTGTAGAAGTACTTTTTTTCCGTGTGGTATTAATTTACGCTTTGTATGCGGTCACAAATTTTCCGCGGAAATTTGTCCAAGCGTACTTAATATAAATGTAAGACATTTAGTGACAATCTAGAAAATCCGCGTAATTTTCTACCCGCTGATTGAACAGAAACTGAGATTCCGCGGAATTATGATCCCGTGGAAAAAAAGTACGTCTACAGTAATTTGTACACTTTATATATGCATGTTTAACTATGTTTGTACCTACCTGGTGACTGCAGATTGTAATAACGTTCATTTAAGATCGATTCGATCAAGGTGATGATAAATTTTGATATTTAGTTAGACGTATAATTCTGTACAATAATCCTCTAATTTTCAATAAGTTATCACAGAGAAACCAAAATGGAAATTGAAATATATAATATTACGCGCCGAAAACAGTAATATCACTCTACCATGCTTCATACCATTTCCGAAATTGTTTTGAAAATTTCAATTTTTAGGTCACCTGAGTAAACTCAGGTGCTCTATTGCTATCCGTTTTCGTCCTTCGTCGTGCGTTGTGCGTTAACATTTGAATATTTTCAGCTTCTTCTCTGTAACCACTGAATTAATTTCAACCAAATTTTGCAGAAAGCATCTACGGGTGAAGGGGAACAAAAATTGTGAATTTCATGGCCCCTGCCCCCCTGGGGCCTGGGGGTGGGGTCAAAACCATTAAAATTAATGCAATTTTAAAAAATCTTCTTTACTCCTGGACATCAAGCAGTAAAACGGTTTGCATTATTGAAATCAGCATTGAGTCTTCCACCAAAATTGTGAAATTCATGGCCCTTGGGTCAGGGGTTCTAGTGCTAGGGCGTGGATAAATGAGTATATAGTGAAAATGCATTATTTCTTTGAAAATCTTCTTCTCTGCTCCCGGGTATTAAATATACTGACTAAGTGCATGGTAATGATGAGCGAGAGTGCCTCTACCAAAATTGGGAATTTTATGGCCCCAGGGTCAGGGGTTCTGGTGTTAGGGCGGGGTTGTATTGATTATATTGTGAAAATACATGAATTCTTTGAAAATCTTCTTCTCTGTTCCTAGGTATTAAATAAAATAACTAAGTACATAGTTATAATGAGCAAGAGTGCTTCTACAAAAATTGGGAATTTTATGACCCCAGGGTCAGGGGTTCTGGTGTTAGGGCGGGGCTATATTGATTATATAGTGAAAATACATGAGTTCTTTGAAAATCTTCTTCTCTGCTCCTAGGTATTAAATAAAATAACTAAGTACATAGTTATAATGAGCAAGAGTGCTTCTACAAAAATTGTGAATTTTATGGCCCCAGGGTCAGGGATTCCGGTGTAGGGCGGGGCTCTATTGATTATATAAAGAAAATACAATAAAATAAATCTTTGAAAATTTCTTCTCGGCTCCCGGGTATTAAGCACATGAACACCTATATAGTTATGATGAGCAAGGGCCCTTAACTTCCAGAATTGTGAATTTCAAGGCCCCAGAGTCAGGGGTACCATAGGGGGGGAGCTGTACTTATATACTAAAAATGAATGATTTGAAATATGTTCCTTGGTATTAATCAAATATTTTTGAAAAGCAAGGATGTGTGGTAGGGGTACTACAGATTAAAGCTGAATATTACTGATTAGTTGAAATGCATTTTTTGTTCTCCTACCCTGATTGTGTTTTAAGTTACCAAACTAAGCAACTGCTAAGTGTATAGTTATGATGATCGATGGTGCCTATTTCAAAATTGTGAATGCATAGCATCTGGCTTAAAACATGAATCAAATTCAATCACTGGAAATTGTTGCATAATGCTCAGGTGACCTATAAGGCCCATGGGCCTCTTGTTCATCTCCGACATTTTTAATTTTCATTTTTCATTTCCGACATATTCAAGTATTCATCTCCGTCGACATTTTTTTCATTTTATGTTTGTTTGGTGTTTTTTTTTTTTTTTTTTTTAATTTTGTTTTGTTTTGTTTTGGTAATGAAAGCAGGATTGAAGAATTCAATTATGAGAAAAAGTGGGCGTTTACATTTCTGAAACCCTGATATATCAAATGTCTTGGACATGAGTTCGGTGCAATCATTGAAACTTAATTTAGAGAACATTAAATGTTATACAAGTAACAGCTTTTTAAAAAGCTTGCCTGACTAACTCAATCAATTTATCTGCATGAAGAGTGATAATCCTTTTGAGCATAAATACCTTTGTGGGTTTAAAACATATCCTAACTTTATATTTTGAGAACCTTGTGTAATTGAAATCTTGATTTTATTCAACTTGTAGAAGAATCATCTCTACACTGCATATTAAAGGGTTGTTATTCTGATAGGGGGGAGGGGGGGGGGGGTAGGTCTTCAAGTGGTATGATCTGCCCTTGGATCTAAATTGATTTTAAGCTGCATTGTAACACCTATTATAAAATATTTTTTCAAATCAGGCATTGTAAACACTTTAAAAGATGGATATAATTAAATACACATTTTGTTGTAGTATATTTTCTCCTCTGAAGAAAACAGTAGTAATGTTTGTTCATTTTTATGCCCCCGTAAACGAAGTTTCGGGGGTATATAGTTTTTGTTGTGTCCGCCCGTCTTTCTGTCTAGCTGTCTGACTGTCTGTCTCTCTGTCTGTCTGGCTGTCTGTCTCTCTGTCTGTCTGTTTGTCCGCAAAAACTTTAATCTTGCCCATAACTTTTGATATTTCACATGTGTATTTCTTGTCACAAGACCTTTCTTTGGGTACCACCAAATTTGACCTTTGACCTTGTTCTTGGAGTTTGACCCGCTTTTACATGAAAATTTTTAACTTTTACTTTGGCCATTTCTTTTGAACAGTAGATACCAGGACTTTTATACTTTACATATGTATTCTTTGTTGAATGACCTTTCATTAGATACCAACAACCTTGATCCTTTGACCTTGACCTTGTAGATTTCCGTACTTGTGAAAAAACTTCAACCTTGGCCATAACTTTTGAACGGTAAGAGATAGGGATTTCATACTTTATATATGTAATCCTTGTGAGCCTTGTGAGAAGACCCTTCATTGGATACCAAGAACTTTGACCCTTTGACCTTGAAGTTTGACCTACTTTGAAAAAAAGCAAACCTTGACCATAACTTGTAAAGGGTTAGGGTTAGTACTTTCATACTTTACATATTTAATCCTTGTGACAAGACCTTTCATTTGATAACAAGAACTTTGACCCTTTGATCTTGACCTTGGAGTTTGAACTACGATGTTCTTTTAAAAAAATTCAACCTTGGCCATCACTTCTGAACGGTTAGGGCTAGGGCTTCCATACTCTACAAAAGTATTATATGTGGCAGACCTTTCATCAGAAATCAATTACATTGACCTTTTGACCTTGACCTTGGAAATTTTTATACTTATTGAAAAACTTTAACATTGGCCTACTTTCAAATTTCACAATTGTTTTCCTATGAGAATACCCTACTTTTGGTATCAATTAATTAAATTTGAATTTAAGAAAAGTTTAAAATTGCTATGTGCCATACGGAGGCATCAGTGTTTCACAAACACATCTTGTTTTTCTCTTAAAAGGGGGATGTTCCTCTGATATATTGAGAATGAAATAAGTAAATTGAATATTTAGGCCTTTTTGGAAAGAAATATCCAAGATTTTTCACTGATTTTTTATGTTTATTCTGTGCATCTGAACAGAGACATATAAAAGATCATGCATCTGGAGACGATGACCTGAATTACATTGTTTATTATTATTGAACTGGTCCATTTATGGAATAAACCAACCGCGGGATCGGGTAGCAGATTAGAACAAGATGTGTTTGTGAAACAATGATGTACCCGTATGGCAACATAGCAAAGATTAAACTTTTCTTAAATGCAAATTTATTTAATTGGTACCAAAACTAGGTATTCTCACTGGAAAACAATTGTGAAATTCGAAAGTAGGCCAATGTTAACGTAATTGTCAATAAGTACAAAAAATCTCCAAGGTCAAAAGGTCAAGGTAATTGGTATCCAATGAAAGGTCTTGCCACATAGAATACCTCTGTAGAGTATGGAAGCCCTAGCCCTAACCGTTCAGAACTTATGGCCAAGGTTAATTGTTTTAAAAAGTAGGTCAAACTCCAAGGTCAAGGTCAAAGGATCAAAGTTCTTGTTATCAAATGAAAGGTCTTGTCACATGAAAGCACTAGCCCTAATCCTTTGAAAGTTATTGTCAAGGTTTGTTTTTTTTTAAAGTAGGTCAAACTCCAAGGTCAAGGTCAAAGGGTAAAAGTTTTTGGTATTCAATGAAGGGTCTTCTCACAAGGATTACTTATATGAAGTATGAAATCCCTATCCCTTACTGTTCAAAAGTTATGGCCAAGGTTAAAGTTTTTTTTACAAGTACGGAAATCTACAAGGTCAAAGTCAAAGGGTCAAGGTTGTTGGTATCCAATGAAAGGTCTTTTAATGAATAATACATATGTGAAGTATCAATATGTCCTGGTATTTACTGTTCAAAAGATATAGCGAAAGTAAAAGTTTAAAATTTTCATGTAAAAGCGAGTCAAACTCAAAGGTCAAGGTTAAAAGGTCAAATTTGGTGGTACCCAAAGAAAGGTCTTGTCACAAGGAATACACATATGAAATATAAAAGTCGCGGCTTTACTTAATCAAAAGTAATGGGCAAGGTTAAAATTTTTGCGTACAAACAGACAGAAAGACAGACAGCTAGACAGACGGATGGACCAGACACTACAAAAACTATATACCCACGAAACTTCGTTTACGGGGGCATAAAAATCATTTCTTTTGTGTTGCATGTCCATATATTGATATATACGATATGTTGTTTTAAAGATGGATATTAAACTTGTAGACAGAATTTCTGAAGCATTAAAAGGAAGTTAAAAGGATAAACTTTATTTAATTCCATGGAAGATGGCACACCTATTCATGCAATAGAACACTGCAAGGAAAAGGCGCGAAGATAGCTTACTAGTGACATTTGGCGCCAAAAGAGCGATTGATCCCTTTCGTAGAATATGAATGGACTGATCCAGTAGTATAGAATGCAGAAAAAAAATTGACGGACATGTTGAAACAACGATTCACATGAAATAATCTGTTCCATGCAAAAAGAGTAAAGGAAGTAATCATTGCAGTATTTAGTATCAGTAATATCATTCTTTTTTCTGAAAACTGTTTCTTTTAAAATGCAGGTAAAGAATTCCAATGTAAATCAGCTTGCACAAAATCTAGCTCTCTAGATATGACCACAGTTTCGGATCCTGGAAGTATCAATTCTTATACAGCCTGACGCCTTGACCTCAGGTAATAAAAAAAGAATACATGCTCATTGAACTAGTTTAACTAGACTTGGTGCTACATGTACAGATGATGTATACATAATTTTTATATGAAAAGCATATGTTAGTATAAGAGTTGTTGTAAATTGTGCTGTATAGATAAAACTAATTTTATTACAACGTGTATTGGTAACGATCCTCTAATAAAAAAAAAACTAATGTCCAAATAACTGTATCTCACTTCTGTTCTCAATGACCGTGTAGTGTAGAGCGGCGCTGCAAGAATTCCATCGGCATGAAGTTTTTCGACTTACTTGTGTCTGACTTACTTACAATGAATATCAGTTTTCTTAAAATCAGATAAAATGAATAAACTAGATACGATCTCGTTGCGAGCAACGAGTGGGTCTTCCGTCCGATTCTTGGTTAGATGAGATTAGATTTTAATTGGAGATTTTCTTTCAAAAATAATTTTAAAGATTGTGAAGAACGATTTTGCCTCTATATTCTGTAAAAAGATATTAAACATTAAAGACTTATAAATTCGATTTTTGGCCCCTCACGGCCACTTATATTAGGGATAAGCCGTTTTCTTTCTTCATATTATCATAAAGCTCTCAGGATTTTGACAATTATTTGCTTAAGAACTATTCAGAGAATCTTTTTCATTTTCGAGTTATTTGCAAAAGAAATATTTAGGGGTCAACCCTTAAATTCCTTAATGGAGACGTTTAGCAAAAAATGAAAGATCGTATATTGTTCAGAACATTATTTTGAACATCTTTTGTTCAATATTACTTATCAAAATATTTCCCACTTTTGAGATATAAAGCGTCCAAGATTTAGCATTTTGGCCCCTTATGACCCCTAATTATGTACCATACGACCTTAAAATCATAATACATAGTTGTAGATTGATGAAGTAAACATTTTTGCTTCCGTAATGTATAACAAAATATTGACTGCAAAAGAGTTATCGATTGAAGCTTTTTGGCTCCTCTCGGCCCTTAATTGGAGTGCCCAGCCCCTTTTTCTGGATTTTACCTTTAATCTCTCAGGATTTTGAACACTTTTTGTTCAACAACTATTCAGAGATTCTTTTTCGTTTTCGAGTAATTAGCAAAAGAAATATTTAGGGGCCAACCCTTCAACTCCTTAATGGGGACGTTTAACGAAAAATGAAAGGTTGCATATTGTTCAGAACATTATTTTGAACATCTTTTGTTCAATATTACTTTTCAAAATATTTCCCACTTTTGAGATAAAAAGCGTCCAAGATTTAGCATTTTGGACCCTTGTGGCCCCTACGTATGTACCATACAACATTAGAATCATAATACATAGTTGTAGATTGATGAGGTAAACATTTTTGCTTCTGTAATATATAACAAATATTTACTGCTATAGAGTTATCGATTGAAGCTTTTTGGCCCCTCTAAGCCCTTAATTTGACTGCCCAGCTCCTTTTTCTGCATTTTACCTTAAATCTTTCAGGATTTTCAACACTTTTTGTTCATCAACTATTCAGAGATTCTTTTTCGATTCCGAGTTACTTGCAAATGTAAAATTTGGGGGTCAACCCTTCAACTCCTTAATGGGGACGTTTAGCGAAAAAATGAAAGGTTGCATATTGTTCAGAACATTATTTTGAACATCTTTTGTTCAATATTACTTATCAAAATATTTCCCACTTTTGAGATGTAAAGCGTCCAAGATTTAGCATTTCGGCCCCTTGTGAGCCCTATTTATGTAATATATGATATACAAATCATAATATTTAGTTGTATATTGTTAAGATAGACATTTCTGCTTCAGTAATGTATAACAAAATATTGAATGCTACAGAGTTAATGAATAAAGATATTTTTGGCCCCTTTTGCCCTTAATGTGATGAGTAAGCATTTTTTTTCTAGTATCACATCATACATCTTGTCATTCCCCACAAATATTGTTCAGTATGTCTTAACAAAATAAATATGCTTTGAAAGATATGATACAAAATGTCTCGAAAATTCACTCATGATTCGTATCCTAGATTTCGACCCCTACCGATCTTCCATACTGGACCTTTCTGAAAAAAATTAAATTTAATGTGCAGTACAACAAGGTGTCGTCTATCATTGCTGAAAATTTCAGTTCCCTAGATAATGCCGTTTTTGGGTTTTAGTGCGGACAAGGAGACCCTCTAAAAATCACTACAAGGGCGATAACTTCCGACCGGAAGTGATTTTTTCATATTTGAGTGCACAAAAATTGTAAAGAAAAACTAGAGCAAAGCTCGTTGCAAAGCAACGAGTGGGTCTTCCTTCTAAGCAATAAGCAAAAAGTGAAATGTTCAAAAGTCAACTTTGCTACCATTCTTTACTTCTTTGACTCAAACAGCAAAAACCCTTTCTTAAAGTCTGATTCTGGAGTGAGCACAAGGATAAACAATCCAATGGTAATCTCTCCAACACCATTGAAACTGTACCTACAAAATTTATACAACCTCATATTTTGACTTTGATTTGTAGACATATACTAGTATCACCTATGATGCAATCATATTAGTGAAGTGTTTTATGCTATGGATATATCATAAGCTTAAAAATTGCTTCAAAAACATTTACACAGTATAATTAGATAGTATTATAATAGAATGTAATCCCAATGTGTTACTGATGAACTATCTCCATTTTTTTGTCAGTCAGAAAAAAGACCAATACTTTTACAAGAAAAACTAGTGCTAATTGTAACGGGGACCGTTACAGATGTTCCCCAAACGCTCCCCAACTCCCTTTTGGTACCATATTCCCTGGAAGCTTCATTAAATAAGACAAACTCGATGCATTTGAGACTTTAACAACGTTTACCCAGAACTGTAAAAAGTTCATTCAAATTTTAGCATTGCACGCGTGCGCATGTGAATGCATGTGCGTAATGACTATATCATCTTGTCTACACAATCTATATATTTTAATATACTAAATATTAAAGTATTTAATCCAAAAGTATTAAAAAGATGCGCTCATTCAAGTGTTTTTTTGATTTTGCTCATTTCACGTGCACGCACGTGCATACATGAGCATGGTGACCATACCTTCTTGTAGATGTCCGTTACATCTATCTATGTTCTAAATCCCACCCCATTTGGTTAAAAACCAAGGGAGTTATAGCTGTTTAAAGTTTCAGCCAATCAGATTGCAGCGCACGTACATGCACGTGTATGCATGTGCATGGTGACCATATTTTCTTGTAGTAGACCAGTATTTCTATCTATGTTCCAAATCCCATCCTGTTTGATTGAAAATCAAAGGAGCTATAGCTATTTAAAGTTTAAGCCAATCAGATTGCAGGGCACGTGCATGCACGTGTTTTCATGATAATTGCTATATATCATGTTGGAGGATATTCTAATGCATGACTTTTTTCAAAATTTCAAAGGATTTCGTCAAAAAACAAGAAAGATATTGAGACTTCAGTTTCAGCCAATCAGAGCAAAGCGCTCGTGCATGCGCATGAGATCTTGCAATTTTGACCATGTCATATTGTCTTTGCAACTAATATATCCTTATGTTATAAGTTTCAAAGCATTTCATCAAAAATTTAAAAAGTTACGCCTTTATCAATTAAATCGGTCATTTCACATGTTGCACGTGCATGCTCTTGCAAGCACGTGCGCGCAAAATGACCTTCGTTCCGCAAATCTACATAACATGTCTACTGACCCTAAAAACATTTCACCTTAGTAGGATGTATAGTTTACGAGATCATTCCCGGACAAAAAAGTACCCAGGAAGAAGAAGAAGAAGAAGAAGAAGAAGAAGAAGAAAAATAATAATAAGAAACAGAGTAAAAACAATATGTTCCCCAACTTTGTTTGGGGAACATAATAAGAAGAAACAGAGTAAAAACAATATGTTCCCCAACTTCGTTTGGGGAACATAACAAAGGAATGTGTTGTGCATGTTTCTAATTTGCAGACCTCCACTGGCAAATGGTGGTATCTCAATAAGAGTGTAGTAAAGTTCTCTGAACAGGACATTCAACAAAGAGATCTCCTTTTAAAAGCACTGCCCTTCATATGAACAAATTTTATTCCCCTACACTAAAGAATGCTCTGTGCCAAGTTTAACTTAAATTGTCCTGTGGTTCTGAGAAGAACATGAAATTCTGATGAATTTAATTCAAAGATGATAATGGGTGACTTTTATTTTTAAAAAAAAATTACTAAAGCATTAGATCATATGAGTTAAACTGTATACAGATTTAGTGCTTTGTTGACTTTGAAATATGATTGGACATCCCTTTGATCTTATGTTTGAAACAACATGTACATGTCCTTTGTGCTGAAAAATGCACATATGTTAATGGTGTAATTGTTTATGGCAAAATAGTAACTTTCCTTCAATAATACTGTAAAAATACACATATTATATCTTAAATATTGCTGCTGAAGACAGAGCTTTATCATCTTAACCATTAGCATTGGTATGCCTTCCCTTAAAAACGGAAGACCTTAATACATATCTATGTAAACATGGAAGATCTGACACATTTAAAAAGAACATTTATTCCAAACTAAACATACTAGATTCTGTAACAAAATCTATTTCTCTTGAAAAACTGAAAGCAATTGATATGTTCATATTTGTCAAATTGTGGATTTATGTCTTTTTCTCAAATCTAAATTCGAATATGCTATATTTAAAGTCATCCTCTTAAACTGAGACTGTTTCACATGACAGTTTCGATTTCATTACGCTGTTTATACTTTGTCATCTGATCTCCCAACAGATGCTCTTCTGGCAAATCATGATCATGCTTGGCAGCAAATTTCAGTACTCAGATGACAGTCACAGTCACACCTATCAAAAAGAAATTGAAATTTTTCATTGATTTTTTTTTTTAAATTGCAACTTATAAGATAAGATAAACCATCAAACTGAGTTCAAAGACACTATCACATTTTCTGCATGTGTATTATTTGTAAAACTACTCTATAATAATTATGAATATGGGTTTACAAGCAGTCATTTGAGGATGTTTTAAAATAACACATTAGATTTTCATGGTTTCAAATAAAGGAAATGTACATTACTTGTTCTTATAAAAATTATTAGGAATGGTAATGGTTAACAGTTGTTAAATGATTAATCAGTCAGAAAGATGGTATTTGATTATAATTTTTATGTGTCAAGATATATCTGTTTGTAAAGGTGTTACATTAGGCACAGTGTGCTAATGAAGTAACAAAAAGTCACAAAACTTTATCGCATAAGGAACGATGAGCTAGCGCAAAGTAAAAATGTGGCTCTAGCTCCTTTATAACACCATGCTATACAAAGTTTATGACAACATGCTAGCTGGTTTAATACACTTGCACGCTAGCTTGAAGTAAAAATGCACTACAACGCTTATGACCATGATGACAATCGGCTAGTGTGTTTATGACGACACGGTTTCAAAAATGTTTCAGCAGGCTGTTTACACCACACCGTCAAGCTTACACAAAACAGACTTTGTAAAGTTTTGTTACCATGGAAGCGTGATATGATTTGCTTATTTAGGTTTTAATGGGTTTAATACGCACAATATTTTTAGTAAATAATTTCATTTTGTGTGAAAAATAAATACATCTTATGTAAATGCCACTTAATTTCGTTAATTTAGCTCTGAGGATTTGACTAGACAACTTTTTTGTTTACAACGAGGCGTTCGATATTGAACGCTCGTATGCGGAATGTTTCGGGCATACTTATATACGCTATACAAAGTTAGCGTTCAATAAAACGTCAACGTATTAAACGCTAAAATTCTCTAGATTTTTGGTTGTATTTTATTAGAGACTAATCATTAGCTATATAATAAAACCCAAATACATCATTGTCTGTTATGGTAGCCTAGTGGTAGGGCATTCGCTTTAAAATCATGAAGCTGGGCTTGATTTTAGGGTCAGACGAGACGTTCCTCAAAATCTGTTTTGTATATCTTCGTAATGTATGAAAAATATTCAAAATTTTAATTACATTCTGATTTCTAAACCAGTTTCTAAACGTCTTTAAAGAATCCAGACACTTAAACATTTGAAATCGGAAAATTATTTTTCCTCCCAAAAGGAATATATAAGAAAAACAACCCATGGTATCTTGCAGAAATGCCTGGTAAGGTACCTCAAATTTTTGTGAGTAAACATGTTAAAGTAGCAATACTTCAATGACAAAATCTTGGAAAATTTTATCTATTATTAAGAAACGTCTCGTCTGTCCTTAATTCACTGCATCAAATTTAAGACATAAACATTTACCCAGTAATGTTCCTTAACAATGCACCCAGCATATAAAGTGAACGAGACCTTAAAAACCTCACAGTACATGTTTACTTAGGACAATGACCCTGAGTTCTAAGTAAAGGTCTAAACTGATGCTTTTCAACTGTTACAGTACATATTAACATCTCTAAATATGTGAATGAGTGAAATTCTCAAATAAATATTATCAATCAAAGTATCAGTAAGAAGTTGAACCTTATGTCGCAGGTTCCAATCCCATTGCTAAATGCTTGAGACAGGTTACTCCGATGAGACTGTATAAAGCAAGATTCTGTGTCACGGTAGGTGTTGGCACAAAGAGGATCCCATACTTCTCAAAGGCAATAAATGCTGAGTACAAGTCTATATTTGCAGCTAATACTATCCCAAGTGGTGGCACCATAAAATGACTGAAAAATGTTTGATAGGCCAATAAACAAATAAACCATTCCTGCAGTCTTATCATACAGAAAAGCAAACTTTCTATTATTACAATTTTTTTAAAACAAATTTCTTTTGCAATTTAACTGAGCAATATTTGTCCTTTTTTTGTCAATAAAGTATGATATTAATTAAGACTTTTTGAGAACATCTATTTATAGCGAGTCCAGACAGCAGAACAAATCCCTGCTCATAATGCGAGCTCTTATGATAACACTTTGGCAAAAGAAGATTGTGACTTGCACATTGATCCATATAATGTTTCCGCAGTTAACTTTGGACCCACAGTGCTTTGCTTCTTTAACATGTTTAAGCTACATTCTTGTAAGAATTAATTACCAAAATATTCCAAAAAATAAAACTCACCTTAATTTAATGGATAAATTGAGATAAAAAGTGAATAAAAACATTGCTCTGACATTAAAATCAGCACTTATATTCAAGCTTTAGACTGGTTATGTAGTAAGAGTGCAGCGATAAACCATTTGACGGTATACCGCGGTTTATTTTTCCCCTGTTCGGTTCACGATACCTCAAACTGTTATCACAGTTCGGTTCAATCGGTCTGTAATTATCCAAATTGTCCGTTTTGGTTCCTCATTTACAATTTTAAAATGGCTTCTGCACGAAACATGAGGTCAATGAAACTGCAGACATGGCAGTTAAACCTGTTTCCAGCCTCATATTTAACGGGTAGAATGATGTTATCACTTTCCCAGTGTTAGTTTAATGAACATTTGATGAAACCTTTGAGTTTAGAGTATATGATGACAAACCTCCGACTTTTTAACACAATATGTCACGTACCGTGATAAGTATCGTGAACTGAATACCGTGATACGTATCATACCGTGGGGTAGGTGTATCGTTGCACCCCTATTATGTAGGCCTAACTTAGTCACTTACACTACGACGACATGTGACTTCAGAGTCTATTACCCTGTTCACAAGGAGAGTTGAATTCGCAGTAAATTATCACGAAGTAAATTAATGTGAATCAAATTAATGCAAATCAAACTGTGTTCACATGACAGCTAATGCAAAGAAAACAAATGCGAATTAAAATTTTACTTCTACAGTCAGGCTTCAGTAAGGGTATTATGACATCTTTTACAAATCATGTCACCTACAGCAGAAGCAGATGTATTTGACATAATGTCACAGTGTCTGAACACCCATTTTAGTGATTAATACTATTTTCTTAAGTTTTTCACTCAAAAATAGCACAAGTACTTTAAGCTGACACCACCAATATGAAGCATTTTGATTTAATTTTGCCATTACGCATGCCTATGCGGTTTGACAAGCCTGATCTAAATTAAAACTGAATAAGTATCTACCCTCACCCGAACAGTCGCACTGTCAATATATTATTAGTTGAATATATACTGTAACAATAAGTGTAGTTTTAATTATAGAGTATGATTACTATGATAGATAGTATGACTGTTGTGTTGGAATTTTTGCATTTTTGGTTTTGAAAGCGAGACTTGTTGAAATTACATTCTCAATTTTTTTTTAAATAAAATATAAAGCTGTGGGGATTTACAAGGCTAACAGAGAGCGTCTGAACTGTAAAACAGATAATATATCGGTGTGTCTGTGTATTCTAATAATATCAATGCTCTATTACTAAGCTGTCATGTAATCAGTACTGTAGTGTAAATTTTAAGTAAAACAAAATATTCTAACCTTCATTCCAATGGTCCAAGCAAGCCAATCATACATTAAAATGTCGCCGTCAGCTCTTTCATCACTCTATACAATTATCACTGGGAAATCCCAAGCAGAGTGTTCATCCTTGTTAATGTGACAGTCGGAATTTCCTCGTAAACAATTCAAACAAGATTCTTAGAATATATGAATCGGGATAATTCTGCTTAGAATAATGTCCCAGAGGAGTGACAAAGTACTTCGTAGTTGCAGATTAAATGTGCGTGAAGGTCTATATACGGCTTCTATGGTGAGAAATTGTTCAACTTCACAAATCATTTCTATTTTCAGTTTGTAAACATGTGTCCGACGTGGACTCGATGGGGCACACTAAAAACGGGATATATGTTTCTGAAGCTAAAGCCAATATTGTTTATACATGTATTATAAATTGGAGAGCATGGGAATTACCTGGCGTTTTAATTTTTTTAATTAAATGATAATATTGAGTATTTTAAATAAATTTTGTAAAGACTTTATGACTTTGATGCATTATGCTATACAAAAATCCAATTGTTTGGAATATTTACAGACAATTTTGAATCAGGTCAAATCAGTTTTTAGTACATCGCGTCTTTAGTACCTTCCTATTTCCCACAATGCCGCGCGTTGTTTACAAACAAAAGACCCCGAAAAAAAATCCTCTAAACTAATTATTGTTGTGTACATCACCACATTTTAAAATTATTTGAATAAAAAGAAAACAGAGAAACACTGAATCAAAACTATATCTTTCAGATGCATCAACTAAAACTGTGCACATGCAGTAAAGGCTTGGCTGGCTATAGTAGACAACTTGTTCCTGAAAGGTTTCTCACATATTTGTTTTATTAAAAAAACAATTAAATATAGCTTGAAGTTTATTTCTTTTTATATCAAATGACAAGATTTAATAAGTTCGAAATTATTTCAGTCAAACTTTTTCATAATATACCAATATTTTTAGCTATCAGAAAGAAACGTGTATGAGCTATTAACCCCTAATTATAGGGGCCAGCCCCTTTTCCGTAATCTAATATGAAAGCTCTCGTAATTACACACAACTTTTATTATATATCTCTTACCAAATTATTCTCGGTTCAAAAGTTATTACACAAAAAGTAGCAAAAATTCAAGGAAAAAAAATTACTAAAATTTGCCGTTTTATAGCTTCCAAACTTTAAGAAATCATCTTATAATTTTATCGTTCTGCACATCTACAATGTATTGGCAACAAGTTCTCCAACTTTCGTGCAAATATCTTATGTCGTTCTTGAGATTTTTAGTGGAAACGAGACATCAAAAATTATCAATTAAAGGGCAATAACTCACAAATAAAGGCATGCATCAAAAAATTGAAAACAGGTGTAAATAGGTTTAACTACAAGGTATCTAACCTGAAAGTTTCATAAAAATCAGTCCAAAGGTCTTAGAGAAATCGCCTGTCAAAAATCGAGCGGGGAAAAAAAAAGAATAATAAGAAACAATAGAATAACAGTAGGGTCTTCCGAAGGAAGCGGAAGACCCTAATAAAGAATAACTAGATACGATCTCGTTACGAGCAACGAATGGGTCTTCCGTCCATTTCTTGATGAGATTAGTTGAGATTTTGATTAAGATTTTCTTTTAAAAATGATAATATTGTTAAAAACAATTTTGCTACTGTAATGTTTTTAAAATATACTGAACATTAAATAGGCTTAAATTCAAATTTTGGTCCCTTTTGGCCCCTTATATGAGGGACCAGCCCTTTTTTCTTCAACTCGTTTTAAAGTTCTCATGCTTTTAAACATTTTTTGTTCAACAATTGTTCAGAGATTCTTTTTCGTTTTCGAGTTATTTGCAAAAGAATTATTTAGGGGCCAACCCTTCAACTCCTTAATGCGGACGTTTAGCGAAACATCAAAGGTTGCATATAGTTCAGAACATTATTTTGAACATCTCTTGTTCAATATTACTCATCAAAATATTTCTCACTTTGGAAATATAAAGCGTTGAAAATATAGCATTCTGGCCCCTTGTGGCTCCTAATTATGTACCATACGACATAAAAATCACAATATATATAGATGTAGATTGTTGAGATAAACATTTTTGCTTCAGTAATGTATAACAAAATATTGACTGCAAAAGAGTTATCGATTGAGGACTTTTGGCCCCTAATTTGAGTGCCCAGCCCCTTTTTCTGGATTTCACCTTAAAGCTCTTATGATTTTCAACACTTCTTGTTCAACAACTATTCAGAGATTTTTTTTCGTTTTCGAGTTATTTGAAAAAGAATTATTTAGGGGCCAACTCTTCAACTTCTTAATGGGGAAGTTTAGCGAGACATGAAAGGGTGCATATTGTTCAGAACATTATTTTGAACATATTTTTTCCAACATTACTTATCAAAAAATTTCTCACTTTCCAGATATTAAGCGTCAAAGATTTAGCATTCTGGCCCCTTGTGGCCCCTAACTATGTACCATACGACATAAAAATCATAATATATAATTGTAAATTATTGAGATTAACATTTTTGCTTTAATGTATAACAAAATATTGACTGTTGAAAAGTTATTCAATGAAAAATTTTGGCCCCTCTTTGCCCTGAATGTGATGAGTCAACACTTTTTTCGTGATATCAAATTTAAGGTCTTGTCATTCTGCATATATATTGATCAACATATTTTTTAACAAAATATTTATACTTTGAAAGATATGATACAAAATGTCTCGAAAATTCATTCATAATTCGTGTCCTAAATTTCACCCACTACCGAACAGTCATCAACGCTGTGAAATGTTTAAAGTCATCAATGAAGCTGAACGAATCTGCGCATTTTCATTTTTATGATTGGTATTTATTTCCTATTTATTTGCATTTAACAACAATCAATGCAGACGTATATATAATTTGAAGTCAAGATGATCGTGAGTCAGCGTTAAAATAAATTATATCATTAGGAGGGTGTGGTGAGTTTGAACTATAATTACATCGGAACAAGCAGTTTTATTTCTTTTTTTTCTTCGAGGAATTAGCCATTTAATGAGACTTGTTTTATAACATGTAACAATTAAAGTTAAAGGTATCTTTGATTCTGCGAGGTCGTAAAACCATAACCATAACATAAATATTAGGTAATTGTATGTATGAATGAGATCAAAAACTTAGACAGTTTGTCATATTTTGACATCTTATTAGGTCATTCTAGTTCGAAAACTTGCATTTGATATGAACTTGGCATGAACGGAACGCTTTTGAAAAGTGAAAACTTCACTGATCCTACACATTAATGCAAAGCATACCAGTGATAGCACTTGTTTTCCTACTCATTTTGTGGTTTGATTTACTAGATAATTATATAATTAAGTATTGATATATTAATAATTTGGTAGAAAAGCTAACATTTTCAACAATATTTTCTTCGGTAAATTTTATATAATTATCTGAGTCATTTTCCAATACATATCAAATGGTTTACTATAAAACTAGTAAAAATTTGTTAAAATCGAAAGAAGACCCAGACACAATGATAAACTAGAGGTATATTTTGTGAGCACTGAGCCCACAAAACGATATCTTCGCCAATATGACTTTAGTGTCGATGTTTTGCTCTGGGAGACCAGAAATAAATATCAGATGAAACAGTAAAAGAAAAGTGCACATTGGCAATATATATGTAATAAAGAATCTGTGAAAGTATCATCAAATTTTGTTCAGTGGCATAGTAGGAGTTGCGGATGATGGATGGGTACCCCAAAGCGTTATGGACGTACGTACAGCTAGGCGGACGGACACCCCCATCACTAATTCTGTGAACTTTCCACTAAAAAATAATTTTATTTAACATTGCAATTGCTCTAATTCTTTTTTTTTTATAAAGTTATATATATATGAAGCACAATGGTAAAACGTTGAATATCAAATTATTTATCAAAAAATTTGTAAGCTGCCAAAAGAAACACTGAACTTAAGGAAACGCATTTCGTGCTGTCAAAGATCATTTTAATTAGAATAGAATACAGTTATAACATTAGTTTCCATTTCCTATTTAAAGGGGTTAATATTCAGAATGCTGTAACTTTCTATTTCTTAAAAAAATACACAATATAATTTGTGAAAGTTTAAAATAAAGTTGGATTTAGATTTTTTAAGAATTTTCTTTACCAAATGAAGTTACAAAAATACTGTAAATTACACAATTGAAAATGAACACTATTTAAAGATATCAAATCATAATTATTCATTTTCCTGCCAGGAAAGTTATGTCTATCTTTAAATATTTACATTCAGTGTAATTTTCTTTATGAAATCCATTAGAAATCCACGACGTTCAAATCTCTATAGCACACGCGAAACATTGTCACCGCGCGTTAGAATATATAGTTACGTTTAAGTGAAATTTCTTAGCTCTTTTTTACGACACACTATGTGGTGATATATATGAAACTTTTTGAACTCACTTCCAAAAACGTGCACTAAAATCTTAAAGTGTTGTATACCCATTTTATGTTGTCAATTCCCCTGACTACTTCGCGAAAATATTGTTTAAGACAATAATACTATGCTTTTCGCAGTTTAAAGAAAGATTTTGGGAAAAGGGGCACAAAAAGGGAGGAGGAACGATGGGGACCATCTGCAACGGTCCTCGTTTCAATCAAAACTAGTCAAATTTGAAATGATTTTAAAAACTTCTCTCCAAAATAAAGTATGCGATGTTTATTGATCATAAACGCAAATCATTCAATGTTCAATCAAATGGGTTTCTTTTATCACAACTGACTTTACTTTACAATTTTAAAAATTGTTTTCAATGTGCGGAATCAATTTTATTCACTTCATTATTTTTTTTCATTATAATTAGATAAGTACAGACTATCATCTGTTTTTAAACATCCTTTACAGAATCAAAATACGAAGGTTTGCGAAGAGTAGTACATGGAGTTGAAAGCTTAAACTTGAAGACTAGCACATCGAGATTTACTCTATAAAGATACATTGGATAAACAGATAATCACTATAAAAATGAGGCTGCTTTCAAATGGACCAAGGAGAAAGGCTAAATGTTTGAGCATTAGAATTATATAACAAGTGGAGCTTACATGCATCCTTAATTCAATGAAAATTATGGATATTATGATTTCCACATCGTTTTCGATCTTTAGCATTTGTTTTAAAATTAAGCGATTACCTTGCATGCGTTTTTCTCGAGGCCACGGTATCTTCAGTTAATTTTCTCTCAACGGAGAGATTTCAATCAAGTTTATCTTTTTACTGGTATTTCTTCTTTTGCAAATAAAATTATGTGAAAATAAAGCAAACAAAAATTGTAAAAGGGAATATCTTTGTGCTTTCTATACATTAATTATATTTAGTTAATAATTTTTCAGTTCAATTAAAATAATAATAAGTAAAGAGACAGACAGACAATGAGAAGCAGCTGCCATTACTTACTATGAACTTTTAAAAAATCTTCTCCTTCTCAAACACATGCATGGATATCCAAAACGACAATGTGCATATCAAGACCAAGTGATTTTTCGCAATATTTGATAGAATTATAGCAGCACTTGTTTGTTGGTTTGCAGGCTAATTCTTTCAAGCAAGTCTTTTCTTCCCCCAAAAATATTATCTCAGAAGGACACTTAGTCTTTAAGATACGCACTTTTAAAGATACGCCTTGTCGACTTTTAAGTTCATATGTGCAGATTTGAATATTTGAATTTTGTTAAACTATATAATAGGAAAAATTTTAACGCATGAGAGTATTTGTAAATGAACTTCAAAGAACAAGGTTCACTTTTGCTTTATTTGGCCCTGTGAATTTCTGAAAAACTGAAACTGCATAGTTTTACTTAACAATGCATTAAATATCACTTAGATCGTTGGTGACTGCGTATCTATAAAAAATGACGTTATTTTCTGTCTAGTCAATGCATTATGACGTCACGAAATGCGTCAATTTCCTCATTTTCTGAAAAAAGTCTACAAAACAGCCAATTTTTAAAGCCATTTTTTGATATTTAATATAGAGCGTAACCTCTGATCTAAAATATGCAACTAGTAAATGATAGAACTGTTTCTGAGGATTAATGGACATGTTTTATTTTTTTTAGATCAGAGAGTGCGCTCATATAATTTTTCTTCACTGAAAGTACTTAATTATACCTATTTATCTAAAAATTCAAGAACATTACAATTTCATAAAGCCAGTTCTTCAAGACCCGGACTTTTAGGAATTTTTTTAATAGGATAGGAATGCACCAAGTCTCTATTTTATTTTAATTCTTCAAATTGAAAATGAAGTGTTGATCAATTTTTTGGTATATCTACCGGGCCATTTTATGCATAAAGTGAACCGACTTCTTTGAGATACACGTTACACGCTAAATGCACAAAGTGAAGCCGAATTTGAATTAAAATCAGAAATAAGGAAAACATTTATAATTCCATTAAATTGACTTTTTACGAGTATCTATCACATTTAGCAGCATTGTAAAAAGAATTAAAGAATTAAAGAGGTGGGATATTAATTTAATTTAATTATGAATTTAAAGCTAGTTGTCTTTCTGGTACATTTTGAAAACCACCATCATATATTTTTGTATAATCAATTGTTTCTGTTACAGTATATCTGCCTTATATTCCAATAGTAGAAACACAAATTACTTTCGATGTTGAAAACTCCATGTCCTAACATGTTGTTTAAAAGCAAACAACAATGTATTTTTAATTCGTAAATACAGCTTAAATCTAGAATCCTTTATAAGACAGTTAACCCTGCTCATAAATGTTTGTCTTTAAATGTATGTACTTTACTTTGTACAATATGAATGATTGGAAAATGCTCATGTGAACCTATTGCTTATAAATCTCTTATATCAATATCTTCTATATTCACTTTCAGTAAAAAAATTAACAGAAGATTGATTGATTGATTGTATACTCTCCAGAATATTTCACTGATATGGAGAAGTCACAATTGCCGGTGAAGGGCTGCAAATTTTAGGCCTTTGCTCGGCACTTACGGCCTTTGAGCAGGGAGGGATCTTTATCGTGCCACACGTGCTGTGACACGGGGCCTCGGTTTATACGGTCTCATCCAAAGGACCGCCCCATTTAGTCGCCTTTTACGACAAGCAAGGGGGTACTGAGGACATATTCTAACCCGGATCCCCACGGGAGTTTAACAGAAGAAGAAAAAGAATTGTTCAAAGGAGATTAAAAGGTTTTTCGTTGAATAGATATCTAAAAAAAAAAATGACCCCCTCCCCTTCTTTTGATGTTTATAATATTCCCAAAGTCATATTGCACATCTATCGCGTCGAAAGGACATAACCAATCGTATTCCAAAACTGCATTGAATGATAGAGTACTGGGTACTAGGCTCTTGTAGAAAAACGTCGTTTTGCGACTCTAAACGGGCTTCAATAATGATAAACAAAAAGCGCAGAAACCTCATTGCACATCCTATGCAAACAACATGTACTTGAGTAATATTTTAAATAATTATTTGGCTAATGCTTAAAATATAAGAGGAATTCTGGAAGATAGTTCAAAAATAAAGGCACTGTGAGCAATGAGCTCACTTAATGATAACCTCACCTCTCATACGTGTATAAATATAATGGCAGTGTCCATGTTTTTACGATGACCGATATCAGCCTTACAAATTCTGACTGCTTTTGAAATTTGTACATCTAAAATGTACTTTGACATGCACATTTTGCGATGACAGTGCACACTTTGTGCTCTTAACTTTTGTCTGTACATGTACATTTTGCAATGACAATGCAGACTCTGTGCACTTAATTTTTGTCTGTACATGTACAAAATGGCAAAAAGGCACATGTCAAAACGTGAACGATTTACGCATATGCTATTAATTGCAATTCCTGGTCGGCGAAAAACCATTAAATGTTAATAAAACTGTACAAGGGGGAAGAGCTGAACAATTATAATTAAAATAAGAATTGTTTTGTAAAACAACTATGCCATCAATGATAACACAATTCTGGGGTGGGACGTAGACGTGGTATACACTTGAAAGATATTTTAAGGGAAGCAAAGGTGAAAAAACTTAGGACCTTTTGTTTGTTTTTTTTTACAAAAAGTATTGTTTTATGATTAATTACTGAACACTTTATCAAACGCAATGTTACAAAATGATAGTCAAAGGTTACGGTTGAGGTCACAATTTAATCTTACTTTATATTATGGTTAGACTCTTACTCATATAATGGCCTTTGCAACTTTCCTTTACTTTTGATCAAAAAGGAGTGTAAACTATAGATAGGCATCATTTTCTGGGTTGGATGGGGCAATTTATCGTGCAAAAAAAATTTGTGGAAGGTGATTTTAATCTATGGAAATTTCACTCTTTCAAGTCAAAGAAGACAAACTTTAACTTTAGATCTAATGTCCACAAGAATTTTTACATTTTCTTTTAACATTTTTCATCCTTTTTATTGCAAAACTCATCTTCTCAGTGCCTTGTCCAATTTTATTCACATTTAATGGTTTTTCGCCAACCAGGAATTGTAATTAGAAGCATATGTGTTTCAACCGTTCACGTTTTTACATTTGCGTTTTTGTCATTTTGTACATGTACAGGCAAAAGTTAAGAGTACAAAGTGTGCACTGTCATTGCAAAATGTACATGTCAGTGTACATTTTAGATGTACATATTTCAATAGCAGTCGGAATATGTACAGGCTGATATCGGCCATCGTATGTTTTGCTATGGGATTTCACACAGTCTCTGCTAGGAGATAAACAGCGCTTGTTTGCTGGTATGCAGGTTAATTCCCCAAAGCAAGTCTTTATTTAAATATAAAAAAATCTGAAACGTACAATTGGACTACATAATTAAACCTTTTAAAGATATGCCTTGTCGGATTTTAAAGTTCTGGTTTGTAATTTGCATTTTTTAAATTATTTCATATGGCAAATTCTAAGGCTTGAGAGTATTTCTAAATGGTGTTCATTAAAGGCATAATTAACTCCAAATTGAGCTACATCTAATCATAAAATGCATAAATTGAAGCATTTCAAACAAATCAAATTCGTGTCACAAACAAAATTTAAAATGCCACTTTATTTGATCTCGAACTGTTGGTGATTGTCAGCACACTACCTATCACCAAAAAGGAAAAACAAATGAGAGTAGTGAAGAACTGAGGGATTATTAAAAGTCGGTTTGTAGAATACAAATTGGGAGCAGAGCAAACACGGACCTCTTAATCACCAGAAGTTGGATCAGATGTCATGGAAGAGAGAGCATCCCCTGCCGACAGGCCACACCTGACATTTGTTCCTTGTCATGATAAGAAAAATAATGGAAAAAATAATACGCAATTCAGTGTGTAAATAATGGCCAAACAATATAGTATCAAAAACAATCATTAGCAATTGACCTTATAATAGACTGTATTTACTGATAAGGTCATTGTATCAACCAAAAAAAACTTGAGAAATGATGATTTCAGACTATACTGTCGATATTCCTGGCAAAATAATCACTTCGCTCTAGAAATTGTTTGTACCTAGAGCATGCTATTTCGTATCTAGAAACTGAAAGAAGCATGTATAATCCCCGTATCCAGGTGCAAAGGGTATATTGCTTAATTAGTGATGGAAGTCAACAGTTAAAAAATTTGAAGTTACAAAAATTTGTCGTTGGGTAAGCAAAAAACAAAATCCAAATATTAAACACATGTGTCAGATGTTGTGATATTTTTTATACTAAGCTCACTGGTACATGTATATATCGTGTCGACATACGAATGGTAATAACTATTGTTAAAGGGGTTCGCTCCTCAGCTTTTGAGCAAATTTTTGTCTTCTATTTAAACAAATCTACATAATGTTTTAAATTAGTTCCTATAATAAATTTGGATTCTGTAATGCTAATTACACTATATTCAATTAAAAATCCATGGTCAAATGCCATACCACAAACTATATTTTGTGTCGGTAGGATTTTTTAGTTGGGAATGAAACATATGGAGATAACGAACAGCATTCAAGATCAAAAGTGCATAAAACAATACAAAATAGGTGGAGAGCAAACAGGGACTTCTTAAACATCAGAGGTGGGGTCAAGTGCCACGGAGGAGTGAGCATCCCCTGCCGAACGGTCACATCCGACTTGTGCTTCCTGTCATGTTCGTGAAACAACGGATAAATCCGTGGTCAATTCATTTAAATGAATAATGGACTAACAATTGGTATGAAAAACGCCAGGCCGCATTTGACTCAATGATAAATTGTATTTGCTGACAAGGCCATTGTATCGAGCAAAGAACTTACGAAATGATGACTTTAACCGAGACTGCTGAAATTCTTGTTTCATCAACTTGTTTGTCAATAATTTACCTCGTTTTAGAAATTGTTCATACAAAGAGCATGCTCTTGCTTATCAAATCAACTGAGGTATATAAACTCCGTATTTAGGTGATGAAGGTATATTGCTGCATAAGTAAGGGAAGTTGACGATAGAAAAGTTGACGTCATCACATTTATTTTTTTCTCATTTGAATTATTCAGCATTGTTAAGTTTGGATTCATATTTTTTACAAGCAACCTACAAACTGTGTAATTTTGTGCAGTGAAATAATTTAGGTTTATAATTATATATTAAATTAACTGACATTACTTCTATCATTATATTTGGAAAATATATCAATTATAATTTCACTAAAAATTAGCACTCATTTAGTAACATCTAAAACTTAACATCACAAACCCTTTCTTTATATTTCATTTTCCTACCATACAAGATAATTTTGACCATTATGCTTGAATTAAGATAAAATGACCTTACTTTCAGATGATTTTATTGTTTTTACATTTTTTAACGCCAGAAAAATAGCATTTTTAGAGTATAAAAAGATCAAATAATTGACTGTGCGCAATAACGTTAAACCTTTTGTTTTCACACATTTTAATGTGACTATTCAAAATGAAAATAAGACTGAGTTTGTTCCAGTAATTCATTTCCATAAAGATTATTAAAGGAAAAACTTTTAAGAATTGATTTACGTGTTAGCCGTAATTATAGTGCAAATATGTCATTAACCTTTAGAGCTAAATGAAGTGCACTGACCCATTTTTGATATAATTTTTAATAAGCCATGTGTGTAGATTCTAAAAATATACTTGACAAAAAAATCTTCAACACTTTTTTATATCAGGATTCAATCTCTTTAAATGGATATACGTCGTCGTTATATATCCAAATGTCAAGTTGAAGGCCACAACAATTGTTTTCTATGCCTCATATATAAGTTTAGTTAAGTTTAAAACCATCATGCTTTATATGAACACAAAAATATGTCTGCCTGCTAAAAAAATCTAGAATTAAAATAACATTTTTCAGAAGTTCAATTTGAATTTTTAATAACATAATTATCCTTTCTTTCCAAACCACTTGGTTAATAACATTATAAGCTCATTATTTTCCCATTCTGTCATTGTGCATATGCAAACTTTTTTTTTTAAAACGTCTTGTTTGCACACTTAAAAGTATTCTGTATATATTAAAAGAGGTACTGAGATATATAATTGAAAATATCTATGTATAGAATGAGGAGATCAATTCCTCTAACATTTCCATTAATATATATTGCTCCATGGATATATATTTAAGGTTAAGAAAACTTCTAAAAAGTTGTCTCCTGCTTTAGCTTTGAATTCAACGTTTAAACATTTCCATTCTTTTTTTATCAACAATAATTATATATTGTCTATCCTACGTTTATATGAAAAATTCTTTTGAACTGAAATTTACAGTGTTTATAATGCAAAACCTCTGACGACACATCGTTGTGATCTAAACAAGTATATTTAAAACATTTTACAGGAGGTAACATGCATTTCAATTGTACAGGTTATCATTCCTCTATAGAAAACGTTAGTCACCATTTCTCGATCACGCTGTTCCATTTAACACCAATTCCTATATGAATGGGATGCAGTTCATGATTAAAAATAGCCTTTTTAAATTACAAAAATGTTCGTAATATGTATTGATTGATTTAAGTAAAATACAACATTCATTAACAACTTTATGCAATTTACAGTGTTTGTAATGCAAAAGACGACACATTGATGTGGTCAAAACAAGTCTTTCATTCTACTGCTAAACATGAATTTTCAATTTTAAAGGTTTGAAACGTGTTTCTGATCTGATAATTTTTTGAAGAAGTTCGTGATTTACTGATCTCGGCATTAATCGTGGTAGAATACAGATTATAGTACATTAGTATCATAATCGGATAATTTACAAAAAAATAGTTTAATCTAGCAGCAACAAATTTTGATAAAAGTGATTTCTTTAATTCTCCTATCGTTAGTTGAACTTGCATTTTGTACCCATTCTCGACTGTCCTAAGTGTTTATTTCCAAAAGGATTCTATATGCAAGGCCAAGTTCTATGTATATGTATGACCAATTTCAAAGCGGCGAAAGCTAAATTTGGTAAAAAAGCCGATGAAACAAAAATACAAATAGTATTGTTAATTTAAGTCAACATAATGCAAATTCTATTTTTGATATAATTTATTGAACAACATTACCTCGTGATGTACTTCTAAAATTCTAAAGTAACAAAATATCCGTGTTGACATAAAAGGAATCAATTAAAAATACTCTCTTAAACGTACAAAATAAGAGCAGATCAAACACGGACCTCCGAAACACCAGAGACTGGATCAGTTTCCATGGAGGAGTGAGCATCCCCTGTTTTATCATTTTTTGTCTGTTTGAAATACGGTAAAATCCGAATTCAGATTATAACAATTTTTAATATAAAAGCTTCTTTAAAAATGTGTAAGATAAAAGGTTTGTTTGAAATCCGTATATACATTTTTAATTTTTCCTTTATATAAGATAAAGGGTTTATTGGTATATACTAGTATTTTGGGTGATTTTTCTCATTTTTAAAAAATCCTATGAGAGAGACAATCAACGTCAGAAAATCAAGAATTCCTTCAAATACGCAAGAACCTTATTGGTATGCAACAAGCTAATTAAGAGAATCTGTGAAGAATTCCTCAATTCTAGTAGAGTTTCGTCATATTTGAGATACTTTTCTCTTTAGAAAACATTTTTACACATAAACTGCATCTGATAAAAAAATGATAGAATATATAAATTTGGTAGAAAGACAAACTTGTACTCTATTTTTCCAAAACAAAATGTGCTGTAAAATTAATGAAAATTTGCTTAAAATTTGGAAAATTCGAAAAATGACCTATTTTATGACTTCTCTATCTGTGACCTCTGTGTATTTTAAAACATTAAAGAACCAATACTCATCTTGTATCAGGGATGAAAACAGGTTTCTATGGATAAACCGTTGCATCAATCTGAAAGACATCTAAAATCAGGGGCCAAAAACGGGTCTTACCCTATCTTGTCCTTTCATCACAAAAAGCTTCTTGAGATATCGCCCGAAAATGTTTACACACAGAAATGTATGACTTTAAGACCTTTTGATTTACGTTTAGCATGACGGTAATTTGGAGTTTTATAGGGAGGAAATGGAGACTACAATTGGGCGGTGGTGTGATACTTTAGCCGTGGCACTGTATTATAATATTTATTTATCAATATATATAATTCTCTTTCCATGTCAACTTTATATTCCAGTTAATTTAGTAAAAACTATTCCGTTTTCATTTTTGGATTTTTATTGACAATATACGATAAAGGACAACTAACATTAAAAAAGTGTTTAATAAACGAGGTTATCTCAACTTCTCTGTGTCAGTTTTTCTTATTTGTGTCGTAATATTCTGTTTTCAGAATGTTCCGAGAAAGATTACTTTTTAAGCAATGTAGAGACAAGATGATGATACAGGTATTTCAAAAATGATTAAAAACAGCATTTTGCATTTTTTTTCTAAAAAATAACACCAAAACTAAAAAAAATAACAATTTAATTACAAAGGTAAGATAACTAAATGTACATTTACAAAGATATATAAAGAGTAAATATATTATATATTGTATAAAATATATTATGAACAATATAATTTTATTATGAGCTAAAAAGAACACACGATAAAATTGTTTATTGCTTTAAAAAGAGAAACTGATTATGAGTGTAACATAATTGCATGCATCCAAAAATATAATTATGCTTCTTTTTTCTCAATTCAAACAAGTTGTGCTTTTTGAATTGATTATAATTTTATTATGAGCTAAAAAAGAACACACGATAAAATTGTTTATTGCTTTAAAAAGAGAAACTGATTATGAGTGTAACATAATTGCATGCATCCAAAAATATAATTATGCTCCAATCAAACAAGTTGTGCTTTATATATTCAATAATATTTTCTATATATATATATATATCTATATATATATATATATATATATATATATATATATATATATATATATATATATATATATATATATATATATATATATATATAATATATATATCAAGGTGATGCTTTTTCGATAATGTATACATGGTTATATATAAATCAGCCACCAGAAAGACATTACTGTATAATGCTTTAAGTCAGGATTCAAATTGAATTGTCAAAATTATAAAACATCATTGCTGCTTTTATATCTACACACATACATACATACATATACACACCCATATAACTAAATGCATTTTTCCTTCAAACAATCATTCAAATGATTTTTATTCTGACTACGTAATGCCTGACGATCATTTTATAAAGAACTTCAGAAATTCGTAATTAATGATGTAAATCCTGCTATACCCAGCTTTATTCACTCGATGAATGTGTGTGATAAATAATGACAATCTATGGCACATTAAAACACCGATGAACACAGCACAAACATTGATTTCTTGAAATATCACTGTGAAAAAAGAAAGAAAAAAATATATAATTATAAATCATATTGAATAATATACTTGAACTTATGTGTTTGACTATTCTTAATTTTTTAATAATACTTTGATGTAGCCAAGCCTGTGCCCTCTTACATTTTCATTGTTTAAAAAAAACATGTTAAGGAAGATTCATATCAAAATGGTCAGCTAACCTCTCTCTCTCTCTCTCTCTCTCGCGCTCTCTCTCTCTCTCTCTCTCTCTCTCTCTCTCTCTCTCTCTCTCTCTCAGCTGATTTGATACATTGCTACATTTTGCGTTTAAAAACATTTTGTAAGATTAATCTAATCCTTTTAATAATTTTATTTCTGATTTTAAAAAAACAAAAACTCCTCATCAATTTTTATTTAAGTTAAATAAAAATCAAATGAAATTTTTAAAAATAAAACAAATGCTCTTTATTGTTTCAGAATAAAAGTTACTAGAATATTAAGATTCTCCTTTTTCTTACCTCAGTTTTTAACGGTTGAGATCTTATTCCAGGCCTCCTTATTTGAAACTAAAAGAAAACATTGGCAAAGATTTAATTGCTAATAATTATGTGATGCATCAATTCGTTCAAACACGAGTAACATTTCATGGCTAATATACAGTAGGTTCTTATTCAAGTGAATATTTCACTACATTGAAACCGAGGTTGATCAAAACATGTATTTTGATAAGGAGGAGCATTTAAGTTTAACATGGGGTACATGTACCCTGACAAAAAATATTATAGTAAATATAGTTAACTACAGTTTACTATAATTAACTATAGTACCAAAGTAAAAAAAAATTGGAACTTTGATTTACTATCTAAATTTTTACTTTTTTAAGTCCTATCAGAAAACGTTCACTAACATACATGAGTTGTTAAAATTGTCAAGTCATTCCAAAAATCTGTAATCTAACAAGTTAAACCGATCAAGAAATAAAATACAGTAAGTTATCGATTCCTAATAAGATGATCATTAAACTGAGTTTGAATAATTTTCAGCATCGATCATAAAAAGAGTTTTGGTCATTCTATCGGAAAATCCTGTGTCTCGTATTTTCATACTTATGAATAAATTAGCATACCAAAGTTAATAGCATAACGATTTTCTGCTGTCAACACGATTAATACGGTTTTGGTAAATGATTTTTAAAATGCTTACCTTTTCATTGGGGTGTAAAGACTGGAACATGAAATCCCAAGAAAAATTTGATTTCTCGCCATTGTCATAAACTGAAACAAAAAAAAATCTTTCAATGAAAAATAACTTAAAAGAAACATACATAGCGGGTTTTCTAAATGGTTTTCACATTCTTCAACAAACATCAATATCATAACATTAAAAGAAAACGATCAGTTGTACAGGGCAGCAACATACTTTGTTCCCGCATTCATGCAAATTTGTTTATTATACCAAAACAAGCAAAACCTTTGAAATAAACATAAACTTTCAAATTCGGCACCGCTCTCAAATTCACTTTCATTTTTTACGTAAAGTTACTATAAAACACTTTGTTCAACACATTGTCATCAATTTTATGACGTAAACAAGGCTATTATGAACATTTAATTTCGATGAACGAGTTTACTAGTGATTAAAACAATTATTATGAAAAACAATGCCGACGACCGTGAAATATGAAGTTTTACGGCCCGATCACGTGATAACCTAGAACCAGTCAGATAACGCGTTTGTAGAACATTTAAAATGAAGTATAATAAAACCATTTTCTTATTCTTCAACAAACATCAATATCAATAAAGGACAACCATCAGTTGTACAGGGCAGCAACATACTGTATATGTAGAAAAATTAGTATATTCAAAATTGAGCGCAATCATCGTGTGGAGTGGTTGGCGAAGTAATGAACTAGCGCTACACATGCAGCGCTAAAAAAATTGTCTTTGAGTTTAGGTAAAATTTTAATATCTTACTCTAAATAATTTTGAAACATCGTATTTGATTATTGTTGTTCCATTAACGTTTCCAACTGGCTGAAAATAGCCTTAAGGTATTTATTGTGCGGTCGTAGTTTGGGGGTTGAGCATTTAATTACCGTTTAATAGTAATTAAAACAAATACGGTGTTCACCAATAGAGCGTATGTCGGTCGACACAATTGAACTGAATGGTCCAAGTGACAAGTGACAATTACCCATTTAAAATTAAAATTGATGGCCAATAGTGAATTTGGAAAAAAAATACATTAAGCATGAAACATCGTATCGTATTCATTTATTAACGGTAATCATGAATTAGCACATCGCTGTCTGCGCCAATCCCGCTAAAATATTAAGCCCGCTTTTATAAGTACACATACAGTATCTGAGAAGTGAGAAGCGTTGTAAATCAGATGCGGATAATTAAATATTTCAATGAAGTAGCAAAGAATATAAAATCTAAAACATAAACTAAAACTGATCTATATGAACAACTTCCTAATATACTGTAAGGAAAAAGAAACGCAGGGTAGCTTATTATTCGAAAAAATTTTGACCGCTTGACCGAAAATTACGAAAATTGGTCAGATGAGAAACTTAGTTATTATGGACCGAAATTAGTGTTCAGAATTACTCAACCGTAAAATGTATGACGTCACATAAGGGAAAACGCTAAAAATCCCAAAACACGTGCAATTTGATGACGACGAGTTTGTCAACAAATCTTGTTGCACCATTTGATGCACCTGAGGTATGCACATTGTTTTTCAATATTTAAAGAGGATATGAATTTCTTGTAATCTTGGTGCAGTTTACGGAAGTTCGATAGGGTTTGATTTTCGAATTGCCTAATTAATGAAAAAGGCAACAACGGGTAACTAAGCAGTTTCTTGTAAATTTTCCCCCATAAAACTTGTTACCCGTTGTCAGAGAGGGCCTGGAACTGTTTTCAATCAACCCTGACGATGAAGTTTACGCGAAACAGAGTCATGTTACGAGCGGGTTATTCGTCCTGTCATCTCTTAAATCGCCACCTTACTACCCCCAAAACCGCCTTTTATACAGTACTCTATCATAATTATTACGTTCACACGAAAAATGAAAGAAACAATTCCGCAATTTGGTTTTGTGAGCCGGTCAACTTACTGATGTGTTCCTCTCACTGGCGCATGCGCGCGTCGTGTGACCAATTTTTAGCATGGTTACCCATGCCCAATATAGCCAGTGATTGAAAAATAAACACTCTGATGAATTCCATACAAAGGAGAAATAAGGGGCATGACAGATGCGCGGGAGAGACATTGAAGACAATAAGAGTTTTCGAATTTCACTTTTGGGGGTATCGTCATGTGAGCTTCAATAACTCATTAATTATTGAAAAAAAAAATCAAATGGGATTTTGGTTATATCTTTTTGAAAGATGGTTTTAAAAATTTGATAGGAATACTGAAAAATATAAAAAGAAAAATAAATTTAATTCACCTCAAAAGTTTACCCTGCGTTTCTTTTTCCTTTCAGTATAAAAACTATTTTAATTTTGTCATAAAATTCAATTTCACATGTACACCTTAAATTCTTTTTTGTACTTCATATTTTAAAATATCATTATCCCCATTCCCCAAAGAGACATAAATCGTTTCTGACTAAATTCTCTCAACAGACCAGAATAAAAGTATTTTAATTCGGCACATCTTAGACAAATACAAGTATTACTTTATCATATACATATACATAAAGAAAGAAGACAGAATTTTCCCCTATAATGATGTATATACATACAATATGGCTCTGTGTAGTTCGTGACATCATCTACTCGATTGCCTCCTTGTATGGTAGAATGATCCGAGAGGTAATGTGGAGAGTACGGCGATACATGCCTACCCCAGCTGTCAATTTTCGTTGGTATTACAGAAGGAAAGTAGCTTCCTGGACTACCATACCCCTCTCTGTGATGAATTTAAGGTACAAAGTAAAAAAGTATTGAATTACTGTGTATGAATTATAAAAAGAAGTACGTTTATCAATCAGATGATGATAAGTCTCCTTCAAGAAAGTAAATTTGTTCATTTTTTGTTTCCTGCTCGCGATTGATTCGTGATGTTACTGTTATAATTACTCTGCTTATAAATAGATTAGATAAAATTATAGGTTTGTTCTTGAAAATTGGATAATAAGCATAACGTTTATTATGAATAAGAGTCTTAACAATCGTTTTACATTTTTATTGTAGTTAAATATCTTTAAGATACATCTTTGCTTTTAAATATTAAGCTGTTTTTTTTAAATAAGCTTCGATTTCATTTTCTGCGTACGTCTTTCTTTAAAATTCTGTATCCCTTCCCTTCCCTTCCATTGTCCCTAGGTTCCATTAAATGAACAAACTTGAATCTACACCAAACAATAACGGGATGCGTTCTAAGTAATTTTTCAATCGCATACATTTTTTCTTAAAACCGATGTTACAACATGTTTACCTATGGTGGCATATTTATGCCCCCTATTTGCAAGATAAATTATGTTGCAAGAAATATATGTCAACATTCAAGATAATAATGTCAACATGCAAGAAAACTATGTTAGCATGCAAGTTACCAACCTTATCAGAGAATATAATTTAAGTCTGGGTGAATGGATATAGCGAATTCACGGATATAGATAGTTTTCATATGACCTAAATTTAGCAAAAGTTAGCTCCCGTTCGCCGCCATACTGGAGGTTCATATGCACATATTCCGTCATTGTTCAACCAATTTTAAATTTTATATTTGCGATTTTGAATTAGGAATCATTATTTTTCTGAAGTATATAAATTTTTGGAAGCCTCCTTTATTAAGAAAAATTATTTAATAAAGATTTTCCACCAAATATTTCTGCTATATTTTCTTAAACTTGGTAAGACAAAGAGGAAAACTCACCGAGTCGACCTCCAATATGGCGACCAACGGGAGGTGACTTTTGCTAAATTTGGGTCCATCGAAAACTATCTATAGCGAAGTTATCTTGGATACCCTGCTACTGTATATAAATTTAACGAATTCTTTAACGAATTACGGATATAGCGAAGTAATTTCATATGTCCAGTGACTTCTTTATAACCGAGTTTTACGGTTAAAATTTTGTTTTAAACGTTTGGTGAGAGAACATGCATTTTTCTCTAAGACTGCTTACATTTAAGTCTCCCAAACTTGAAAGTAAATTACCCGATTTAAATAAATAGCCTGTGCCCTCCTACTTATTGCTTACAGTCAAAGCATCAAGATGTAGTTTTCCATTATGCCATTGAATGTTCCACATTATGTGTAAACTTCACATAATTTTTCTCCAGAAGAGGTTTGTTGAATAGAGATTTTGTATGAATATTTTTGTCACTTATTTATTCAGTATTAAGTAATCGATGCAATATTAAAAAAATTATTTTAGTTTTCATGACATACCCAAAATCATCTTCAGACAAACTTGATGAATCATCATCTTTATGTCTTCTCCAGTAAACACAAATAATTGCAAGGATTAAAACTGCGATGAAGAAGAGGGGTATTCCAACTCCAAGACCAACAATCAGCTTAAATTCGTCATCTTTCCAAAGAAACAACACTTGTTTATATTTATTTTGTATTTTTGATGTTGTATTCCAAAAGAACCAAACAAATACATTCGTTTGAATAAGAAAATGCTGAAGATTATCTCAGAATCTTTGTAGGATTCAATTTTGTAGCAATTCGTCAAGTCACTCTTTCAAGCGACTAGGTAAACATAGATAAAAACAAGTCACGGTTTAATAAGGATTTCAGGTGATGCTAGAAACATTTCCTAGATGCAAAAATCATATTTGTATAAAATCATTTGACAAAACAATCACTTAGCAGGCTACTTAACTATTAAGGATATATATAATATACATGTATGCACTTTTCAAAGATACTAAAGATTTACTTCATAAGAATCTTTACATATTCGTAGAGATATTTTTTTTTGTAAAAAATCTGCTTCTTTGAGTTTGATATCGTAAAAAAAATACTCACTGTCATCGGCTATCTTCCTAAAATTAAAAAAAAATTACATAAAAATACACGAAGTATAGGTAAAACAAGAACAGTAAGCTCAGATGTTCATCTAAAATACAAATCATGAGCAAAGCAAACCATCAGAGAAAAGACCAGTTGTCATGGGAAAAGAATTATAAAAATTTAACTGAGAAGCAATTCATACAGAGATATAAAAAAGGTACATACGAACAGAAGACGGTATCTCCACTCTCAATGCATTGTTCTCCAGAACCACACGGGAAGTTAATTATATAAACATCACATTTAGAGAATGAAGATGTTATGTCTGAAATAACAAGGTATCGTTATTCTTTTCAGTAAACGATCGAAGAATAGCCTTCGGTCCTCGTATTTTTTTTTCAAATATAAATTTAACAGGATGCTTTTGTTTTCTTTCTACATCTGTATTTTACTCACTTTTTACGTTCCCACTTTTATCTTTTACAGTTACTGAGTCAGTTGAAAGGTTTTTATTATTATATTCAACTTTGTCCTCGCCCTTAGACAGGCGAACAAGTGCCAAGGCAGTGTCTTGTTGTGCTTTTTCTGTCTTATTTGTGACAATTTCGTGTTCAACTATTGTACTTCCTTTCCTATTTTAAAAGACAAAAATAAATAGCAAACATTTCGCCCAAATCAGACCTCATTCAAAAAGTTTTCTAAGACTTCAAACAAAGCAGCCATGTTTGTTGCATAAATCGTGTTTATATGGGATATTCAATAATTATCGAAACATTTTTTGCAAAATTAAAATTTAACAATTTTATATAACCATTTCATAAAAAAAACATTTTTTATTTCAAGAACCGTATGTATAAACTGCGACTCTAAAATCTACCAATTTCAAAACATATGCTTTATTTCAACAAGATTATGTAAATGTCGTCCTATCTTGAGGTAGCTTTTATCCGGTTTTTACATGTTCGTTAATTGTATAAGTACAGCATTGAAAATTATACCATATAATAATATAACGTTTAAGGAGATAACGAACAGTTTTCAAGATCAAAAGTCCATTAAACAATACAATTTAAGAGCATAGCAAACACGGACCTCCAAAACATCAGAGGTGGGATCATGTGTCATGGAGGAGTGAGCACACCCGCCCTGGGCTTCTTGGTATTATCGGGAAATAACGAACAAAAGCGTCGTCAATTTAGTGTGTAAATCATGGTTTAACAATAAGTATGAAAAATTGTGTGTAAATATTGGTCTCACAATTAGTACGGAAAGCATCAGTCAGCAAATGACTGAATGGCAAATTGTATATACTCACAATTGACCATAGATCTAACGAAATGATGACTTCAAACGATCCCAGACATCATGTAAATTTATTTTTCGTGATACTTTTTCAAGAAATATTTAAAGAAAAGATATTTATAGTCTGATTTCAAATACCTCCAAATGACAATATTTGTTAGTTTCTTAAGTTATGTGCAGATTTCATGAATTATGATAACATTCACTTTAAATACTTCCTGGCGATTACTATCTATCGAATTGAAACGTACAGAAGCCTATTATTCTTCCTAACACAGGAAGGACTAGAAAAGTATCCATCGTTTTCTACACTCTGTGTTGATCTTTCTGATCATGATCAAATATCAAAACCTTGTCTGATGCTTAAGTGTGAGTATTGAACCTTCCAAAGCTTTTCGATTGCTTAATTCCTCTTCATTTTTAAAACTTTGTACCAAACAATGAAATATCCGGTGTTTTATAATACGTGATAATACGTGTCTTAAATTTGATTTTTATTCTCATCAACATTAATTTTGAACAAGAGAAGATAACAGAAAGTATCAACTGTAAAAGAAAAGGGCATGCATCATGCTGAAGTTGTGTGGTATATCATAAAAATACGATGAAATTCCATAATATTACATGTAAATATTTTTATCCAATATTTTAGCTAAATAATGTTTATCTTAAAAACCTCAATAATTTCAATATCATTATATTATGTAAACATGTTAACAAGAGGCCCGTGAGTCACATCGCTCACCTTTTGAGCTTTGACCATGCTGTTCTTTACCAAATTCCCCCCTTGTAATACATAATTTGACCCAATCCTACCAAACTGGTCATAATTTGGACAATTTAAAATCTACACTACACACAGATGCTTCCACACAAGTTTCAGCTTTTCTGGCCCAGTAGTTCCTGTGAAGAAAATTTTAAAAAATTTTCCCTATATATTTCAATTTAAAACTTTGATTCCCTATTGTGGCCTTGCCCTCCTCCCGGGGTTCATGACTTGAATAATTTAGAATCTACACTAACCCAGGATGTGTTTTTCCCTATATATTTCTATGTAAAACTTTGATTCCCTTTTGTGATCCCGCCCTAACCCCGCGAGATCACGATTTGAACAATTTACGCAAGTGAGTTAAGGCTACATATGGAGGTTTCTATGCAAAATATTTAATTAAATTCCATAATTGCTCTACCTAAGGCACAGAAACTGTTAAGACTTGTTTTCAAATACATTCTTGGTACCAACGACATGCGATACCCAGTACACATTATGACGTCATATTATGACGTCATCGCAAGGGCATACCTTACTTTGTTTTACAGAAAAAAGGTATAAAAAGACGCAGGATATTCCAAGGATTTAAGATACTGCTGCACAAATGTCGGCACTGCAATTGTGTAGTTATTATTCTTGCAGTTTTAAGTTTAAACTGGGTAAAAAATCACAGTCCAGTGTAAGTTTCATAAATTTTTTATCAATTGAGAAAGTGAATAGGATTTGTGCAGCAATTTTATTACTTTTAAGTATTTTCTCCTTTTTATTATACATTGTTTATTTTAAAGTAGATAGGATATGCCCTTGCGCCGACGTGATTTTGTTGACGTGATTTATTACCTTGAACGGCAGTGGCGTAGCGCCCTTTAAGCAAAAACGCAAATGAATACACAGATTTTTCACAAAAAAAAAATAACAAGAAATAATGATAAAAAAGAAAGAAAAACATGTCAGAAGTCCAATACAAGACTCAATTAAAATAGGTTATATTAAAAAAAACATCGATTTGTTTACCTCTACGTACTAAATGTATTGAAATACCGGTAATATATTAAGATTCTATCTTTAATACAGAGTACATATCGTTTTAAAAAATCATTTTAGAATTTCAAGGGCGAATTGTAAAGTTGTGTCAATTCAAAGTAAATGCAAATAAGCCAAATAATTTAATCCGTTTTATTTTCTTATTCCCCTTATAATTAACTGCAAACTTGTACTATTATTTCAAACCAATTAAATTTTTAACATGTAACAAATGGAGAATATTTTTTGGTGTGTGGATAAAGCGGTATATAGAATTCAGATAAATTCATATATGATTAAAAAAAACTTAACTTGTAAAATAAATTTTATAGCAACTACTATGTAGAACATTGAATTTTCTGCATATAAAGGTTTTCCTGCCTTTCATAATAAATTCTCTTTCGTCAGACAATTTCAAAACAGTTTTGCGATAATGTAATTATAAAGTTGCTACAAGCAGGAAAAAAAATGTTTGAAAGTAACTAAACACTTATTATGGTAAAAAATGTGAAAACAGTGTGTCTTGAATGTTCAGTATGAAAATTATCATTCGGAATTGATCAAATTAAAGCAGAGATGTTCTTTCTTGTGGTACTTTGCATTCCGATTGTTACTTTCACACTGCATTAGGAAAAAAATTGTGAAAATATCAATTATATCCTCCTCACAAATTCAAGGTTTGTGATTTCGTAAAACACACTTATTGCAAGATTTCCACTGTTGAAAATGCTTTGTCTTATTTCAGGATAACACGAAATGCTTTAAAAAAAGAAAGAATTTTAGAGTTGTAAGTGTATCGTCAAAACTCAGCAATTTTTTGTTAATATTTGGTAAAACTATGATTGTAAAAATTAAACTTTTTAAGGTAATTTTCTGATGTATAAAACCCTAAAAATCCATGAGCTTCCGGTGGCTTTGCCCCCTGGGCCCCCACCAGGGCCCTGCCCTGGACCCGCTGGGGGCCTCAAGGCGGCCCCCAGACCCCTTGCCTTTTTGAATACAGTACATATTTTGCTAGCTACGCCACTGAACGGGAGAGAACAATGACGTCATAATATGACGTCATAATGTGCACTTGCATTAACAAGCTGTGGGTACTAAGTATGTATAAGAAAATCAATTTGAACTTTCTCTGTACATAAAATATACAACTTATGAATTTTTATTAGCTCATTTGCATAGAAATATCCATATTTAGCCTTAGCTCACTTGCGTAGAATCTACACTACCTCAGGATGCTTCCACATACGTTTCAGCTTTTCTAGCTCAGTGGTTCTTGAGAAGAAGATTTTTGAAGTTTTTCCCTATATATTTCTATATAAAAAAATGATTCCATATTGTGGCCTCGCTCTACGCCTGGGGTCATGATTTGAACCATTTAGATTCTACACTACCCCAGGATGCTTTCACATATTAAGTGTCATCTTTTCTGGCCCAGTGGTTCTTGAGAAGATATTAAAAAAAATTTCCAATATATTTCTATGGAAAACTTTGATTCCCTATTGTGGCCCCGCTCTACCCTCGGGGGTCATGATTTGAACAATTTAAAATCTACACTACCCCATGATGCTTCCAAATAAGATTTAGCTTTTCTGGCCCAGGGGTTCTTGAGAAGAAGATTTTTTAATAACCCCATCCTATTTTTGCCTTTTTTTTTGATTATCTCCCCTTGTGAAGGAACTTCTTGGCCCTTGATTTTAAGAATTTAAACTTCCATTTATCCAAGAATTCTTTGTACTAAGTTTGGTTAGAATTGTCCCAATGGTTCCTGAGAAGACGTCGAAAATGTGGAAAGATTACAAACGGACGGACGGACAGCTAGACGAACGGAAGAAGGACAAAATGTGATCAGAAAAGCTCACTTGCGCCTTCCGCTCAGGTCAGCTAAAATGACTTGTACAATGTTTACTTTGTTGTATTGTTTGTTTTGTTTTTTGGGCTTAAGGTTACTAGGTCTCATTCTTTCATAAAGAAGGTAAAAAATGCATGTTACACAATCATGTGTGCAAGTATAAATAAAATATTAAGTTTAGAGTTATATCCTACCTCATGACAAGGATAATAACTTTTATGAATTCTTTTATTTTCCTTCTGTAGTAATTCGACAGCTGTGGAAGATCCCATCAAATATATAGACAATAGATACATAAAAATAAAATCCCTTAAAGTGAAAACTTACAGGAGACTGTTAATTGATTCTCAGTCAAAATTATACTAAATACATTATTTGAATTATAAAAGATAAAATAATTTGTAGAATGAAAGGAATATCTTATCATAATTACCATAGTAAATAATTATCTATAACATATACATACGGCTGCCGACATATTCCTTTTGGCAGCAGCATAATCGCTCAGATCTATGGTTTCATCGAAAGTAACAACAACTTCTACTGAAAGTTCTGTACTTTCTGTTAAAGATATAAAAAAAATTACAATACAATGTGCATGCATTTTTACAGCCCATATTAAGGGGCAACAACATTTTATTCGCAGTGTCGTAGATCAATAAAACAATTCCCAGATGCCGTTTCTTTTGGAAAAATGAAAAAAAAAACATGTGGAAATAGAAAAAAAATTGTAAAATTAAAATCATACTAGTTACCTGGAGTATATTCTGATTCTTTGGCTGAAAAGTTATAAAGGTGTCAAGTTTATAATACGATTTTACTTTTTCAGTCTTCAATTACTTAGTATATCAAGGAACGGAAATATAAAAATGTAAATTTATAGATGTACAAGTTATTTGTGTTTAATTCATCAGTCTGCAAAATGTGGTTAAAATTTCGAGAGCGTCGATATTATTGTTCACAAGCAAAATTTTCTTCACAATAAAATTCAAGAATTTATGTGCTTTAAAAATAGTCTTTCGGTCAAACATAGCGTTGTAAAACGTTTTGCTAATTGGCGATCAAACAATGTACTTACCAATGCATCCTGTGTTGCTATTTCCGTATATACACGTGCAATTCCATGATCCATCGATATTGCTACATGTTTCTATTGTGTCATTACAATCGTGCTTGTTTGTAGTACATTCATTTCTATCGCTACTACAGTCCACCCCAGTCCAACCTGATTTACACGTACACGCCCCAGTGTCATCGTGACAGTCTGCTATATTTGTCAAAACACATGGACATGTTTGGTTGCACTGATAGCCATAATGTGTATCGTTACACCCTCCTACGAGTAAAAGGAATATTCATTACATATTTCTTTCTACAAAAATGTTGCATTTAACAAATTTTAAAGTTTTTTTTTAATTGGGAACCATCTACATTTTTATTTTCTAAGAATTATTTTTCGTATGATCATCAAAGATTGATTGTTTGACAGCTAGCTTATCTATTTGATAAAAAAAAAAATATTGAAGAAAATTCAGGTTGTTCCCAAATGTCCTTCAAAAAAAATGTTCTCAAATGAGAAGTGTTTTTCAAAAAGTAATGCCTCATATATGAAAAGAAATTTAACGAAATATTAATTATGAATAACATACAACGATATGTTGTAAAGGTTTGCACTCTGAAAATATCGATGAAATATAAACAATATAGTTCTATAACAAAAATAATAAAAGCATACCGTTACAAACACCGTTAGTTTCTCCATAACGACAGACACAATTAAAACCACCATCGTTGTTTTCACAGTTTTGGTAAGTCGTGTTACAGTTGTGAGTACCGAGGTCACATTCGTTTATATCGATGTCACAATTTGTACCATTCCAAGTCGTTTTACATTTACACGTCCCGGTAACATCATCACAGTCTGCAGTGTTTGCCTCTATACAGCTGCATAACGATGAGCATCCCTCTCCAAAATGAGTACTGTTACAAGCTGTGAAATAAATTTTGATCATGAATTTATCACATGTATATATTGTTTATTGATTTTTTTTTTCTTCTGACAATTTTTTTTCGAAAATTAATGGATATTTTTCTTTTACATAATTTTTCAAATTTAAATTAAATTTCATTAATCAACAATGTGCTTTAGCTTGCATTTGTGACTTGAATATCGATTCACATAAGCAAAATTTTCTTCTTTGAACTAAAAATTGTATTTCAGAACAAATTTCTATTTTAAAAAAGAGATGCTTTTTCCCCCCTTCTTTTCTTCGCAGTCAAAGTGTAAACAAGACATAACTGTATTTAAGGTTAAGCAACTTCATTTTCAAAATTTCACAAAGCCATTTCAATAAAAGATACATACGGTGCCTTTGCAATAATATATGTACTTACATGTGCAAGAAAAACCATCTCCACTAAAACCAGGTTTACAGGTACAATTAAAACTACCAACGGTATTTGTACAATCAGCATTTGCATCACATGTGTCTGTTCCTAGTATACATTCGTTCACGTCTGAAAAAATTACTCTTTTTAAGTGGAAGAAATTTGAGTTCATTTTTTTCTAATGCATATTATTAATTTTGTAAAAACTTTTTTAAAAAGATGCTTTTTCGATATATCATGTTTGTAAATTCAAAGAAATTTAATTATGGCACATAAAAATATATATGCCCATCACAGACTTTACCGATATCAATATTTCGTGCCAAGTTCATAATAATTGAATTCTTGTTTTATAGAATTTTTAACACAAAAATCTTCCAATTTCGTTGCTAGTGTAAATTAAGATAATTGGACCTTCATTTTTCTTGATGTTTGTCATTTCTCTGATGTTAAGAACATACAAAATTGCAAACGCAAAAGCCATACATATATAGAGTTTATTTTATATATATTTCACACTCCAAAAAAATATTGGCATGCCAAACTAATATAAAAAAGATTTATCCGCTATTTCTGTTTGTAAATTCAAAGAAATTTAATTATGGCACATAAAAATATATATGCCTGCCCTCACCCGACTGTGGTTCAAAAACTGGGTCAGTTGCATTATGAAATTTTTATCACAATTACTTACGTGCTGACGGGGAAAAAATTGAGATCATTTATAGTGAAACAATAAACATCAAAATTGCAAACGCAAAAGCCATACAAATATAGGGTTTATTTTATATATAATTATTTAATCTCAGAAAAAATGTCACCAAACTAAATACGTTTATCCGCTATTTGTATTTCAAAAGTCCGAGATGTTCAATGAAAATGCCAACGTCTAAAAAGGGTAGGTTTTTGATATTTGTTAAACCTAAGTGTGTTCATAAAGCATTGACAAACATATATTGTGATTGATTTAATATTATTTGACGTGGAGTCCGCATCATGTCTGCCGATGAATGTTTCGGTGGACCTGCGTAACCAATTTATTTAAATTATGTTTAATTACCTTCACATACACCATTTGCACTTTTCTTGTATCCAAGATTACAGTTACAAATATATGAACCAGGAACATCTGAACAGTTAGCATTTGCTCCACATATATTTGAGTTGTCTTCGCATTCTTTGATGTCTTCTGTACAATTAACACCCATCCACCCATCATTACAATAACAAGTCCCGTTTTGTTTGTCACATGACCTTGAGTTAGATAGGTCACACGTACATTGATTGGCACAATCCTGACCATACGTGGTACTGGTACATTCTGCAAAATGAGTTATTTCCGTTGATTTCTTTGTTTTATATATGTTCAAGAACCTTGTATTTAACAAAGATTTTACTATTTCTTAACTTTATCAGGTATATGTTTCACTTCCACAAATCATTTTCATCTGCAGATTGAAAAATGTCTTTCCTTGTCGTAAAAGCTAAACAATTAAACATGCCTCTCTTGAAAAAATTCTTTTCACTATTTATATATCCAATGGCAAAATATATCAGTTAATATAAGGCATACACAAGATATCATACCTTAGTTTCGTGTAATTGCCACAAAAGGAATGCTGCATATCAAACATTTTAAAGAAATTTTTTAAGCAAGTGAATTATGAATTAATTAAAGAACCAAGCAGTGCTGCTTTTAAAGAGGGCCAGTTTACTGATATAATGTAAAATGAGTTTTGTTGAACTGAAATGCCACTAGGTGAACATTTTATATTTGATGACCGAACATACAATAACTTTAAAAATCTAAATGTTGTGGCACAATATTTAAAAACTAATAATCCCGTATCATCCTCGTATATCACAAGTACTGAAAAATGACTTTATAAATTTAGATATCAGATAGATAAAAAATATATAAAAAAGACAAAATATACACCCGATGCAATGACTTGTTTAAAATCACAACAACAAAAATAAGTGTAACGGAATGGAAATTTGGTAAAATTAAAATCCCAAGATGTCTGTAAAACGAGAATGTTTATAGCGTTGTTTTGATAAAAAATTTCATTACTTCAATTATATACGTAAAATTCAAACATACCGACACAATTTCCATTAGCCAAGGCAAAACCAGGATTACAAACACAAGAAAAGGAGCCATTGGTGTTTGAACACTCGGCATTGGTTGGACATATTGTATTATTTTCCTTGCATTCATCAATATCCTTGGTGCAGTTTTCTCCTTCCCAACCCGTTTTACAAGTGCAGCTTCCATTGACTTTGTCACACGAAAGAGTGTTCTGGACGTCACACGTGCAATTTAAGGAACATTCAGAACCAAATGTTTGAGAGTCACAATCTGAAAACGTTGTTTATTATGAAACAATTTTTACATTTGGCAATATTTATTATAAAATTAAATATATTTTTAAATTGTTTTTATTTTTAGTGAATGTCTTCTTAACTTACCTATACATGTTCTCTGGTCAACGTCAAGTTTCTTTCCGGCAGCACAGGAACAAGTGTACCCGGGACCTGGGGTATTCTGGGAACATTGTTCACTGCATGGATTTGAAGAACATTCGTCAATGTCTACGAAAATAAAAAAAATCATACAGAAGAAGTTCTTCCACTTTTTCCGTTTCATTTTATTGTTAACATTTTTTTGTTAAAATAAGGAGTGTTTTATTAATTTATCAAAAGTTAATTTTACTTTTATATGTACAAAGACACAGTCATATAAACAAATGTAATATCATTTATCAATTTATTTAATAAAATATTAAAGATAACGTCCATAAACATAATTATACAGATATAAAGATATTTGATATTTAAAAAAAACAGATATAGCTACCATTGCAAATGAAACCGTCATTATTTAAGATGAATCCAGGATTACAGAAGCAATATTCCGATCCATCTGAATTAACTCCACACTTCTGAGTGCAGTTAAATGTTACATTCTCACAACGTGTATTTGCTTCAAAAGAAAATAATTATACAATAGTAATCTAAGTTAAGTCATTTATGTAATTCAAATATTCGTAATGAAACTGGACATGGTTATAGAAATGGGGAAATATGAAATATATGTATTTACTTTCACAGGTAACCCTTGTTGTCGTATTCAGTGAGAACCCAGCATTACAAGAACACCTGAAGCTTCCCTGGGTATTGGCGCATATTTGGTCACAGGGACTTGTGGGAGCAGAGCATTCATCAATATCCTCACACTGCGAAGCACCGACCAATCGAAATCCAGCATAACAACCGCAGGAGTAATTTCCTATTGTGTTTGTACAGAGCTGACTACATGGATTAGTGTCGCATTCGTCGATATCTGAAATAATTTGCACCTACCTTTACATATACATCATGATTATTTTCAATAACATCATGGTTTAAGTTATTGGGGATTTTATCATTCCATTTACATAATATATTTTTTTCTGTAATGAACAAAAGCTTTTTACATTTTCAAGTAAGATTATATAAAAAATGGAAGAAAAATATAGCTTCAATTTAAATAATTTAAAACCTGAGCATTCATTTAACGTTGTATTCTTCACATATCCAGGAGCACAAACACACTTATACGATCCCGGTGAGTTCTTGCATTCCTGATTTGCTTTAGTGCAAGAACTTCCAGACGAGCACTCGTCTTTATCAATGTCACATTTTTCTCCCGTCCATCCACCATCACATATACAACCTCTGACGTTATCACATCTTGAGGAACCCACTCCACAGTTGCAAGGAGTTTTACAGTCTTCTCCAAATGTAAACCCATTACATTCTACAATTTCAAGTACAGGTATTCAGGAATTTTAAGGTGAGTCAAAAATTGAAATGTCTTACATGTAATTGTACAATAAATTACTCAGTTTTGTGTAGATAGATACCGGACATATACGTATGTAAGTATTAATACAGTTTAAGGAATGATATTTATGGTACTCCGGCAGTCAATTATTCAAATACAGAAATTTACTGATTAATATTTTAATTTAATAATTTCTCCAATCGTATGAATCACCTTTACAAGTCCTTCCATCATTTTCTAGTGTATGCCCTATCGGACATGAACAGTTGTAGGAACCATCAATGTTGATACATTTTTCTTTGAAGTTGCATTGATTTAAAGTAGCATCATTACACTCGTCAATATCTATAAATGACATTATTATTAAAATAAAAAAAGTGTTTCAATTAAATCAAATTTAATATTTAGTATTAGTTCAAACAGAAAAAGAAATATTATTCTATCTATTTGTGTGGTTTATGCCATTGCTTTCTATCGAGGGTTATTTGTGAAACTCATTAAAAGAGATGATGTTTTACTCTTAACAATTAATAGTTGTAGAGGAAAAACATTAATTGTGAACTCAGCTGTTCACAAAACTTGGAACTGGGCTTTCTCCATCTTACTTTTGTTTTCGTTTTTTCATTAGCATAAGAATGCTTATATATCAGTTAAGTATAAACCACTTACAGCATCATTATTCTTGAGACATCAATAATACGTCAATTAATATTTTCGTATACGGACCATACAGAATCGTTAAAGCGTTAAACGATAAATAAAAATGAACATACATGTATCGTTTCACAATACCTCCTTGAATAAATGAAACTTTTATACTTTTCCAAAATATAGTAGCAAAAAGATTTCTTTTTTTTCTGTCAGATGTTCTAAATGCATAACATTATTTATCATATGTTCGACAGATTAAAAGAAATACAATAAAACAGCCTAAGTTTTTAAAATCCAGTAAGAATAGTAACGTAGGTTATAAGATACATACCGACACATGATCTTTGGTCCTGTGCATTTAGTAGATATCCAGCCGGACAAAAACAGGACCCTTCACTTCCATTCTTTTTACATCCATACGAGCAGTTTAATAATGGAAACAGGCTACATATATCTTGTACTATAATAATGAAACATTAAATGGATTGGTTTTTCTAATAACATAAATTGTATTAAAAAATTTATAATGTGAAAGAATTGAAGGACATGTCAGAATAATACAGGAAAAAGATGACACTTCATTTGCAACTTTGACTCATAACAATAAATATTCATGTAAACATGTATTAACGAAGAAAAATTCTGTTTTCATAGGCATATGCTAATGATGGTGCCCACTTGTTTCATTGAGTCTACACAAAATCAGGACAAATCCGTCTCTTTCTCTCTTTGTGAAAATTTAAAGTAGTTGTATAAGATGCATATATATTTTTCAAAAGGATTTTTATAGACAAATAAGACCATAGATTCAAAAGACAAAAAAGTTTCTTCGATTATCCTCTCTTCCTATTGCAGCTTCTACTCCAGAGAAACGATCTTTAACAACCCCCTTGGCACGTAAAAGATCGTTTCTCTGGAGTTCGAAAAAGAGTAGGCTCACTTGGGGCCGCCAGAGACACCAAAAACTTTCAAAAAACCGATTTAAACTAATGGTCCGCCGAAACAAGGCTGAAAAAGTGCCGACTCGGCGTTAAACAATATTCAATCAATCAACCAATCAACCTATTGCAGCCTAGGGTGGTGAATATTCACTACGTGATTTCTTAATGCAGGTGATTTTAAGAGAACTCAACATTCCGTCACGTGCCTTGATAGATAGCTCTTTTATGTGTTTTGAATAAGAACATGGTAGTCAAGTAAGTTGTCAGTCATTGGTTTAAATTTTTAAGTACTTATATAGACATGGCCATGTAACTTAGATAAATGAAAAAGATCCAAAAAATCTGGGTTTAATTAAGGCTATGAATGTTTCGTGTACTTAATCTCTTCCTGTGAGCAAATTAAATGAAGACTCGATGATATTTTGATATCTTTACCTTCTATACATGTTTTTCTGTCATCACCTAATGTATAGCCAAATTCACATTCACAGTTAAAACCCCCATCTACATTGTCACATCTCTGAGAACAACCATCCGTCTCAGCAGCGCACTCATCGAAATCTAAATATTGAGAGTTAGTTTTGGAGTCAGAGAAAATCAATCATGTACAAGTACATTTACTTCAAGCAATAATATTATGATATAATGTTTTAAGTTACGTTCAATAATTGAAAATAAATAATAAGTAAAAATAACTGCCTGAACTTTAAGAATTAAATGTAACATAAACTTTGTTGGATCAGAATTACATATTAAGATAAGAGGCCCAAGGGCCACAGCGCTCACCTGAGCACATCGGGCTTGAATTTACACCCCCCCCCCTTTCCAGGTGTTCATCATTTGAAAAAACTAGAATCTACACTACCTGAGGATGATTCCATATAAATACCCCGGGTATCACTAATCATAGCTTTGAAGTACTTGAAAAGAAGTTTTGAAAGGTTTCCCTATATATCCCTATGTAAAACTTGGGTCAGCCATTTTGACCCCACCCTATCCCCAGGGCCGGGGGTCATGATTTGAAAAAACTTGAGTCTACACTACCTGAGGATGGCTTCCCTATCAGTTTCATCTTTCCTGGCCCAGTGGTAATTGAGAAGGATTTTTAAAGATATTTCCTATATATTCCTATGTAAAACTTGGGTCGGCCATTTTGGCCCCATCCTTGCCCCGGGGGTCATGATTTGAACAAACTTGAATCTACACTACCTAAGGATGATTCCACATGAGTTTCATCTTTCCTGGCCCAGTGGTTCTGGAGAACAAGATTTTTAAAAGATTTTTCCTGAATATTCCTTTGTAAAATTTGGGTCGGCCATTTTGGCCCCATCCTTGCCCCTGGGGTCATGATTTGAACAAACGTAAAACAACACGACGTTAGTAGAATACAAAGTAGTTTGATCTTTCCTGGCCCAGTGGTTCTGGAGAAGAAGATTTTTAAAGATTTTTCCTAGATATTCCTATGTAAAACTTGGGTCGGCCATTTTGGCCCCACCCTTGCCCCAGGGGTCATGATTTGAACAAATTTGAATCTACACTACCTCAGGATGATTCCACATAAGTTTCATTTTTCCTAGCCCAGTGGTTCTGGAGAAGAAGATTTTTAAAGATTTTTCCTATATATTCCTATGTAAAACTTTGGTCGGCCATTTTGGCCCCACCCTTGCCCCGGGGGTCATGATTTGAACAAACTTGAATCTACACTACCTGAGGATGCTTCCACATGAGTTTCATCTTTCCTGTCCTAGTGGTTCTGGAGAAGAAGATTTTTAAAGAATTTTCCTATATATTCCTATGTAAAACTTGGGTCGGCCATTTTGGCCCCACCCTTGCCCCGGGGGTCATGATTTGAACAAACTTGAATCTACACTACCTGAGGATGCTTCCACATGAAAGCCCAGTGGTTCTGGAGAAGATTATTTTTAAAGATTTTTCCTTTATATTCCTATGTAAAACTTGGGTCGGCCATTTTGGCCCCACCCTTGCCCCGGGGGTCAAATTTGAACAAACCTGAAGATGCTTCCACATGAGTTTCATCTTTCCTGGCCCAGCGGTTCTTGAGAAGAAGATTTTTTAAAAATGCCATTAATTTTTAACAAATTCATGATTATCTCCCCTTGGAAAAGGGCGTGGCCCTTCATTTGAACAAACTTGAATCCCCTTTAACTTTGTGGCAAGTTTGGTTGAAATTGGCCCAGTGGTTCTTGGATGAAAATGTGAAAAGTTTACAACGACACCAACGACGACAACGACAACGACAGACGACGGACAAATTTTGATCAGAAAAGCTCACTTGAGCCTTCGGCTCAGGTGAGCTAAAAAACGGTTTTCTATATTTTTTATCCGTAAAATTTCCCGACAAGCTACTACACATCTTCAGTTATATTCTAAAAGATCATCTTAATCGATGATTAGGCAATAGGAATTATAAAAAAAATTCTGATAATGAAATTATTGTAGAAAATGAACATTGACCACGACTTAGAATCTTAAAGATAAAGGAAAATCAATGCAAACCATGAGAACAGTAAAATACAAGAACCGTACTTTCTTTAAATAAATTAAAATAAAAGCAGGTAAGCATTAAAAATCTTTAAAATAATTGTTATGTTCTGCGACATATTAGCCCCACATTATAGTTTAAATCAAAATGCTGAGAAAAATCGATGATTTTCGAAATCGTTTTGCTAACCCTAGTTTACCCAACACAATATGATTTTTTGGAATAGTCCACTTACCTTCACACTCATAAAAGTTTTTTCGCGTGTATCCAGATTTACATGTACAAGTATAGCCGCCAATGTTATTAGAGCAAACTGTCGTATCTGTAGAGCAGTTATGGGAAGCAGCGTTATCGCATTCTTTAATATCTGAAAAGAAAATTGTAATTTTTTTTTTTGTGATTTTCGCGTAACAACAAACCGTTTGAATGTATATGTTCTTTAAATTCTGAACTCATTTATAACATTAAGTGAAATGCTTTCTGATTTCTGTGTGGAAGAGAAGGGTGTCCATTTTTTGAAGATGGTAAATTAAAACACGACATTCCGTGTGAAATCTCCAAATGAAATTTATTCTTTTATTTGATAAGACGTCCCCCTACTTTTGCAACCTTTGTATTATGGATTTGAAACTTCACATGTGAATTTCATGAGAGGACCTTCAATACTTATAGTTTTGACCTTTTTTGCTATACTTTAAAGTTTTACTTTCCTTCAACAAACATTAATCTAGGTCATAACTTTTTTAATTGTTAATGCTAGCGCTTTCAAATGTCATATGTATCTTTTTCCTAGGACACCACTAATTTTTTTTTCTGTCTTACTTTTCAAATACAGAGGTATAAGTGATTCAAGACCACAATCCATTGAAACTTTCAAAACAGAAAATCTTAAAAATGTGAAATGACATACGTTTACAATTGCTCCCTTAATTTATAGGGGTTTTTTTAAATAAAAAAATCATTCTCTTTCCATATGACTTGATTTGCGGCTTCAGAAATAAATTATCTCACCAATACAGTTTCCTTGGCTGTCTTTTTGAAATCCAGTTCGACAGTTACAAGTGTGAGATCCTTCTAAGTTTTGACAGATTTTGTCACTACCACAGATGTTAGGGTTTTCTGTACATTCATCAACATCCTGGTCACAGTTACTTCCGGTCCAGCCTGATTTACAGACACACCCTGTCACTGGATCACACCGGTCCATCCCCTTACCACAGGTACAAGTTTGTTGACATCCAACACCATAGTTAGGGGGTTCGCATTCTTAATGTAAAGAGCACGAAATTTAGCAGACATTCGGAGATTTGTTTGAGCTAAATTTAATCGATTGGTTCCGCAAAGTATGAAATGATAACTTCAAAATCATAAGAATAATATTTGACTGTAATACTATAATATTTCGTGAACAAATTACCCGAACAAGTTGTTTTATCTGGATTCAGTGAGTACCCAGCGAAGCAGGAACAAGTGTATGATCCGTCAGAATTATCACAGCCCTGGGAACAGATTCCACTGACATCACATTCATTTATGTCTAAATGAACAATATATATATTTTTGAAAGTAATTGATATCTCAGTTATTTTTTTATACAAATATATATGCAAATTTATATGTATGATCATCTCTTTAATTCCCTCCTAGCCAATTCTCTGAATTTAATTGTAGCAACCAGCAATGTATATTATTTTACCGGTGTTGATTTACAGTAACATGGATAAAAATTGAGGAGAAAAATGCCAGATACGAGCCCTAAGTTTAAATATTCTCACAAGAACAATTTGAAACAGAATTTTACATTTTAACATTAATTTCGTCCTAAAATTTACCATGGCTTGAAATGATAATTAGATTATTATTTACTTTCACAGGTATTAAAGCATTGATCGAAAACCATTGTCTGACATATGTCAATGAGCAATATTATATGCCATGATGATAATAAGAACAAGCAAATAGGTCAAAGTTTTTGGTATCCCATGAAAGGTCTTGCCATAAAGAATACATATATTTAAAATATGAAAGTCCTAGTTTCTACCGTTCAAAAGTTGTGATCAAGGTTAACATTTTTAAAAAGTAGTTAAAACTCCAAGGTCAAGGTCAAAGGGTCAAAGTTCTTGGCATCCAATGAAAGGTCTTCTCACAAGGATTACATACGTGAAGTACGAAAGCCCTAGCCCTTACCGTTTAAAAGTTATGGTCAAGGTTAAAGTTTTTTCAGAAGTACGTAAATCTCCAAGGTCAAGGTGCAAAGGTCAAAGTTGTTGGTATCCAATGAAAGATGTTGCCTCAAAAAATACATGTGTGAAATATAAAAGTCCTTGTATCTACCGTTCAAAAGTTGTGATGAAGGTTATTATTTTTAAAAAGTAGTTAAAACTCCAAGGTCAAGGTCAAAAGGTCAAAGTTCTTGGTATCCAATGAAAGGTCTTCTTACAAGAATAAAATATGTGAAGTATAAAAGCCGTAGCCCTTACCGTTCAAAAATTATGGTCAAGGATATAGTTTTTTCATAAGTACGTAAATTTTCAAGGTCAAGGTCAAAAGGTCAAAGTTGTTGGTATTCATTGAAAGGTCTTGTCACAAAGAATAAATATGTGAAATATGAAAGTCCTAGTACCTACCATTCAAAAGTTATGGCCAAAGTAAAAGTTTGGAATTTTTTACTAAAAGTAGTTGAAACTCCAAGGTCAAGGTCAAAAGGTCAAATTTGGTGGTACCCAAAGAAAGGTCTTATCACAAGGAATACACATATGAAATATGAAAATTATAGCTCCACTAAATCAAAAGTTATGGGCAAGGTTAAAGTTTTTGTGACGGACGGACAGACTGACTGACCGACGGACAGCTAGACGGACCGAAGTACAGACGGACAGACGAATGAGATTTAATGTTCCCTCGCTTTCGCGAAAGCGGGGGACAATAATACATGTATATTGAAATACTATTGACACTTAAATGCTGTAAACTATACATAAACCAGAATAAAAACGAAAAATATATAAACATAAAACAGTTTCAAGAAATTGCGTACACTGATGAAGATACAGTAAATCATGCTTATAACAAACCGTTTGGCTTCCTTATAAGCGTTATCCGTTATCTCTCATAAAAATATAAATGGGATAATAATATTGTAATATATACAATAAAGTGTCGGGGAAAGACAACCGCTTCGTTGTACAAATAAACTGTAGAAATTCGACCAAAACATTGCGTAGCATTGACATAACTTGATATCTTTGACTTTCTTACCTAGAAATCAATAGGTACCTTTTATTTATTAAAACAAAGTTTGAAAAAAAATCATCTATCTGAAGGTTCTCGATCCCTTTACATATACTTGAGAAATTTATAATATGATAAAATAAAATGAATTGACAGCCTCAATGACAAAATTTTTATATGCCTTTAGTACTAAAATTATCTGTTTAAAAAATTCCCAGTCTGTTAAGTTGCTTGCGTAATTAAGAAATAATCTTTTTAATAAAAAAAAGTTTTTAACTCCAAACTAGGACGTACCATTAATATTTTTTTTTTTATCATTTTTATTTGATTTAAAATTCTCGGACGATAAAATAAAATCCTTTCCTAGATTTTTAATGACATAATATATAAATTTTAAGTAAGAAAAGTCTAGAAAAATGGTTTGTTAATCACAAAAGAAAAATTCAGAATGTAATAAGATTCATCACTTCCATTATAAACTATTGCTGCCTAATCTCTTTATCTCTGTTGATAACTGTATCATACATAATGCAAAAATGTCATATTCATTTTTTTTTTTTTCTTGTTGTCTTCCAAGAACTACAAGTAATCTTTCGAAAAATATTGTTGGACAAACTACAAGTAAAATTAAATTTAATTAGGAAGTAATCCACTGCGATCTTTTGACTAAATTGCTCTTTACCTCAGCTGTTATTCCTTATTAGCCTGCAATCTATTGGTACATCTAAACTATATCATGTGTTCTTTTGGTTTTTTTTTCAGAATTATTCTTTTTTAAATAAATACCCTAATTGTATTGAAATTGTTGGTTACCTGTACAATTTTCCGTGTCCTTTAACTTGTATCCAGCCTTACAAATACATACGTCGCTACCACTCTCTTTGGAACAGGCATATTCACAATTTAATCCTGAACAGTTGCTCGAACCTTAAAAAATAAAATATACTGACAAGTTTAATTTTAAACCTTTTGTAGTTTTTGTTACCTTGTACTTGACATTTCGTTGATGATAACAAAGACAGATTTTATTGTTAAAACTATTTGTTTACTAGTATTCCACAAAAAAGTTTATAATGATCGGTCGACTAGTATGACGTGTCGTCATAGTGTTTAAGTACTTTTTCTTTTGACCTATATTAAAATAAAAATATATGAATTTATCATATTTGAAAATAGCAACAGAAAATGTGCCTAAATGGTCTTCAATTTTTTTTATTTATTATGAAGAATGATAATATAATACATATATATAACACTGTATAAAATCTGAGAAACGATTGATTGATTGACTGATTTACTGATTTATTGAATAATCAGTTTAACTTTCCACTAAAGATATTTGTAATTATTTTGAGACATCAACTGCTTTAGGTTAAGTGCCACAAATTGCGTACATGCATGTATTGCAAAACAGTGAATTTTCTACATTGACAAGGTATCTCATATTTTAAAATCTTGCACGAAATACATGGATCTTTTACTTTTTACCTGGTTCTTGCATTTTGCGAAGGAAAATTTCACTACCCTCAACATTTGTTTTCTGTTGGAAGCATACCAAGGGACAAATTAAACACAGGTGGAAAAGCGAGTATCCCACCATAATATTTCAGAGAAAGGTATGCGTCACATACACTGTCAAGCTAGCTACATTTTGAAGTTTTATTTTGACAGAAAATAGCAAATCTATTCAAAATCGGAAATAGTTTTCTTCCATCAAGATGATATGTTACTTTACATAAATTATCCTTTCTTTCTAAATGTTCCATATTCTCTAAAAAGAAAGTGCATTTTCCAGTAAGAAAATAGCTTGTTCATGATTGTAAAGACTCAGTTTCTGCCATCGTAAGCTTTCGAGACAATTTCCTGATGTTTATGTCACAGAAGTTTATATTTCATCCTGATACATATCCATTAATATAAAAAAATATTTCAATATTACAAAAATGGCATTTAATCGTACATGTATGGTGTCTTACCGTTGCATGTTTTGTTGTCATTATTCAGTGTGAACCCCGTGATACAATAACAATCAAATGACCCAAGAGTATTGTTGCAGTTCTGTTCACATCCCGAGGTGCTCTCTATGCATTCGTCGATGTCTGGTAAATAGAAATATTTTTCAATAAAAATGCAATTATTATTTTTTTAAAAAAAGTTTTATCTATTGTCCAATCCCATTTTTGTTAATAAAATTAGGCGTAAATTACGTTCTTCACAATAAAGGTATAACATACCTTGGCAATTGTTTCCAATTTTTCTGTATCCCATTTTACAATTACATTGATAGCTGCCCTCGGTATTTTCACAATCTTCTGTTGCACTATTGCACAAGTTTGTTGACGTACTGTTACATTCGTTAATGTCTGTAAGTAAGGCATTGATTTTAAACAATAAACTTTCTTGAATAACTTATTTATCTAGTTACATGTACATACTGACAATATTTATAATTGGGCAAACAATCAATTTTCAGAACTATTTCTTTACAAAAAATCAAAATTGAAAATTGATTAAACTGTACTCTATAATTTCTACAAAAAATATCTTATGAATGAGAGAAAAATTGAAAATGGCTTGCAAATAACACAGCCCTGCAAAAATTTAAAAGTTGGGATCAGGTTTCTGATAGGAGTAAGCATCTCCTGTTGATCGATCACACCGGTCCAAAGCAGTAAATATTATAGACAGAACCTTTCGTAGTAAAAAACAATTATTGGCTAACAATGTCATTATAATTCAAACCGTTCACTTCTATGGTAAACTTCGCATTGAGTTACTGTCGACGTGATTGTTTTGCATTGCTTATATACGAGAGGAAATCAAAAAGTTCGCGAATCATCTCTGTATTTTCAAAACCACGATTCCGATCAGAATGAAATTTGATACACCTATAGTCATGCACATGTTCTATAAATAGCAAATGGAAAGTAATGATTTTCTCCATCATTGTGACATTACAATGTGAAAATGACATCAATATGTACGTTACTCGTGATGTAAAATGGTTGTCTCAGTCTCACTCGAGCAATGAACGGCTGTAAAGTTTAACGTATAACTTGGAAATTCCTTTGAAGTATCTTATAATAACTTGTACAAGGTTTATGAACACATTAGACTTACCAGACGTGCAATCATAAATTGGATTGATTGCTTTAATGAAGGGAGAGGGATCGTTAAAAATGACACTTGTTTTGTATCCCAGCGAAAGTAAGCTGGGGAGGGGATATGTCCCATTAATTGTTAGGCAATTTGTAATGAAAGATTGCGAAGTTACAGTTAGAAAATGGTTGGATGTCTTGGTTCACATTTCTCAGTACGCTATCTAAACATATTTTCAGGGTGTATAAGAATGTGGGATAAAAATATCTTTCTACACTTTTGATTTCACCCCACACTCCTTTGTGCACCCCTCCCTCTTTTTGACTTTTAAAAGTTTATGTACGATTTCGGAAAACTTATCTTATCGATAATGGTGTATAAAGAAAAAGAAAATCTAAGTTATTCTATATGAGTGAATTAACAGAATTAAGGTAGGTCCTTAATTTTTCAATTTTAATACCTTGTGTATAAAGAAAAAGAAAATCTAAGTTATTCTATGTGAGTGAATTAACAGAATTAATTGATGTCAAATGCTAATCTATATCAAATTTTAATTCATGCTGTAAATCCTTCGTATTCTGAGGTAGCATCGCTTTGTTATACCATTGCTCATGATCAGATGCTTGCAGATATATAAACAGTTTAGGAAATATGATATATAGTTGATTTCTTTTTACAGTGAAGATGATGGTTAAATATTGAAAAATTCACTGTTGTGTCTCTAGTGGTTTTATGGCGCTAGTCTATAAACAATTTGACAAATAGTCTATAAGATGTAAATTTATTTATCTTATTATTTATCAACTACAATGATCTTAAGAATTTCTTTAATGCACTCGTTGCAAAGAATGTACTCATAATAGAGAGTTCTTGGATATTTATTTTGTCTTATTAAATCTAAATCTAAATGAGAAAAAATAATTTTAAGTCATACTTTTTCGTATCAAAATGTTTGGTTTGATCGTACAGAAGTACCTTCACATTTTTCATCCAAGAGGAGATAACCCGCAGGACAATCAGAACATTTGTAACCCCTCCCTAATACACGCTCCTCCGCGGGTGTCAAGTCTGTACAGTTTCTACCCTGGGCACAGGGAGACTGGGCGCAACCATCTGTATCATTCTCGCAGTCTTGTCCTGTGAATATAGCAGTACAAAGTTACTAAGCAGGCTTTTTTTTATTTTACTTTCTAAAATTCCATATCTTCTGGAAAACATTATAATTAAAAAATTTACGTGTAAAAAGTGTACCTGAGTATCCGTCATCACAAACACATTCAGCATATTTAAACATATCAGATGTAGAACTCCGAGTATCATTATAGTTACAGCTTCCATGACCACTACATTGGGAACAGAGGATAATAGAGACATCTACCGGGGCCGCTTGCTCTCCTTTATTGTCAACAACAGTGACGCTGAAACAAAATGAATATTTCAATTCATTTTAAAAAATCATATATTTTTTTTAATTTTCTTTGTTTCAGAAGATTCAATTTAAATAATCTATTGTTATAAACAATTTTCCAGTCACCTGATGTTTGCAACATTATTATCCCGTGGTGTCCATGTTGCTATCCCGGTGGTATTGTTAAAACTGAACCCCTCCTGTGGTTGCTGAAGTATTTGATAAGTGAAAGTGCCATCATCTGTCGCATTAAACTTTATTTCCACTGACTTGTTAACCTCTGCCTGTATATTTGTATCCCCCTCAATACTTGGAATCTCATTCTCTGCAAAAAAAATCATTAAATTTAAACATGGTAAAAATTCAATTCATTTTTTTTAATTTCATACTTTAAGGATGTGAAAAAAAAGCTGTAGATAACCTAAACTAGCAGTGTCAGATACCGCGGTGTTGTCGTCAGAACCAGATGCTTCGGCCAGCGATTTGTCTCCGGTAGCAAGGTAATCGAAAATACAAGCTTGAGTGGCCTTTGTACCACCACAAACTTCTATTGACTTGTTCCTTTCATCGTCCGTAAATTCATCAACGAAGAACGGAATAAACTCGGGATGCGAAAAATCGTCATGTGTTAATCCAGTGTCATAATGAAAAAGTGAAGTCGCAGCATCTATCGACCCTATAAGAGTTTTGGAAATGTGAAAAAATGCACTAATGCACTCATGTAGAGTACGTGTCTAAAAATGTCAATGCATGTAAACAAAGTTTAGAAATAATTCATATCCATATAGAAATAATTCATATCCATATTTTCTTATCAAACATGTGAATTTAGAAACGCTATAAATCTTAACCTGAATTAAATTTCCTTATTTTGATTATCATTTCATTTACTTACAATGATAGTTTTATTCTGTAATAAATACATGTAAAAGTTTGTACTGATATCAAATATTTACGTGTAGATACCGGACAATGTATGAAGACAACTCTACACATACATGCTAACTTTACTTATTATGTTTTGAATAGGTAAAAGAAACAGACAGCGAAATCTTACATAGTTGTCCAAAGTTGTTATAGATTTTTCTCTCTGTATCTACATCGCTGTCATATAGCGTTGTTCCATTGGGAAGAATAAAGTCGTTGGTCGTATTTCCGTCGAAATTTCCCATGAGTCCAGTGACCTTTCCCATGTATGTTTCGTCTACCATAGTTTCAGATGTTAGAAATCGGACACCCAGACTTATTTTGATTGTAATGGCTGAAATAAAGAATTATAATTCAATACGGAAATTCATTATTTTTACTTCTATATTTTTCAAGAACTTTTCGTTATTCCAATAAATATTTCTTTCTTATATATCATCATCTGTATTTCCCCAAAACTGATAATAGAGCAAATTCAGAATTGGTTTATTTTTTATACATTAATTGCAATGCCGTCGGATAAAAACTTTATTGGGAATTTCTTCTTTGCATATAAAATATTGATATATACAGCTGACGTTGTTTGATAATTTCAAAGATTTTTTTTTTCATTTCGTAATAAAGGCTGTAGAATGATAACAAATTACTTGTAGTGATCTGTTTTCTTTTTTTTTCTTTTTTTTCAAGAAATCTGAGATTTGCTTAGATTCTTATAAAAGGAAAATAAAATAAAGAACGAATCATTTGGAATGTTGTATCACAGGAGTTCGCGTACCTATCAATTTTGCCGAAATTTTCGGTAAATAAAAGATACGTAATACCTATAATAATAATACGTGTTATTATTATACGTATACGTATTTTTTTATTTAATGATAATTTCGGTATAATTGATAGATACGCGAACTCCTGTGGTTGTATTAAGGTGAAAAATCTCTCTGATAAGAAAGAAAACTATCCAAGGAAATTAATCCAAGCAACTTTAATTAATTATCTTACCAGAGGTTAATAATGAGGACCACCGTATAGTCATTTTTTTTTCAAATCTGAGCTATGTTACATTTAATTGATATCAATTTTCTTTTGCCAATCTTTCAAAAGTTACCTAAAACTCCTTTAAATCGTAAAAATTGGAATATTTCTATCTCCTAACATTCCGTACTAATGTAAATCATTTTTATTCGCGATAATTTTATTTTTAATTGATTTCGCCAGGCAGTGTGTTTGCAAAAGTATCATTCTCGCATATATTAGTATTCTTAAAGGTACTTGGACACAGATTTGAAGTTAATATTTTCTCATTTTTTCTGTATAATATCACGAATTATATACTTTAATAGCATTTCACACAAAAATTAATTAAAAATCTTATTTTATTTAAAAGTTATTAAAACTTTAAATTTTTTGGCGGGTTTGATTGACACATCCTTGCACTTTCACAAAGAAGATGAGCGCATTTGGCGTGTGATCTGCAGGAATCATTTGTACGAAACATTTATGGTTTAAATGTCCATTATTTGGTTGGCTGAACATAGCTGGTCAGATTTTACAAACACGTGCATAGGTTTTTTTCATTTAGTTTGAAAGACTTTGTGAGATTGTATTGTTTATATTTAGAATTCATCTGCACATTTATGTCCGTTTTTCATAGGGGTACTATAACATAGTAATATTTCACAAAAAATGAACACCCAAAATATTTAATGTATAGATGCATGATACGTGTACATGTACATTATAGAATAGAAGATTGGAATTGATTCCGCTCGAGAACCAAACCGAACGAAAGTATATATAATTTAAAATTTTAATACACCAGTAATTAAAACGAAACTGACAAAATAAATGGTTGTTTGCATGAAAAAAAAAAAAAAATTCACGCCCCATGCAAGGCTCGAACCAAAAACTATTCCTACTTAGTGCACTGAACAGGTAACCCATCTTTCTGAGCTATCACTGCTACTCATATACAGATGATTTTAAAAGGACAAAGAAGCACCACATTCACACATTTGGATTTTTTTTGGAAAAGTTCATTTTTCGTGGTCTCTGGGTCTTTTCTCCATTTTTTAAAAATGTGTATTTGTTTCTTTGAATTAAAATACACACAAATAACGTTTAAAAATCATGGAGAGAAGACCCAGAGATAGAAAATTTTTAGAAAAACGTGTTTAAAAATGTACCATTTTGTACCAAATGTCCGATCTGGCCAATTTTCAAGTTATTTTTTAGCAAATCAAAGCTTAATTTCGGGAAAATATTTTCCTTTTCTGTTGCACAGAAACCCGATAAATAAAAAAAATGTTAAAATTTCATGTGACGTGTCGATAAAATTTTCACTTTTCAATTACGCCCAGATTCCTGCCGAATGCCAATTAAAAGCGCCCTCGTTCTTTAACTTTATTCTTAATCCTTAGGACAAGTGGCAATTTTGATGTGTTTTAATGAGAAATATTAAAACTTTTATCAAGAAAAATAATTTTATTCAGAGTAGAAATGTTAGAAAGCAAAACACCTTCACAAGTATCGTCATTCCGAACTAAGAGATGCGTACAGAGTTTAGCAAATCGAGCACACTCGAGTTATGTACACAGTTTTTGTAAACAGGGCTCGAGTTCTGTTATTGTTTATATTTAGAATTCATCGGGTGCGTTCAATCGTCACAGTCTGCTTACCACAACTGCACGGACTGACAATATATTGTGTGTTTGTTTTGCTTTCGAACGTGTCTACTCTGAATTTTCTGGATTATAGTATTAATATTTTTCATTTATACAAAACGAGATTGCCACTTTTCCTAAGGATTAAAAATAAAATTAAATTTGTGAGAGTGCAAGGGTATGTCAATCAAACCCGCCGAAAAATTTGAAATTTCAATATCTTTTAAACGAAATAAAATTTTTAATTAATTTTTGTGTGAAATACTATTAAAATATATAAGTCGTAATATTATAGAGAAAATAATAACTTCAAATCTGTGTCCAAGTACCTTTAAAGATTATATGGAGCACTAACAGTTCGTGAAAAAATTTGTCTCGCAAATAGAGTGTGATTGTCTATCTCGAAAATGGTGTGTCGCGAAAATTTAGTCGTCTACAGTATTGTTGTTGATGAAATTCAATGTTCGGAATCGTGGTGAAATTAGGAGCAGAGGAAAACTCTAGATACAAAACTTAAGATACAAAACTAACCCTACCCTAACGTACTTGACTGAATGTAGAGTTCCGTAAATTTCCCATTAAATAAGTTTCTAGTTAGAAACAGCTAGGTGAATAACAAAATGTAAATATTCCCATTTCAATATAATGAGTTTAAAATGCTCCTATGTTGTTCTTTAAAATATTCTCGCATCATGATGCCTCAAATACATTCAACTGTTGCAAAGTTAGTCTGGTACTTGTTCTGTTTGTCAGTTAAATTTAAATAGATAGTACCTGGTGGCCTAAAAATAAATTTTTCCCCCGAAACCGACCGGCTTCCGTAAGTAACAACATATACCATTTAAAAAAATCATTCATGATATCACTTACCGCTTTGAATGAAAGATGCTTCAATGCTTTTATTATTCATGGATATGGATACGTTAATGGTTCTGAAGACAAAATTTGGATTATTTTCAAAATCCAATGTTAAATCTCGACCGTTTCCTCGAACATACATACCTATAATTAAAATAAAAAAGAATATATCATTTTCGTGGAACTTACAGGAAATCTGATCTAGACATTTCTTTTCACGCTCCTTTTATATCCTTTTGTCAACATTGTTTTTGCCGAAAGTGTGAAAATCAAATTGTAAAAGGGTGTGAAAAAATTCTTTTTTAAATATGTCATATTAGTTGCTGTAATATATTTTTACTTGTTTTAGTCCTTGACATTTCCACCTGCACAATTGAACCGGTATGATCCTTTGCAACAAAAGCACTGAAAATTGTTGCATTGATTGTGGTTCCATTAGCATTTGTTGCTAAATCTGTGCGAGCCTGAAGGTCAAACTTTGTACCGTTGTGGTCTATTTTCATCATTGTATATTCACCATATCCATTAAAGGTGTATTTTCCACCATCAAGTGTGTTTATATGTGGATCACCAAAAAACCAGGCTGAAATAGGCAATGCATATAAAAAACATGTAGAAGAATGCACAATGTTAATTTCTATGGAAAATAATAATTTTCACGATTGCATAGAATTCAAAATGCATACCGAAAATAGCTTTATAAGTAATATCAATAAAGACATGCATTCTTAAATACACAAGCAATGAAGATTTTTATAAATTAAGTTCTCGAATCTGGGATTATGCAGTAATATTGTATAATGTCTATAAAAGAAGTGAAAACTACCTAAAATAATCTAGATTGTACAAAATACAAATGGCTACAAACCTGTTCGAACAGGAATCAACCTGAGGCAAAATCTGGGTCTTGGACGTAATGCGTAATACCAGTCGCAGTGTCCGGAGGCACAACAGACTTCTTTTGCCCTCATGTTATCTTGATAATATTCTATTGGTTGGAATATGGGATTTGCAGAAAGCACTGATCCAGATTCTGGAATTCGCCTGCTCAATGGCCCTAGTCCAAAAAATCCCCATCGATAGCAACACTCCTTTGAAGAAAAAAGTATTCGAGTTTAATAAATGGTTTTTACATGTTTTTTTTTTCAAATATTTTGCTTTTTAATCAGAACAAATTTTATTTTTGGTTAAAATTTAAAAGGAAAAATACATAAGTGTTAAATTGTGATATTCTAAGTAAAAAGAGTATGTTGTGTAAAACTTTGTAATACTGCGACAACTTTGTGCTACATTGAAAAAAATATATTTAAAATCTTCTTTATCTTCAGAAACTTGTAATTCATTTTTATTAATTGTTTTTCATAAAAGCAAACCATTAACATGCAAAACCAAAAGATTTGAAAATCAAAGGAAATCAGATGGGATCAGGTTCAGTGGAGGGGTAACCTTCCCTTTTCGAACGTTCACACCTGTCATGTGCTCTTCATCGGACAAAATCAAAAATATAGACAACTGAGTGTGTAAATAATAGCTTGACAATTAGCACGAAAAAGTCTATCAACATCCAACTTAATGATGCAGAACTTTTTCAAAACCTTCACCATGAGAGGAAGAAAAAACTTGCTTTGGTCTTTAACTCGAATTATAGATCTATCAAAGACGTATTATCAGTTAACAATAATTGATATGCAACAAGAATCTCTACAGATATTTCAAAATAGCCGTTTCACAAGTTCTATGGTCAATACAATGACCTCGTCAGTAAATACAATCTATCAATAAGTTAAAGGCTGATTTACGTTTACAAACTAATTGTAAGGCCACTATTTACATACTGAATTGTCTACGGATTTGCCACTTTTTCTTGATTGTGATCACGACAAAGATCACAGTGAGTGTGACTGATTGGCAGGGGATGTTCACTTCTCCGTGGCACCTGATCCCATTTCTGACCTGATTTGTATTGTTTGAATTCCGATGAAACCGATGTTTTTCTTTGTTTAAATTAATTGTCGAACATATTGTAAGGGAAATTCTATTGTTAAAATCTCTAATGTGAAAATGTCAAGAAGAAACTTTGCTTTTTTGAGTTGTGCAGTAAGTCTTTATTTCTGGATCTACAAAAGCTAGGTTGTTACACTGTGTCTTTGTAGAAAAAAAATTATAAAGGGTAGGATCTCCTTAACTTCAAGATATTCAATTTTCTCATCGTTCTTTTCATTTTTTTTAAACTTGCGTTTCGATTTTTAAAAAAATACAAGTCCTCGCCCGAACTTAAGAGGGTGTCATGTACTGTAGAATTAAATATTTAGTGCTTTGATGAAAACCCTTCTAACATGAAACATCATCTTGCTTTCTTTCATCGGTAAATTGTCAATAATAATTTTCGTATGGATGACTTTAAAAAAAATTCATCATTCTTTTACAGTCATTAGCTCTGGTAATCTAGGAAAACAATTACTGTGTATTTGAATATCACACACCGCAAACTTACCAAAGATTGGCCCATTGTGATAGATACGTAACACATGACGTTGTAAATTGGATCATATCGGTAATAAGCAAATCGGAATGAAAAGAATCTCATAGCAAAGCCATTACATGGACATGTCAACCACCATGGATTCGGAATTCGTCTCTGTGATTGGACCGCATACCAGTTATAACATTCAATTTCCTGTGGGTCTAACGTGGTTTCCGTCGTCATTTTAGTTACCCAAAATCCGTTGTACCCTGCAAAGTACTAGTATATTAGAATCTATGTCTTAAGAAATCAAGTATTGTTTTTTTTAAAATAAGCCTTACGTTTTCATAGCGAATATTCTTACCTAAATTTCCAGGAACCTGTGTCATTCGGAAGCAAGCAGGTCGATTTGAGTATGTATTTCTTTCGACAAATCGTCTATATCTGTAGCCCACCGAGATTCGTGTACCAATAGTCGAGGGAACATTAACATCGATATAATTTGTCACACTGAAGGTGTCACGCCCATCAGAAACAATAAGTGATTGAAAAGTTACTCTCTAAAAGTAAATACCAAGCATATAATATTAAAAATCTTATATAAGTTTTTGTGCAAACTTTTGGAAAAGTGATTCAAGTGTTTCAATTAAAAACAAGCGTACCTTTGTTCTGTCCGCGAAAAATGTCATGTTGTTCCATGTTACTTTGTAAAGGATCGAGGATTTGAAATTCTTAAAATCATCAAAGAATGTCTGAATTATTTTGTCTACTCTGTTTAAAGTAGTGGCATCATTCTGATTTTCCCTAAAATTAAGAACGAGACAGTATCATACTAATTTCAGATTTATAAATAATTCATCTACTTAATATATAAATGTAAACGATATGATATAATATATATTATATGATTTTCTGTGAAATGTAAACCTTGTGTATGTACATTTGAGATATGCTTGGAAAAGAACTATATGCGGTATATTGCATATATTTGCCCCCACAAAAGTCAAATTTTGAAAACTTCCTGAAATGTGCTGAATTCAATAAATTGCATAAGAAATATAAATTAACAGAAAATATTATAGTGTCAGAGCAGTGTATTAACAATTTTTGTTTTTATGACGTCACAAACTAGTCCGATTTTATATCCTTTTTCAGAAAGAGGACAAAATGGACATAATTTCAACAATTTTAACTTTAAAATTTATAGAGCGCAAGTTTGTTCAGGAACAATATTTACATATTTCATTGAAATTATCATTCTACACATTATATCAAAATATTGTTCCTGAACACACATGCGCTCGGTGACTTTTACTCAAAATATCGACGAAATATGTACATTTTTCTGTAAAATTCATAAAAAACTGAAATTTACGTCATGTTTGTGACGTCATTACGTACATATGGCATCATTACTTATGAAAATATTCAGTGCTTTGAAGTCAGCATATACTCTCCTGTTTAAAAACTCAATTCAATATATCTCCATCAAAGTTTGGTTTGGGGGGCAAAAATTGGTTATTACCGAATAAAGTTCTTTACATATTTTATACCATTTCCAGATATCCGGATTCTACTTCTTATTTTCATACTTTGATTACAGTTTAAATACACATTTAATTCGGGCTGTAATCGTGTGAGGGGTTTATGTGAGAAGGGTGTGCGGATTAAAGCTCACCTTTTATATACTTTGTAATATACAGCGGACCCATCTCCGTCTGCTACTAGATCCACCCAAAACGGACAAAGAATTCTACGGTTGAATGTATCTGTGTTGGAGAGATCTTGAATTGAAAAACTGTTATATCTTTCTCCAAGTCCAATGATGCCATTCGTGCCCACCTAAGTAATGAAAATGGTGACAATGAGGAGAAACTTATAGGACTGTATGAAATGATATTCATATTACTTTCTTCATGTTCTTTTCAATTTAACAAAACAAACAAAAATGATTTTGATTTGGTTTCAATATGTTTTCAGGCTAAATGCATTTCCAATCTCAATAGTTCTTAACATTTATATTTACATCCACTGAATATTTTTTGCTTTATTTCTTAAGAAAACCCATTGCGTTAATTAGTGCATGAACTACACTAGGCATGTCACCTGTACAGATTTCTTGATCAGTGGCTGTTCCATCAATAAAACGTACAAAGACGTTCACATAATTAATACAATAATTAATCTTTTTAATCCTACTTTAAATGATTATTTAAACAGATATAAATATAAACAATAAAATGTATTTCTTTGGTTGTTAGTGCGGGAATGAATGAAGCAGCTGTTGCAGAAAAAAAATACATAACCCGCGTAGTCGTTTAAATCAATTAATTTAGAGAATATCTGTATGATCTGTGTCTCCCCGTTTAAAGATAAAAGAGCACCCCCCGGATCTAGAGGACTGGGGGTTCAGGGGAATACGTAAAGGGAATTACCATCAACTTTATTATGATAGATATTTATTTTTATCACAATCATTTTTATGCATATAATGTTTTTTTTTCTTTATTACGCATTTATTTATTCATCATTTATATTTTTTTTACTTGCTTGACAAGAAATTCTTAATTTGTTTAAGTGTGGTTTAACTACTGTCTTAATAGTATGATATGAATTCTGTAATTTTATTTAAATCAAGGAAAAGCTATCTAACGTTTCATTTTAAAATAGAAGAATTACACGCTTAGTTTGGACTTTCAGTAAGGCGTGGCATTCTAGACGTTGCCTAATTAGCTTCTGAAATTTACACAGCTTCCCTTCACTGTTGAAATATACATATGATAGAAATGCGGTCGAATGTCAACTGGTGTAGTGAATAGCCAATTAAAAGTTCTCTCACGGCACAGAGGTGGGACATAAGTCGTCTCATCGTTATCAACAACAATTTTAAGTTCCTGATGTTATTAATTTCGTAACCAATGAGAATCTACTAGTATTCGCCATTACGTAGCGCCGAGAAAGTCCAAACTCAGCAAAGTAAGGGTAAAATCGTCCTAATAGTAATTTTTATTCAATAGCTAGAGTTTTAAACAGTGGTATGAAAGTTTCATCTACCATTACTTATATTATTTTCCTGATATATGTTAAATATAACAAATTTCTTTTCGAATACACAGGATATAAAACAATTATTAGTACAGTTTCTAACATATCTATCGGTATTTATCAAACCCAACAGCAATTATCAGTATCAACCCTGAAAAATAAGTAAAAACTAGAGGTTCCAGGTACACTTAGCTCACTAAATGATACCCCGTCTCCCATTCCATTATTATGGCAAAGTCCATGTTTTGCTTTTGGTGACCCAAAATAAGTATCAAATGATGAAGTAAAACTTCTAGGTCCATGGGCCTTATAGGTCACCTGAGTATTGTGTAACAACTCTCAAACAATTAACTTTGGTTTCAAACCAGAAGCCATGAAATTCACAATTTTGAAAGAGGCACTATTGCTTATCATAATTATAAACTTACCATGCTTACTCTATTTACTTAATACCCAGAGGTAGATATCAGAGTAACAAAGAGAAAATGCACTTCCACTTTATAACCAGTTTTGCACCTCTACCCAAAAGAACCACTGACCCTGGGGCCACATATCTCAAAATTTTGCAAATTTTATCATAAAATGGTTGATTAATACCAAAGAGCAGATTTCAAAGCATGAATTTATTTTTCGACCATTCCCCCCCCCAACCAAGGGGGGGGGGGGCATAAAAAATAATCATTTTGCTAGATGCACCTTTCTTCATCATAAATATATGTACTTGGATCATTAGCATAAAACCCAGGATCAAAGGAAAAGATTTTCAAAGAATAAATGCATTTTCACTATATAATCAATAGAGCCCCACCCTAACACCAGAACCCCTGTCCCTGGGGTCATAAAATTCACAATTTTGGAAGAGGCACTCTTGCTCATCATAACTATGTACTTAGTTTATTTTATACCCAGAAGCAGAGAAGAAGATTTTCAAAGCATAAGTGCATTTTCACTATATAATCAATAGAGCCCAGCCCTTACACCAGAAACCCTGGCCCTAGCGCTATAAAATTCACAATACTGGAAGAAGAAACTACATCATAACAATGTGCCTAGTTAGTTAATTTAATACCCAGAAGCAGAGTAGAAGATTTTCAAAGAAATAATGCATTTTCACTACATAATCTATATAGCCCCTCCCTAGCACAAGAACCCGTGACCCTGGGGCCATAAAATTCACAATACTGGAAGAGGCACTCTTGCTCATCATAACTATGTGCTTAGTTAGTTAATTTAATACCCAGAAGCAGAGAAGAAGATTTTCAAAGAATAAATGCATTTTCACTTCAAATCAATAGAGCCCCGGATCAATACCAGAACCCCTGACCCCGGGGCCATAAAATTCACAATTTTGGAAGAGGCAATCTTGCTCACCATAACTATGTAATTAGTTAATTTATATATTACCCAGGAGCAGAAAAGAAGATTTTCAAAGAAATGATGCATTTTCACTATATAATCGATAAAGCCCCTCCTTAGCACTAGAACCCATGACCCCGGGGCCATAAAATTCATAATTTTTAAAGAGGCACTCTTTCTCATCATAATTATGTGCTTAGTTTGTTAATTTAATGCCCAGAAGCAGAGTAGACGATTTTCAAAGAATAAATGCATTTTAACTATATAATCAATAGTGCCCGCCCTAACACCAGAACCCCTGACCCCGGGGCCATAAAATTCACAATTTTGAAAGAGGCACTCTTGCTCATCATAACTATGTACTTAGTTTATATTATACCCAGAAGCAGAGAGGAAGATTTTCAAATAAATAATGCATTTTCACTAAATAATCTATATAGCCCCTCCCTAGCACTAGAAGCCCTGACCCTGGGGCTATTAAATTCACAATACTGAAAGAGGCACTCTTGCTCATCATAACTATGTGCTAAGTTAGTTAATTTAATACCCAGAAGCAGAGAAGAAGATTTTCAAAGAATAAATGCATTTTCACTTCAAATCAATAGGGCCCCGACCTAACACCAGTTAACTTGACCCCGTTGCCATAAAATTCACAATTTTGGAAGAGGCACTCATGCTCATCATAACTATGTACTTAGTTAGTTTATATAATACCCAGGAGCAGAATAGAAGATTTTCAAAGAAATAATACATTTTCACTACATAATCTATATAGCCCTTCCCTAGCACAAGAACCCCTGACCCTAGGGCCCAAAAATTCACAATACTGGAAGAGGCACTCTTGTTCAAAGAATAAATGCATTTTCAATTCAAATCAAAAGAGCCCCGGCTCAATACCAGAACCCCTGACTCCGAGGCGATAAAATTCACAATATTGAAAGAGGCACTCTTGCTCATCATAACTATGTGCTAAGTTAGTTAATTTAATACCCAGAAGCAGAGAAGAAGATTTTCAAAGAATAAATGCATTTTCACTTCAAATCAATAGGGCCCCGGCTTAATACCAGAACCCCTGACTCCGGGGCAATAAAATTCTCAATTTTGGAAGAGGCACTCTTGCTCACCATAACTATGTACTTAGTTAGTTTATATAATACCCAGGAGCAGAAAAGAAGATTTTCAAAGAAATAATGCATTTTCACTATATAGTCGATAAAGTCCCTCCGTAGCACTAGAACCCCTGACCCCGAGGCCATAAAATTCATAATTCTGAAAGAGGCACCCTTGCTCATCATAACTATGTGCTTAGTTTGTTAATTTAATACCCAGAAGCAGAGTAGAAGATTTTTAAAAATAAATGCATTTTAACTACATGAACAATAGAGCCCCGCCCTAACACTAGAACCCCTGACCCCGGGGCCATAAAATTCACAATTTTGGAAGAGGCACTCTTGCTCATCATAACTATGTACTTAGTTTATATTATACCCAGGAGCAGAAAAGAAGATTTTCAAATAAATAATGCATTTTCACTAAATAATCTATATAGCCCCTCCCTAGCACTAGAAGCCCTGACCCTGGGGCTATAAAATTCACAATACTGGAAGAGGCACTCTTGCTCATCATAACTATGTGCTAAGTTAGTTAATTTAATACCCAGAAGCAGAGAAGAAGATTTTCAAAGAATAAATGCATTTTCACTTCAAATCAATAGGGCCCCGACCTAACACCAGTTAACTTGACCCCGTTGCCATAAAATTCACAATTTTGGATGAGGCACTCATGCTCATCATAACTATGTACTTAGTTAGTTTATATAATACCCAGGAGCAGAATAGAAGATTTTCAAAGAAATAATACATTTTCACTACATAATCTATATAGCCCTTCCCTAGCACAAGAACCCCTGACCCTAGGGCCCAAAAATTCACAATACTGGAAGAGGCACTCTTGTTCAAAGAATAAATGCATTTTCAATTCAAATCAAAAGAGCCCCGGCTCAATACCAGAACCCCTGACTCCGAGGCGATAAAATTCACAATATTGAAAGAGGCACTCTTGCTCATCATAACTATGTGCTTAGTTTGTTAATTTGATACCCAGAAACAGAGAAGAACATTTTCAAAGAATAAATGCATTTTAACTATATAATCAATAGAACTCCGCCCTAAAACCAGAACCCCTGACCCCGGCGCCATAAAATTCACAATTTTGGAAGAGGCACTCTTGCTCATCATAACTATGTACTTAGTTTATATTATACCCAGGAGCAGAAAAGAAGATTTTCAAATAAATAATGCATTTTCACTAAATAATCTATATAGCCCCTCCCTAGCACTAGAAGCCCTGATACTGGGGCTATAAAATTGACAATTTTGGAAGAGGCACTCTTGCTCGTCGTAACTATGTGCTTAGTTAGTTAATTTGATACCCAGAAGCAGAGTAGAGGATTTTCAAAGAATAAATGCATTTTCACTATATAATCAATGGAGCCCCGCCCTAGCACTAGAAACCTTGACCCAGGGGCCATAAAATTCACAATACTGGAAGAGGCACTCTTGATCATCACAACTATGTGCTTAGTTTGTTAATTTAATACCCAGAAGCAGAGTAGAAGATTTTCAAAGAATAAATGCATTTTCACTTCAAATCAATAGGGCCCCGACCTAACACCAGTTAACTTGACCCCGTTGCCATAAAATTCACAATTTTGGATGAGGCACTCTTGTTCATCATAACTATGTACTTTGTTAGTATATATTATACCCAGGAGCAGAAAAGAAGATTTTCAAAGAAATAATGCATTTTCACTATATAATCGATAAAGTCCCTCCGTAGCACTAGAACCCCTGACCCCGGGGCCATAAAATTCATAATTCTGAAAGAGGCACCCTTGCTAATTATAACTATGTGCTTAGTTTGTTAATTTAATACCCAGAAGCAGAGTAGAAGATTTTCAAAGAATAAATGCATTTTAACTACATGAACAATAGAGCCCCGCCCTAACACCAGAACCTTTGACCCCGGGGCCATAAAATTCACAATTTTGGATGAGGCACTCTTGCTCATCATAACTATGTACTTTGTTAGTTTATATTATACCCAGGAGCAGAAAAGAAGATTTTCAAATAAATAATGCATTTTCACTAAATAATCTATATAGCCTCTCCCTAGGACTAGAAGCTCTGACCCTAGCTGGGGCTAAAAAATTCACAATTTTGGAAGAGGCACTCTTGTTCATCATAACTATGTGCTTAGTTAGTTAATTTAATACCCAGAAGCAGAGTAGAAGATTTTCAAAGAATATATGCATTTTCACTATATAATCAATAGAGCCCCGCCCTTACACCAGAACCCCGGACCCCGGCGCTATAAAATTCACAATTTTGGAAGAGGCACTCTTGCTCATCATAACTATGGACTTAGTTAGTTTATATAATACCCAGGAGCAGAAAAGAATATTTTCAAAGAAATAATACATTTCACTATATAATCAATAGAACCCCGCCCTGACACCAGAACCCCTGACCCCGGGGCCATAAAATTCATAATTTTTTAAGAGGCACTCTGCTCATCATAACTATGTGCTTAGTTAGTTTATATAATACCCAGGAGCAGAAAAAAAGATTTTCAAAGAAATAATGCATTTTCACTATATAATTTATAAAGCCTCGCCCTAGCACGAGAACACCTGACCCAGGGGCCATGAATTTCATAATTTTGGTAGAGGACTCAATGCTCAATACATTCATGCCAACAGTTTGCCTGCTTGATGTCCCGTAGTAAAGAAGAAGATTTTTAAATATTGCAATAATTTTATTGGTTTGGCCCTACCCCCAAGGCCCCAAAGGGGCAGGGACCATGAAATAAATAATTTTTGTTCCTCTTTTCCCATAAATGCTGTATACTAAATTTGGTTGAAAATGGTTCAGTGGTTTAAGAGGAGAAGCTGAAAATGTTCAAATGTTAACACACGATGGACGACGAACGACGGACGACGACGGACAAAAACGGATAGTTACTCAGGTAACTAAAAAAAAAAAGACGAGCACAATTGCACTATGTAATATCGGAATCTGTAAAAGTATCATTTAATTTTAATCCGTGATATAGAGGGTTGCGGATAAAAGTTGGATTCCCATCGATATTTTAGAAAGAATAACAGTGTTTATTTTTTGATATGGAAAACCCGAAATAATTTCCAGATCAAAATGTAAAATAGGAGGTGCAGAGTGACACTATGTAACGAAAATTTTGTCATTGTCTCATTAAATTTCATTTAATAGTTAAAGAGGGTTTTGGATAAAAAATGGGTACCCCAAAGTGTACCGGACAGATGGACTGACATACAGACAGACGGACTCCTACCCAGCTTTTTAAACGGTGGTTTAATTTCTCAGCACCAACAGTATTATATCAGCATATGTCAGGAATTATCAATAAAAGGTAGTTACATAAATAGTTTTCTAGGCCAGTAAAGCAATTTTTCATTGTATTTAATATTTTACTTACTACAACATAGTTAAATCCACCCATTGTTCCGTCACCAATTTGTAGTGTCATAGGAGATGTAAGACGCGGGGAAGTGATGTCATCCCCAGTAATAACAGAGTCTTCCGTGGCACTAAACGGGAGTGGTTCTGTACAAAAACATGTTTTTTTGTGTAATCTTTTTTTTATATAGATTTTTTCTTAATTTGTTTCATGCAAGGACTATTAATCATCTTAGACCAACTACCAACGATGTAATTCATCAAGACTTTTATAAATTCTACAACATGTTAAGAATTCGACCTCATGTAGTGCAACCTAGAGGATCTGAAAATCAACAATTGAATAATTGAAAAGGCGGACAAAAATTGTCTCTAAATTCACCAAAAATTCTATATACCCAAAACATTTCTTTAAATCTGATCAATATAGGCAATCATATTATACAAAAACAAATCTAGTCTCAAGTATATAACACGAATGAATGCACCAGTTATATGTATTTCTTATTAAAATTTAATTTAAAAGGTATATTTTAGAATAATACTTTAAATACTAATATAGATCTTATGTTTTTTCATACTTTGAAGGGAGGGGATTTCAAATGTTAAAAGACATTTCTTTAGCTATAAAGAACATTGCAAAGACAGAATTCCATGCATTAAAATATTTCATAAATAGACTTCGGTTAAGATTTATTTTGAGACATTCAGTTATACATGTAAATAAAATTTGAATGATGTGTTCCTGTTTGCTTCGCGGATATTCCTAACAGATACTCATTTAAAATACTGTACATATTTTTTTTTCACTTTCCCTTTAAGTCATTTCTATTGTGAGAAAAACTATTTTATACAGTATATCAAACATTCTATTTTCTAGTAAAAAGCTTTAACAAATATAGAAGGGGAATACCATTAACAGTAGGTTCTCTTGTTGTTGGTGCTTGTGTGGTGGTAGTGGTCGGTGGTTGCGTTGTGGTGGTAGTTGTAGGTGGCTGTGTTGTAGTAGTGGTAGTGGACTCCACTGCTGTGGTTGTTGTAGTGGACTCCACTGCTGTGGTTGTTGTAGTGGACTCCACTGCTGTGGTTGTTGTAGTGGTATCCAGTGCTGTGGTTGTTGTAGTGGTATCCACTGCTGTGGTTGTTGTAGTCGTCTCCACTGCTGTGGTTGGTGTAGTGGTATCCACTGCCGTGGTTGGTGTAGTGGTATCCACTGCTGTGGTTGTTGTAGTCGTCTCCACTGCTGTGGTTGGTATAGTGGTATCCACTGCTGTGGTTGGTGTAGTCGACTCCACTGCTGTGGTTGTTGTAGTGGTATCCACTGCCGTGGTTGGTGTAGTGGTATCCACTGCTGTGGTTGGTGTAGTGGTATCCACTGTTGTGGTTGTTGTAGTGGTATCCACTGACGTGGTTGGTGTAGTGGACTCCACTGCTGTGGTTGTTGTAGTGGTATCCACTGCCGTGGTTTCTGTTGTGGTATCCACTGCTGTTGTTGTTGTAGTCGTCGCCTCTGTTGTGCTTGTTGTAGTCGTCGACCCTGTTGTGCTTGTTGTAGATGGCGACTGTGTTGAGGTGGAAGTAGTTGATGGTTCTGTTGAAGTGGGGGTAGTTAACGACTGCTCTGTTGTGGTGGTTGTGATAGGTTGTTGTGTGGTGCTGGTAGTTTCCAGCTCTGCAGTTGTGATAGTAATAGGCTCTTCTGATGTAATGGTTGAAGAAGGTGGCTGTCCGATGGTTGTGGTAGCAACCAGGTCTAAAGATGTGGAGTTTGTAGGCTGTTCTAATGTGGTAGTTGTAGCAGGTGGCTGAGTGGTGGTGGTGGCAGTATCAGTCTCTTCTGATGTTGTTATTGCCATTTCTGTCGATGTTGTGGTAGAAGACGACTCTGCTGTAGAAGTTTCAGGTAATATAGTTGTTAATGATGTTTGTTTCTCTGTTGTGGATGTTCCTGATCCATCTGTTGTTGATGTTGTTCCTGACTCTGTTGTCGATAATGTTGGCGATTCTGTTGTTGCTGTTGAAGCCATTTCTGTTGTTGATGGTATTTCTTGAGTTGATGTTACTGGTAATTCTGTTAAAATGTTTTCTATGAGTTTGAAGTTGATGCTATTGTTGGTTTTGTTGTCAATGAAAGCAATTAAAAGATGTTTTCAGTAATAAAAGCAAAAAAAACTTATTCAGGTTGATTTTCTAAATTCATCAAAGTCCTAATAATCTATTCTGTAAACCCAACTTCATAACATCATTATTTGATACGACTATTAATTATTTATTTAACGACAAGTCTGTCTGAATCCCTCATAAACATTAATCGTTAGAATTAAAATAACTTTAAAATCACGCAAAATAAATGCATGTATTAAATTAAAATCGTATTTGTAATAAATAATGTAGTTTATAATGATTATTATTCAAAGTTCTAAGGTAGTTGTTGTGGGTTGTTTAAATTGCTGTTCATTTGTTGTTACATATTTTGGAGAAATTGACATACCTGTTGTTGCTGTCATGTTCCTACGGGAAAACAGATATTGTTTACATGAAGTTCATATAATTTATTTATCACTTCATAAGATACATCAAACAAAGAAATATTTTACTTGAAATGCAGCTTAATTAATGCACAGATTGTAACATAAATTAAATAACTTACATGCATTCAAGAGTGTCTCCAATCTGAGTACAATTTCCATAAGGACAAGGTTCGATGAACGTAAAGATCTCGCAGGGTTCAAGTGTATTTGTAAGCGCTGTTAATCAAGATATTGTTTTCGAATAAAGCACTATCAATATTTGAAACTTATGAGATATGAAACAATAGCTCTTATATTTGTCAAAAGGAAAAATAAAAAGTTCTTCAGAGATATTTTTAAAGTTTGCTCACTTTGTGATACTCCGTTGTAATCAGTTATTCTAACTTCATCCACTGTGTACTGCTTTCCATCATATGTTACGTTTAGTTGATAAGTTAACAGCATGAGTATCGTCAGAGAGAATTTGCTCTGTGCTTCTTTACTAAACGTTTTAATTATGACTACAGCAAAATCGGCATAAATGGAAGAGCATCTAATAAAATAAACAAAAATATTGCAATTTCTGGCACTATCATAAACAAGTGACGTTTTTTTTTAATTTGATTTATTACTTTAGGAAGGCATGCCTGAACATTTAAATTCATTGTCAGAAGAACTTATTTTTTTTCTTTCTACTTTTCTCCTTTGAAAATCAGTTTAAATAGAATCCATGTTGTATCTGGTCTTAAGGTCAAGATCTAATAAATAAGTGGGGACTAATCTTTTGGTGCTAGATCCATTATGACGTCATAATCAATTTCAACTTTCTTTTTCCCGTAATTTACGGCTTTAGCAGAATTATGTAGAAAATGGGGTATTTCCATGTCATTCAATTTGAAATTATATGAAAAGTAAACCGGATACTTATATTAAATTTGATATTGATTTAAAGAAGAGGCCATGAACATACTAGTTACCATTTTCTGAGAGACTGTAGGCAATCTGGATACATTTCCTTTGCCAAATACGGAAAAAACTCCCATATTCATGACTGGTTTTCTTAATTTTTCATTGAAAATGACAGTTTAAGATACGGTGTTTCACCTTGTTTACCTACAAATTATGCCCCAAAACACCTTATTTGACCAAGCTTAAGTTGAAAAGCATCAATAAAAGATTTATTTCTCATGTCTGATTAATCTGTAGGCACCTTTCATTTACTAGATCTTGACCTTAAGAATTTTCTTTTGGCCCTATTGCAACCTTGCTGCTCAAGAAGATACCAACATATTTTTTAAATATATCTAAAATTTAAATGAAACGGAAAGCATTGGTCTTAAGATGAAAGCTATTTAAAATGAAAGATTCTCAAATATGTATTCAACCATAGGATTAAAGTTTATTAAATGAATGCAGGTGTGATCGCCGACAATGTACAATGTATTTATTTATCATCCAGGGCACCTTATCCCACCTGTAATATTTTAAGAGCTTATACTAAGATATTTCTTCAACTGAAGTTTGAGCATGTTACTTGTTCATTACGTAAGCAATTCTTGATAAAGATCTAACTTCTGTCCTCATAAAATCACATAATGTATAAACGTCCATATAGAAACCGTCAAGTGGAAATTGAAGAGCATGAAAATTAGGATTATTTTCTTTTCTTTTATACCCATTCACTTCTCCAGTCTAGAAGATTGTAAAGTTCTGTACTCACCGTCTGGAAACAACCTCCAATCGCTTAAATCCTGGCGTAGTATTAAAGATCTCTGTCAGCTAAAATGTTTATGTAATGTATTCTCAAGAGTATCAAATTTAACATATAGCTTGAAAATATCAAAGATTTTATATTAATTAATCATAAAATTAGATAATTACCGCTGTCTGCATTTTTAATCTGTCACCTGTTTCATCAGACTGATTACATGAAGCACTAATTTTCACAGTTCCAGAAAATGTCACTTCATTTGGATCTGAAAAAAAAGTTTAATGCCGAAATCGTCTTCAACAACTTTTTTGAATAATATATTGCTCATCGCTCCAAATACATGAATTACAGTCCGTGTTTACTTAAAGACGTTCGATCCTGAGAATTTGAGCTTATTTTGGTCAGGTCCTTTATTTCTAAAATTCTGCATCATTTTTTAATTCTAATATTAAATCTGAATTCTACAGTGCAAATTTAACCATATTCAATGAAAAAACCGCGATTAAATTCCATTCAAGTAGAATTAAGCTAGGGACTATATTTTGTGGCGGAAGGTTTTTCAGACGAAAATGATCAATTTTTCGATTTTTAACTATAACAGTACTGTTAATTTTGGATTCCTATTTTTCCATCCTGGTTGCACACAAAGCTGTTTTTTGCAGTGAAATGTGCTATGCTGGTTCTGAATATCTATTTAATTATTTCTGAATTCTTTCAACAAAGTAAGGCAAATATAGTAAATATATTCTGAAAATCCGTGGTAAAATTGAGCCAATTTTAACTTAAAATTGAAACTTTTTTAGTAATATCTAAAAATTTACATCATATACCCCCACTTTTGATGTCCTTTTCTATATATTCAAGATAAATCTGACCTATTTGCTTAAAATTAGAAAACGTTTAAGACTTTAAAATAATTTTCTTGCTTATTAAATTTTCAATGCCAGAAAAATCACTTTTTATTAGTGTAGAAAGGTCAAATAATTGATTATGCGAAGCAATTTGAAACTTTTTCTTAGTCACAATTTTAAAGTGTTTTTTTTAAACAAACTTAGAGTTCATTTTGTTTCATGCTTTAATTGGATAAAAATATTGTAGGGAAAACGTCAAAAATTTAATTTTTAATTAAGACACAAATTTCAGTGCATAAAGGTCATATTAATTGTACTATAGCGCCAAAAGAAGTGTACTGACACCCATTTTTTTTTTATTTGAATTTTAATTAAGCTATGTATGTAGAAACTAAAAATATACTTGGCAAAAAAAGTTTAAGACTTTAAAAATCAGGATCGAACGTCGTTAATAGTTGTCCATTAGAATGATTTGAATAATACCCTGGTATATTCCATCGGGCTACTAACAGGAATTTATTATGTCAATCAGTTATAGGGATTGCTATCAATCAGTGCCTTTTTGGTTATAATTGATTCTAAAAAGATAATGCCAATCTTTTTTTTTCAATTTTGGATGAAGAAACTTGAGTTGTTAGTAAGGTTAACAGGTAATAGTGGACAGGTAACAGTGGTAACAGGTAATAGTGGAAAGCATCAAACTTATAAAGAAACTGCTATTTATTCTTTGTGATTTTTGATTTACGCCAATTCTCAATATCAATATCAATTATTTTTTCTCTACCTTATTTAACAATATTTCGTGATTTGTTTCTTAACATCAATGGGAACATTCAAATGTTGGAGCTAGTCGATTTTTCATGACCTAACAACTTTCAAGTCTAAGTCACTGCGTAAACAACGCAATGATACGACGGCTGTTTATGTAGAAGATCTATTTAAAAAATCCTAAAATGTAATTATAAAATGAATAACAAGACAAAAATGTTCACTTGAAAATAAACGTTGCGGGTATGTAATCAAATCTAGTAATGGTTAAGTAATACCAATTCTATGCTCCCAAGTTTAACCAAATACTGTTCGTTATACATTTGTATTTTATATTCGATCGTATTGACAGGAGTAATGTAAAATAATAACCTGTAGTAATTGTAGATTGTTCTGTTGTACTCTCTGGTGTAACTGTTGTCGGTGGTTCTGTAGGCTCCGTTGAACTCTCTGGTGTAACTGTTGTTGGTGGTTCTGTAGGCGCCGTTGAACTCTCTGGTGTAATTGTTGTTGGTGGTTCTGTAGGCGTCGTTGAACTCTCTGGTGTAACTGTTGTCAGTGGTTCTGTAGGCGTCGTTGAACTCTCTGGTGTAACTGTTGTTGGTGGTTCTGTAGGCGCCGTTGAACTCTCTGGTGTTACTGTTGTCGGTGGTTCTGTAGCCATCGTTGAACTCTCTGGTGTAACTGTTGTCGGTGGTTCTGTAGCCGTCATTGAACTCTCTGGTGTAGCTGTTGTCGGTGGTTCTGTAGCCATCGTTGAAGTGTCTGGTGTAACTGTTGTTGATGGTTCTAATGTCTCTAAATCTTTTAACTGTTGTCGATGGTTCTGTAGTAACTGTTGTTGATGGTTCTGTAGGCGCCGTTGAAGTGTCTGGTGTAACTGTTGTTGGTGGTTCTGTAGGCGCCGTTGAAGTGTCTGGTGTAACTGTTGTTGATGGTTCTGTAGGCGCCGTTGAAGTGTCTGGTATAACTGTTGTTGGTGGTTCTGTAGGCGCCGTTGAAGTGTCTGGTGTAACTGTTGTCGGCGGTTCTGTAGGCGTCGTTGAACTCTCTGGTGTAACTGTTGTTGGTGGTTCTGTAGGCGCCGTTGAACTCTCTGGTGTAACTGTTGTCGGTGGTTCTGTAGCCATCGTTGAACTCTCTGTTGTAACTGTTGTCGGTGGTTCTGTAGCCGTCGTTGAACTCTCTGGTGTAGCTGTTGTTGGTGGTTCTGTAGGCGCCGTTGAACTCTCTGGTGTAACTGTTGTTGGTGGTTCTGTAGGCGCCGTTGAAGTGTCTGGTGTAGCTGTTGTTGGTGGTTCTGTAGGCGCCGTTGAACTCTCTGGTGTAGCTGTTGTCGGTGGTTCTGTAGGCGCCGTTGAACTCTCTGGTGTAACTGTTGTTGGTGGTTCTGTAGGCGCCGTTGAACTCTCTGGTGTAGCTGTTGTCGGTAGTTCTGTAGGCGCCGTTGAACTCTCTGGTGTAACTGTTGTCGGTGGTTCTGTAGGCGCCGTTGAACTCTCTGGTGTAGCTGTTGTTGGTGGTTCTGTAGGCGCCGTTGAAGTGTCTGGTGTAGCTGTTGTTGGTGGTTCTGTAGGCGCCGTTGAACTCTCTGGTGTAGCTGTTGTCGGTGGTTCCGTTGAACTTTCTGTTGTTGTTGTGTATTGTGAAGAATTTGACATATCTGTTGTTGCTGTGACGTTCCTAGAGGAGACATATTTTTTCAGATCAATTCAGTCATGGGCCCTTATTCATAGTCATTTTGATATACAAAATGAAACTAAATTAATCTCATTACATAAAAATCAACAAAGAGTCTTACATGCATTGCAAATCATTTCCGACACGTGTGCATTCTCCAAATGAGCAGGGTTTTATGACTATAAAAATCTCACATGGGCCAGATGTACTTGTAAATTCTGTCAATAAGTAAATTAGTTTTAAATTAGAAACTATCTTAAATAGAAGGCATACTTTTTATCAGTAATGTTACTGGCTATATAGAAAATAAAATGCATTTTTTAGATTCTAAATATAAACTAGAGATTAAAAGCAAGATAAAAAGCTCACTTTGTGCTTGTCCATCGTAATCTATAATAGTTACTTCCTCTGCTGTGTACTGCTGCCCATTATATGTTAAGTTTAGTTGATTTGTTAACAGCTTATGTATCGTTAAAGAGAAATCGCTTTGGGCTTCTTTACTTGTCGTTCTGTTAACCACTACTGCAAAATCGGCACTGAGGGTAGGACATCTGTCAAAATAATTAAATGTGATAATTGATATCTTCTCTCAACAAACAGAATACTCATACAGAATTATTACAACTCACCAAAGTGAAATAAATATCAAAATATATAATTGTGTAACAGTTATATATCTTTTTCATCCATTGATTAACCTATACTTACGATTTGTCAGTAGTTACATTTAGTCCTAAAAATCCTGGTAAATTGCTGAAGATATCTGTCAGCTGTAATCAAATTTAAAAATACTATTTACTTCTTTAACATTTTTGAAAATACATTTTATAAAAAAAATTATTGATTGGTACAGTTTCCGTTTACAAAACAGTCGCGCAAACGTTGGTTAGAAATTTATTTTTGAACTAGTTACCGTTGCATGCATTCTTGTTCTGTCGCCTGGTTTATCAGATTCGTTACATGGAGCACTTATATTTAGGCTTCCAGAAAATGTCGTCCCATTAAGACCTGAAAAGTTTGAGATTCATGAATTTGATAGATTACGTTTTAATATATAATACATTGTAAATACCGTAAGTCCTAATTCATGTAAACATCACGAATATCTGTAAAATAATGAGTTTTGTGATTTTGTCTACAAATAGTACTGTACAAATAGTAGTTTTATTGTTATCAATGTAATGATAAAAAAGAACATGAACATATGCAGTGGTAACCTGTAGTAGCTATAGATTGTTCAGTAGATAAAGTTGTTGGCAACTGAGTTACTGTTGATGAAGACAGTTCTGTTGTGTAAGTAGATGGTTCTGTGGATGAATTTGGAGTTGTAGTCCCAGCCGTTTCGGTGCTGGTTGAAAAATCATCAGTTGTTATTATTATAGTTGTTTCAATAGATATACTTGAAGTATCTACTGCAGTTGTAGATGGGTCTATGAATGTAGTTTGGATACTTGGTATAGTTGTTGTAGGTGGTTCTGTAGATGGGGTTAAATTATCTACTGTTGTCGCTTCAGACGAATCTGTGGGAGAACTTAACCCATCTGTCGGTGTTGTAAGTGTTTCTGTCGACATGGTGTTACCATCTGTTATCATTGTCGTAGATGATTCTGTGGTAGAAACATCTATAGTTGTTGTATCAAATGACTCTGTTGAGGTTGCTAAACTCTCAGCTGTTGTTATTGTTGTTGGTTCGGTTGATGTGGTTAACGGTAGTTCAGTTGTTGTTATGTATTCTGAAGATGTTGACATATCTGTTGTTGCTGTCACGTTCCTACAGGAAATATATATTATTTCAGATCAATTTAGTTACAGATCCTTATTTACAGTCCCTTATACAAAATAAAATAGATTAATCTCGATATACCGGTATATAAATTAACCAAGAATCTTACATGCATTGCAAATCATTTCCGACACGAGTGCATTCTCCAAAAGAGCAGGATTTTATGGCTATAAAAATCTCACAGGGGTCAGATGTACTTGTAAATCCTGTCAATTAAGAAATCAATTTAACACAAGGAGCTATCTTAAATAGATGTCATATTATTTATCAACAAATGTTTCTTGCTGTATATAAATAATATGTTTTTTTTTAGATTTTAAATATTAACAATATATTAAAAGCAAGATCAAAAAGCTCACTTTGTTCTTGTCCATCGTAAGCTATAATAGCTACTTCATCCACCGTGTACTGCTGCCCATTATATGTTAAGTTCAGTTGATTTGTTAACAGCTTATGTATCGTCAGAGAGAAATCGCTTTGGGCTTCTTTACTTGTCGTTTCATTAACCACTACTGAAAAATCGGAGCTGATGGTAGGACATCTGTCAAATAATCAAATGTGATAATTGATATCTTCTCTCAACAAACAGAATATTCATGCAGCATTGTTTTAAATCACCAAAGTGAAAAAAGTATATCAGAACATATACCACAACTAATATTGTGTTATTTGTCTTTTCAGTCATTGCTTAAGCAATACTTACGATCTGTCAGTAGTTACATTTAGTCCTAAAAATCCTGATATGTTACTGAAGATATCTGTCAGCTGTAATCAAATTTAAAAATACTTGATACTTCTTAAACATTTTTAAAATACATTTTATATACAGATACATTGAATGGTACATTTTCAGTCGCGCAAACATTGGTTAATAATATATTTTGAAATAGTTACTGTTGCATGCATTCTTGTTCTGTCACCTTCTTCTTCAGACTCGTTACACGGAGCACTTATATTAAGGCTCCCAGAAAATGTCGTACCATCAAAATCTGAAAAGTTTGAAAATTTAAGATTTTAACATAAAGTATCTTTATGCTTTTATCCAAAGGGAAATGTTATATTTAAATTAAATGTTAGAATAAGGTAGGGAGTAGTACAAAAGGTTTTTTTTTCAAATTATAACAGTTTGTGTTTAAATGTTTGAATCTCAATAATGTGCATCATAAAATTTCTCTTTTTTGAGGTCCAAACATCGTTTTAACCTCAGATAATCCCTTTAATATACATTCAACAATTATATAATATATAATATAAACTTATAAGTGATATATAAGATATAATGCAATCTTACTGAAGCCCTTGACAAACACAATGAAAAAAGCAGAGTTAACTCTAAATATTTGTTATTATTAGAATTTATAAATTCGTTTTAGATGCAATGTAGACAACAAAAAGTAAGCTAAACGAGGGTTGATCCAAAAGTTCCTGGAATTTCTTTCTAAAATTTTAACGTCATTTGATAAAAGCAAACAATAGGCATACTTATAAAATAGAGTCATAATGCAACAATACTGGAAAATTTCACCACGTTCCAATTACCAATAAGGTCACACGAGCTTTCTGAAAATGGGAAGTTGTTAAACCCGGGGAGACTTCGGCGTAACGTCAAGTTTGGTATGTCACGTCACGTTAAAGAAGCATCTCTCCCTAATGTCCAATTCGAACACGTAATTCTACAAAACGCTGTCCTTTTCTCCATTTTTTCTCAAGAAAAGCCTGCATGGGTATCATATCGCACCAACGTATCTTCATTTTTCAATCATATTTCAGAAACCCCCCCATCTTTCCATATGTTGTTCCGATTTCAGCAATGTCAAGAACAGTACGTCAGCTTACAACGTCTATTAACGCTATTAATTTGTCTAGGGGGATCAACACTTAAAACAGAGCCTCAAAAAGGCGGCCACACTTTTAATCAACGTCCATGAAAGTTCTTTTTTTTCTTTAATTACCTACGCCACTGGAAAACCAGTAACTAAATGCATTTTCCACAAGTCTTTGTCAATAATATACGCATTTAAGATAGAGTGATCCGGGGATTTTCACAAAGCTTATGACATGACCGAATTTTGACGTCGTCTAATAACCTTAAGATGAGCAATTCACTATCAACTAATAAACAAAAGATCCAGTAAAATCAGTAAAACTTTTACACAAATGTTTATAAAAGATCAAAAAATCGTAATAATGATATAATTTTCGTTTTCTATAAAACATGGGGCGGTTTTCTACTCATTTCATGTATTAAGAATTAGAATGATAATAAATGCGTGGATGTCTCCCCCACATTTCCAAACATCCGTTTCTATGGCAACTGCCATAGAGATACTATCACAAATATTTAAAATATTATTTTATTTAAATTTTCAACAATTGTCTTTATTCTCATCGTAATTTTCAACCAATTTCACTTATAAATAATAAAAAAAAGAAATTCCACGAACTTTTGGATCAACCCTCGTATATGATCGTTCCTGAAAGTGAATTGTGAACTAGAAAGGGAAAAAACAAATAAAATGAAATGAATTGAAAAAACTAACCAAACAAGAGGCCGACAGGCCTTATTCGTGTATTAAACCAGTGGCCATGAATTCACAGTTTTGAAAGAAAAGCCATTGATTAGCATAACTATACACTAAGCATACTACTTTCGTTATTTAATGCTCAGAGGTAGATCAGAGTAACAAAAACAAAAAGCATTTCCACTTATAACCAGTTGTACAACCCACACACAGGAACCATTGACATGGGGACCACATACCAGGTATTTCAAAATTTTCGAAAAGGCATCTTCGCTCATCATAAATGGTTGATTAATACCGAAGAAAAGCAGATTTCAAAGCAATTTATTTTCATAATATGTATAGTCCCCAAGGTTCACCGTATCCCTGACCCAGGGGCCCTGAAATTAATTATTTAGAAGGAGGCAACTTTCTTCATCATAAACATAGGCTCTTGGTCTCAGGATGGTGTATTATGTATATTAAATGTTTTAGGTGTGTCTGAATACCCTCATAAAAATATCGCTGAAATTAAAACGTTTTTTAGCCGGGCTTATTGCTCAAAGGGCAATTGCCGGATTATGTGATCCTGTTCAAGGCAGGATGTTAACCCAATAGTCGCCATTTTAAAGTTACGTGCAAAAATATAGTTCTTACCCTCAACCGCTTTTGAGATAATAAAAACGCTAAATAAAGCTACAAAAATAAACAAAGGTTTAACTACATAAAATAAACATTAGTAGTAATGACTTTGAAAACTTCATAAGTCAAAGAACATAGTTCATTAGCGTAAGGATTTTTGATAATTAGTGTTACATACGAGGTAAAGAAGGAGAGGGAACCAGACTGGCTTGTTTGTTTACATTCAGCTGCGGTACCAGATTAATTCTGATTCTGACAAAATCGGACCGTGGTATTAGGATTGAAAAACTTACTGTCAGTGTCTTATCATTTATATTGATAGTTTTAAAATAATTTTTTCATCAGAACATAAACGTGATTCATGTAAGAAATCCATTCTACTCTGTAAATGAGCCCGGCTCTCTGTACTTCTGAGTACTTTGATTTTTAAATGCAATATTAATAACTGTATTAAAAAGAGTAGAGGTATGACACTTGCGATCTTAGATTCCCGGTGATGCCTCAGTTCATACTTGATTTTAATCAATATTTACACTTTTCCTACCGGTGTCGGGTAAGATCTAGCTTAAAAATGATTGAATAACGCCCTTCAACCGTTTGTCAATTTGAACTTGTCGTATAAAACGTGCGATAAACCAAATACGTTTTCGATACCAAGCAAGCAACGGAAGTGCCAATTTCTGACGATGAAAATGTAGAGGCGTCCTGGAATTACACGGACGATCTATAGAGATCAGAAACCGCGCCAAACTTGTTCTCTCTAGATTTTCCGTGTAGTTCTGGGGCGCCTCAACATTTCACATTTATTGTACCCATAGATACTAGATACAAAAATAAGTGAAATTGATTGAGTGGTTTCAGATCTAGAGAAGAAGCGGAAAGTGTTTAAATGTCAACGCACGATGAACAAAGCAGATAGCAAAAGGTTACCTAGGTGACTCAGTCCTCAAAGGAGGAGGATTACCCAAACTCAGATGTTGAATGTTAGGGTCCATTAACTGGTTCCGTAGAATTTCAATTATGAACTTTCATTACCAATTATTCGTTAAACATTTTGTTTAGAAAAAGTGTAGGTAACGGGCTACCCATTTACCCTGTCCCCTTCTAGTTTGCCATTATTTGACTGAAAGTTCCTTCACCAGAGTAAAAATCCGATGCATGCAAAACCTTCTCAATCTATACGTTAATTGAAATAAATCCTTTTGTTCAATTGCTAGGGCAAGTGTTAGTAAACCAAATCAAGTAATTTTCCATAATTTTTCATCTCAGCCAATCAAGGAACAAAGACATTCAGCTGAATAATGATTTAAAGGTTAATGTTGTGCTATGCTTCTGATTTGTATATATTGTATGAATGGACATTATGCTTGAGTACTGTTAGTTATCTACATCTATTATTTTTAATTTTTAACTGAAAAAATGTACAGAGGTTTTGAGGAAGTTTACTTGATGTAACCGTTGCTGTGGATGACTCTGTAGGCAAAGTCGTCTGTTCTGTTGTAACTACTGTTGTTGCCTCCTGTGTGGTTGATGAGGGCGGTCCTGTTGTAACTATTGTTGTCCCTTCAGGTGTGGATGATGAGGGGGGTTCTGTTGTAAATATTGTTGTCCCTTCAGGTGTGGATGATGAGGGGGGTTCTGTTGTAACTATTGTTGTCCCATCAAGTGTGGTTGATGAGGGCGGTCCTGTTGTAACTATTGTTGTCGCTACAGGTGTGGATGATAAGGGCGGTTCTGTTGTAACTATTGTTGTCGCTACAGGTGTGGATGATGAGGGCGGTTCTGTTGTAACTATTGTTGTCCCTTCAGGTGTGGTTGATGAGGGCGGTTCTGTTGTAACTATTGTTGTCCCTTCAGGTGTGGATGATGAGGGCGGTTCTGTTGTAACTATTGTTGTCCCTTCAGGTGTGGATGATGAGGGGGGTTCTGTTGTAACTATTGTTGTCCCTTCAAGTGTGGGTGATGAGGGCGGTTCTGTTGTAACTATTGTTGTCCCTTCAGGTGTGGATGATGAGGGAGGTTCTGTTGTAACTATTGTTGTCCCTTCAGGTGTGGATGATGAGGAGGGTTCTGTTGTAACTATTGTTGTCCCTTCAGGTGTGGGTGATAAGGGCGGTTCTGTTGTAACTATTGTTGTCCTTTCAGGTGTTGATGATGAGGAGGGTTCTGTTGTAACTATTGTTGTCCCTTCAGGTGTGGATGATGAGGGGGGTTCTGTTGTAACTATTGTTGTCCCTTCAGGTGTGGATGATGAGGGAGGTTCTGTTGTAACTATTGTTGTCCCTTCAGGTGTGGATGATGAGGGCGGTTCTGTTATATCTATTGTTGTCCCTTCAGGTGTGGTTGATGAGGGGGGTTCTGTTGTAACTATTGTTGTCCCTTCAGGTGTGGATGATGAGGGCGGTTCTGTTGTAACTATTGATGTTGCTTCAGGTGTGGTTGATGAAGACAGTTCTGTTGTATCTGTTGTCGCTTTAGGAGTGGTTGATGAGGGCGGTTCTGTTGGAGCTATTGTTGTCCCTTCAGGTGTGGATGATAAGGGGGGTTCTGTTGAAACTATTGTTGTCCCTTCAGGTGTGGATGATGAGGGGGGTTCTGTTGTAACTATTGTTGTCCCTTCAGGTGTGGTTGATGAGGGGGGTTCTGTTGTAACTATTGTTGTCGCTTCAGGTGTGGATGATGAGGGCGGTTCTGTTGTAACTATTGTTGTCCCTTCAGGTGTGGTTGATGAGGGCGGTTCTGTTGTAACTATTGTTGTCCCTTCAGGTGTGGATGATGAGGGCGGTTCTGTTGTAACTATTGTTGTCCCTTCAGGTGTGGATGATGAGGGGGGTTCTGTTGTAACTATTGTTGTCCCTTCAAGTGTGGGTGATGAGGGCGGTTCTGTTGTAACTATTGTTGTCCCTTCAGGTGTGGATGATGAGGGAGGTTCTGTTGTAACTATTGTTGTCCCTTCAGGTGTGGATGATGAGGAGGGTTCTGTTGTAACTATTGTTGTCCCTTCAGGTGTGGGTGATAAGGGCGGTTCTGTTGTAACTATTGTTGTCCCTTCAGGTGTGGATGATGAGGAGGGTTCTGTTGTAACTATTGTTGTCCCTTCAGGTGTGGATGATGAGGGGGGTTCTGTTGTAACTATTGTCGTCCCTTCAGGTGTGGTTGATGAGGGAGGTTCTGTTGTAACTATTGTTGTCCCTTCAGGTGTGGATGATGAGGGAGGTTCTGTTGTAACTATTGTTGTCCCTTCAGGTGTGGATGATGAGGGCGGTTCTGTTATATCTATTGTTGTCCCTTCAGGTGTGGTTGATGAGGGGGGTTCTGTTGTAACTATTGTTGTCCCTTCAGGTGTGGGTGATGAGGGCGGTTCTGTTGTAACTATTGATGTTGCTTCAGGTGTGGTTGATGAAGACAGTTCTGTTGTATCTGTTGTCGCTTCAGTTGTGGTTGATGAAGACAGTTCTGTTGAATCTGTTGTCGCTTTAGGAGTGGTTGATGAGGGCGGTTCTGTTGGAGCTATTGTTGTCCCTTCAGGTGTGGATGATAAGGGGGGTTCTGTTGAAACTATTGTTGTCCCTTCAGGTGTGGATGATGAGGGGGGTTCTGTTGTAACTATTGTTGTCCCTTCAGGTGTGGCTGATGAGGGGGGTTCTGTTGTAACTATTGTTGTCGCTTCAGGTGTGGATGATGAGGGCGGTTCTGTTATATCTATTGTTGTCCCTTCAGGTGTGGATGATGAGGGCGGTTCTGTTGTACATATTGGTGTCCCTTCAGGTGTGGTTGATGAGGGGGGTTCTGTTGTAACTATTATTGTCCCCTCAGGTGTGGATGATGAGGGCGGTTCTGTTGTACATATTGGTGTCGTTTCAGGTGTGGTTGATGAGGGGGGTTCTATTATATCTATTGTCGTCCCTTCAGGTGTGGATGATGAGGGCGGTTCTGCTGTAACTATTGTTGTCCCTTCATGAGTGGATGATGAGGGGGGTTCTGTTGTAACTATTGTTGTCCCTTCAGGTGTGGGTGATGAGGGCGGTTCTGTTGTAACTATTGTTGTCCCTTCAGGTGTGGATGATGAGGGGGGTTCTGTTGTAACTATTGTTGTCCCTTCAGGTGTGGATGATGAGGAGGGTTCTGTTGTATCTATTTTTGTTCCTTCAGGTGTGGGTGATGAGGGGGGTTCTGTTGTATCTGTTGTTGGCAGATCAGGCGTGGTTGATGAAGGCGGTTCTGTTGTATTTGTTATTGATGTATCAGATGTGGTTGTCGTTGGTGATTGTGTTGAATCATTTATTGTCGGTTGAGTTGTGACTGTAGAAGTTATTTCTTCTGTTGTTGTAGTTGATGCGCCTTTGTTCAAAATTTATAGAAAAGTGATTCTGTTTTAAATGGTTGAATATCAAGGCGCATTTGAAATAAAAATTACTGTTATACTTTTAAAAAGTGTGTCCCATACATGTATAATTTTATTCTAAAAGACATCTAAAGATCCCAATGTTTTACTAAATGGGTAAAATAAAATTCATTCTTTGAGGGTGAGATGATGGACCTGTGGATGAGATATCACAAGGTCTGCGGGGTCAAATATATCTTATTTGCATATGTTCGACAGAACCTGCAGTGCGGTTACTTCATGATTTGTTAAAATTAAAATGTAAATTGTATAACCTAACATTTATTGGCTATATTCTCGGGCAAAACGCGTTTTGTCGACCCCTCAAAACTGATAGCTGTCGGCCTTAGTAATTTCCAAACATAAAAGATTTAAAACACTTAAAATAATACATTCATCTTTTTTACTTCATTAAAAACTGAAATATAGCCATACGTATTCATTGTAAATGTTTTTATCTTTATTTGGAAATCAAATGTCTTTTAAAAAATAAAATATTTTCCAAAATTCCTAAAAAAAATAATTTTTCTGTATATCTAGTGAAAAACTTTGCTACTTTTTTCAAAGGCAGTGTGATGCATGTGATGTTGAAATCAATGACGTTTAGGGATACACTTTGTAATTCCTCTTTTTAAAAATCAGCTAATTAAAATACTTCTGGACAAAATTTAAAACGAGTCAATTTGCTTTAGTTGTCAATGTTTCATTTTAAATGATATACAAGATGAAAATATCCAATTACATAAATGACGAAAATTCAATATTCGATTGATGTTAAGCCTAAGGGAAAGTGTGCTCTTTATTTTTTTTATTAATCACTAGTCGACTGAAACAACTACATCTATATATAATCGATTTTCCGTAATCATTGATATGCAGACCAAAAACAACAAACTTCCTAAATCCTTGCGAGTGATTCTGAAAAATGTTACATGAATTAAGAATATACAAACAGCATGCACAAGTATTTTAAAAATGAGACGAAGTTTGTGTATTGATGATAACGGTGCTATTAACACAACCCCCCAAAACAGTTACGTTAAACAAATCAAACGCCCATGCACAAAGATTACTTTAAACGTCAATCAAACAAAACTTTGTTCCCCACCCAGTTAAGCCTTTATAACACACCAAACACTGACTTACCTGTGAGACAGCAGGTAAGGGTGAAGAAAACAATTATCAGAACACATGTCTGTATTCTACAGCCACCGTTCATTGTCTACAAATAACAAGAAAAATCAATAAATCATTCATTTATTCAGGATACAATCTACAGCAGGAAAACAAAGCTATCCATTACACTCTACATACATTGAATGTGTTGGAATTTGTTTAATTTCATGTTATGTTAATCTCTGGATCTACAGCATCCAAATGTTAAAATTGCATCCATGAACCTCTGTTTAAATATTTCAGTCAAACACCTAATTAGATCTTGTAATCTTGCTTTCTGTACGTAAACATTTACCATCAGTCATCATTCAGTTCCTTTGAATCTAGAAGCATTCATTAGGGAAAGCATGTATGCCGAAACCAAAAAAACTTAAATATTTCAATAAGATTTTCTTTTAAAGTTTTCAATTAAGATTTATATACCATAGAAATAAACGTTAGAAATAAGAACTTTCAAGATTTTGAAAACAGTTATTGATTTTCGTCAGTAGTTTTATATTTATTTTATTATAATTAAATCCTGGTCAGTCATGACTAAATCGGGATTGTAACACTGATCGTGCCATGATATTGGTTTTTGTCATGATTTGAACTCTGGCAAGGTCAGGATCGTTAACCTGGCCATCACATTTCCGCGTCTCAAATCCTTGCAAATCAATCCTGGTCGATCATGTTTAATTAAGCCCTTACCAAGAATTCCATGGAAAAAATTATATTATTTTCATCAGTCTTTATCTTTCAATAAGGCAAATTTGGACTTAGGAAATTTTTTTCATGATCAATCAAATACTAAATATTATAATATTATCCCGCCATTTTTTTTATTCATTGTATTTCCTCTGTACTAATCTATAACATTTTACTATATGATTCTAATTGTGTGTTGTATTAAATTAGAAATGTTTGCATTTTAAGTACCTTGCAAATCATTTATTTACTGTTAGCGATAATTGTGACACCAATTTCGGCTCAAAGAAGGGAATGCTTAAAATGCATATCATAAAATAGAATGCTTCAATTAAAATTTATTATAAATATGCTGATACTTTATATTTATTTGCTGATACGTAGACAAAGTATACTAATTTTTTAACATTATAATCTTTTTTTTATTTTAAAGTGCTTTATAAATTTACATCGTAATGATTATACAGTCTAACCTAATTCATGCAAAAAATCAAATATAAGCCAAAAAAATCTTTTATTTAGAGGTTTACTTCGTCTTTTTATGAGAATTTCGTGTCGTCCAAGTCAGACTTTATTCGATTTTGGAAGTTAACCTTAACATTGAAAAAAAGGCCGAAACATAAGTTTAAGAATAAGAATGAAACCGGTCGACCAGAATGAGCATTATAAGTTAAATGTATAGGCTGATATGGTATTGATGGTATTGAGAGCAAGCTCTTAAGAACTGAATAAGTTGATAAACATTATATGTAATCCAATACTCAAATCATATGCAAGATAGTGTAATAGTCCTATATGTCAATAAGGAAAATTGACTCTGGCATCTTAAAGACAGTTTCAGTCACTAGGATATAGAGAGTCGACTTATGAATGGAAGAAACCATTTGCAATAAATCACCGACGATATCGGACATTCTTTTGAAGACCCAGCAAGATTTTTCTTGTTCTTTGTGTGAAAGTTTTTTAATAAATTTTCTTCTAATGAATTTTGAAAAAGGCATGAAAATAAAGTGTCAGGAATAGTGCTTATTGGAAATTTTTGTTAGAAATGAAGGTTTGATCTCCAAAGACTATAAAGATATTGCCAATCAGACACTCAAGCATATTTTCAATATCTACTTCAGGTATTAAATAAACTTAAATTGGTAGAGGATGCTCATTATTACAAGGCACTTGATCCCACCTCTGATGGTTCGGAGGTCCGTGTTTGCCCTGCTCCTATTTTGTACTTTTTATGGAGTTTTGAGCTTAAATACTGTTCCTTATTACAGAGTCTGTTACATTTGTTTTAAATTTTGATATTTTACTTGAAAAAGACGTTAATGGTAATCCAACAACCAAGTCTAATAAACGTGATGACTTTATTTTTACAATTGTCAAATTTCCTTACTTATGCACCAATAACTTCATCGCCTGCATGCGGAGTCAATATATCTCAGTTGATTCGACACGCAAGAGCATGTTCTATAAAAAATTCTACAACGAGGTATATTATTGACAAACAAGTTGACGAAACAAGAATTTCAGCAGGTCATCAAAGTCATCATTTCGGAAGTTCTATGGTTGATACAATGACCTTGTCAGCTAATACAATTAATCATTGAATCAAATGCTGACAGACGTCTTTCATACTAATTGTTGGGCCATTATTTATATGATTTGACGGCAAATTTTTCCGTTATTTCCCGTTCATGACAAAGAGCATACGGCGGATGTGACCAGTCGGCAGGAGAAGCTCACTCCTCCATGACACCTGATCTCACCTCTGATGGTTTGGAGGTCCGTGCTTGTTTGCTCTGCTCCTAAATTGTATTGTTTTATGGACTTTTGATCATGAATACAGTTCGTTATCTCTATGTTTCATTGCAACCCAGGTCAGAAAATGTATAGAGAAACCTAACAAAGTTCTATTGTACAAATACACATACCCCGGTATAAATATAGTTTTTACAGTTCATTCTACAAGATTAAATCTGATGAGATATATCAATAAATGACAGCTTAAATGATGACAATACCTTTCAATGGGCGTAAACAATTTAACCTTTTGACATTGACCTCAGAGTTTGACCCTCTTTAAAAAAACATTAACCTTGGAGATAACGCTTGAACAGTTAGCACTCGGGCTTTCATATTTATCATGTGTTATCTATATTACAAAACCTTCCTTTGGATACCAACAATTTTGACTTTTTAACATAGAAATCAGCTAATCAAGTACCAGCTTATATTGTTACAGTATTAACATATGATTTCCAGACATAAGGATATGATGTCAAAAATTAAGAGTATAATATTGAATTAAATATTCAATATTAAATATTTAATATTGCATTAAATGCAAAAGTATCAACATACATATATTTAATAAAGTACCAGCATACGCTATCAAAGTATGAGCCAATTAAGTTTAAGCATCAGACATAATATCTAGATATCAGCATACAATGATGAAATAATATCATCACAACGACCGTAATACATATCAGTCAGCTGAGGCATTCCTTTTCACGAGGTGTTGAAAAATTCTTTTAGCAGGGTATTTTCTAACCGCATTTCAAAAGGAATTGAAAACTAATAAACAAAATTGTATGATAATTTGTTGTCAAGCTCAATCTCTTAAAAACATTGTATGCATATTTTAATATCAATTAAATAAATACATTTTCAGACTTTCCCGATTTTCATGATTCTTTTCAATGTATAATGTTACTGAATCCTTACTATAAAGGATTGTTAGTCTTCCCTTTTGAAATTTTTAAAAATCCTTTTAAACTTCACAACCAAGTATCAAAAAATTGAATAAAGGATATCTAACATTCAATTTAAATTGTTATAGCTCGATGAAGGAAATACAATCTCTCATGTTTTACAAATAAATATGCATTAATACAATTTGACTTAACTGCTGTCGTAAACAAATTTTGTCCACTAATATTATTTAACAAGAAAATGAACAAGAGAAACACACTCATACAATACACACTTTGGGTCTATTAAGTGCCAATGATTATTTTTAAAACAGTAATATGACCGATATGAGCTCATTTGAGAACGCTTCAAGGTTGATTTAAAATCTGATAAATGATTTTTGCTTTATAAGATTGCCGAGTTCAAAGGTAACCACTGTTAAATCTAGTCCCACAAAGACATTTGTAATTTTGTCAATTTTATATGAGAGAAAAATTATTTTTTGAATAATCATTACCGTAAAGAAGAAATTTATAGTGGAGAGCAGAGGGATTCATGTAATGTGCATGAATTCAAAAGTACTTCACAAATGGATTATTCTTCTTTTTTGCATCATTGGCTCTTTTTTATTATCAAGATATTAAAGATATATAAGACCTGTGTGATAGGTAAGATAAAAGAAAAATGTTATATTCATCCTTGGAGTTAAGACAAGAATCATACAATCAGAGGATTAAAAGAGCAATTTAAAGATCATTAGGTTTTTGTATTAGTTGCTAATTGTTGACATAGACCTTTTATATTCTTGAAATGAAAACACCAGTGGTAAAGAAGTGATTATCAAGAGCTAGGTCTGACCACCCCTAACCCCCCTTCTTTTTAAAGAAACGCTATACTGTGCCAAATATCACTGGTAGTGTGACTTTCATTTATGCTCGTTGTACCGGGTATTATTCCGTTTGTTTGCACAACAACCCTGTAATTGTTCTTTTAAATGGCAATTTAGATTAATCATTGATGATTTAAATAAATTCACAATTTCGATGTCACGCTGATAATCCGCCAGTTTTCTACCCAAACAATATGGTATGTCAAACCTGGTAATACTTGATCTGTTTCCATTTGTATTGGGTAAATATATATTATTATAACATTTGTATTGTGTAATTGTAATTGTATGGAAGACATCCACGTATGAAACAAATATTGTAGCATTTATCCATAAAACAAAGCATAATAACTGCGCAAGAAAAATAACGTCATATTTCTGCGTACTACGTCAGTGAGAGTGTTTTGTGTTGGTGATCCGGAAAATCGGATCACGAGTGGATAGCGTAAATTCAACAGTAAAATTTATACACATTAGGTATATAATAATGGTAATTGAAAACATCCAGAAAACAAATAGTAAGGCACAAGAAAATTGGAGAGGTGGTTAAGACAAGATAAAAGTTAAAAAACCAATACTTTGATTTTGTGATCTTGACTTAAGAATGGAAATCAAACATTGCTGAAACTATAGTTAGAGAAGAATATTGCGGAAGGAACAAAAAAGTAATGAGAATCGACAACGAAAAAAACACAAATCAAACAAAACGAGTTTGATATAAAACATATTTTACATTTGTAAATGCTTCCTGTACTTATGATCTTTAAAAAGATCACTTAAAAAGATCCGAGAACTGTTTGATAAACAAAACTTCCGATTCTATCTTTCACATAAAAAATAAATTTTAATAGATCAAGATACTGGGGTATATTGCTTTCAAAGTTTAAAAAAAAACATACATTTTAAATATTTTAGAAATTTAAACATTTACAATGTTATTTAACGGTCATTTATACGTAAATATAAGTTATAATGCACAATTTTAAATACCTTTTGGGATCTGGATACATGTGATGCTTGGACAAATCTATCATACAACCTTAATTATGGGGACATATAACAGATTTAGGTTGTTAAACTAAATTTAAAAGCTTTAGATTTACATAATTCTGTTTATAATTATTATCAAAAGAAACAGATTACGCTTTCCTTAGTATCTTTAAGGTGGGATTATTCTTAGACTAATGGAATATACAATTGTCATCCTTTTAATGCATTACTGTTCGGAAAGATGTTCTTAATGGTACAAATTGACTCTACTTTTTATGCTAGTGGTGTCAACTTTTATATCGGTTTACACAAAAAATTAAAATTATACACAAGTACTCCGAAGTTGATATTAAAAAGATTATTGAGTATCTATTTGACAGTACCTGCGTTGTTTTTGAAGAGTAGATTTTCAAGCAATCTGAAGGTGAAAATTCATGATGTGCTGTGCAAAATGTATTCATGTACTGGTTGCGTTCCGTTATTTGTAGACCTTTCATGAATTATATGAAGCAAACTTCATTTAAAAACTTACACACAAGAAAAAAGAAACATTTTCTGTGGTCTTTAAATTAACATTTCGAGATATTGGCGACGTATTCCCTATGAACAAAATTTATTTTCATTCATATACATGTATGTTACTCTATATATTCCAGTGAAGTTAGGATAACACAGTTTCTGCCAGATACATCTGCTTCATATTAAGATATTTTGATAGAAAAACGTTATTGGCAACCTAGCGATAAATCGTTATAAAAAAACACGATGGCTTCAACTTCTCTATCGTTGACTTATCTTATTTATGTAACGATTTACCCTTATCACTTTTATATTAAGTTTATGTCTCACAGTTGATTCGATAGGCAAGAGCAGGATCTACGAACGAACAATTATCAAAACTAGACAAGACGTTGACAAAGAATTTGATTGAGCAAGGATATTAAGAGTCACATTTGATTTCAGAGATGCGGAAATTCTATGGTTTTATCGTGGCATTGTCAGCTCATACAGTCTATCATTCAAACGAATATTGACTAATGTTTTCATATAAATTGCCATTGTAAGGCAAATTTTTCCAACGTAAATTGTGTATTTGTGACGTTACCTATTTTCGATAGTATCCTAATTTCGATAGGCTAATGTTTTTAACAGTAAATCAGAAACCCTTTCGTAATTTTTCTGAACTCTATTCCCAAAATTATCATCAGATGTAAAAAGTGAATTAAAGCCAAAAAAAATTTAAAATTATGCCATTTATATAGGTAAGATATGTTTCTCCGTACTATATATTTTCCATAATGCAAAAAAAATCACTCTAAAACCCTATCTCCTAAGCCTGAAAACAACACTTAATGTTTTAATGCTATCGTCTGTTAAAAAGCTCTGTGTTATGGCCTAAAAATAGGTAAGCCTCACTTTGGTCAAACTTCCGCTTAAAAAATAAAGTATGGAAGCCTGTTACAGGTATTTTATTTTAAATTTTGAGATATTTCAATGTTTTAAGTATTTTTTCTGTTGCTTTATTGTTTGTTTATTTGTAGATATTTTCCATCAAAAAGGGAAATTACATGAATTGTTACAGGCCAAAGGCTGTGGATAATGCTTTCCAAGCAGACAATGGCTCCGGGCTTGAAATTTTCAATTTCAAAAAATTTCAACCAAAAAAGTAAAAAAAATTAATGCTATAATTAATCATATTTTATCTATTGTTAAGATTATAATTGAAAACAGGACAAAAAAAATCCAATACCATAAAAAGGACAAAAAACAAATAAAAGAAAACAAAAATCCACACAAAATAACATAATTTGATGTTTTTATGACAATAACTGTGCACCATACTTGCTATCGAAAATAGGTGACGTCATTCAAAACAACTCGGATTATGGCGGATCCAAAGAAAGTTGAAACTGTGCTGAAATTCTTGATTTCAAAAACAAATAAATGTGATATTTATGTATTGTTTAATAATACATAAATAATGTAGAAAAACATAGATGCCTAGATTATTTTTTTGACTCAAGTTTTACACTATCGAAAACCGGTAACGCCAGGATACAGATTTTTTTCCGTTTTTCCCAGTCAGGAAAAGGAGCACAGGAGGGTTTGTTTTTTTCGTTTTCATTTTTCCCCCGAGAGCTTATCATGATGGTCGTTAAACAATACTTTGCAAAGTTACTTAATGTTCATTGAGTTTATAGATATCTACCTAGGAGACCGATTCGGAGCCAAAAATTTCAAATAACTATATGGTTTATTTTCTGACTAATAATGATTTATTCCAGAACCTGATATATATCGGTATATTTTTATAAGTTTGGTTACTTCTTTATCAGTTTCTAAGTTTGTTTTGTAGTTTTTATACTTTGCATCAAGGTTTTTTTTGTCTCTTTTTATAAGCAATTAAAAGACATATGCATATTTCCCTTTAATCAAATTCATAAACAAATTCGGTGGCTTCTTAATCATTTACTAAGTTTTTTGTGGTTTTTAGTGCTTCGCATCAAGATTTGTGGACTTTTTGTAAGCAATAAAAGAATTTCTTTTTAATCAAATTCATAAATTACTTTAAGTAATCTCTAAATGTTGTTTTATAAACAATTTTTATTACAGTAAATGTTACTGTGATTTGTTTCCTTAAAGATTTATAAACAATATTTAATAAGATAGAAGTATTACAATTAAATACCCTTTGACAAAAACAATATTTTATCAGAACTTGGAGATAAAGATATGTTTCTCTATTTGGCTATAAGTATTTTCTACTATAATTGCTTTTATATTTACACTCTTAAACTATTTCCTCCCAAAAATTGTTATCATATACATTGCATTCCAAATGATTCAGCATTTAAAACACCATGCAATAGGGTGGAGTATATTTAAGATCCCATTACAGATATATGTTTTGTATAAATTGTTGAATAGTGTATTTAAAATATGCACATAAACATAATTTCTCATCACGCCTCGAATGTTTTCTTAGAGATGTCAAGACTAATATATTGTCACTGATAATTTCACATCGGAATAATAACGTTTGAAGACTCCATTAGAGAACCAGGAAGTGAAAATAATAATAATACTGAGAAACGCATTAACAGAGTAGAAACTAGGAGCAGCATCTAACCTACCATTCTGAATTTTTAAACTCTCAACTCTCAGTAAATTATGGAACTTAGACTTTATTCTAGTAAATGTCATCATGTTGAAAGGTACATGCATAACAATAGGAAATGCTTTTGTCTTATTTCATTCAATGAGCAAGTAAATTGATACTCATCACAATGAACAAGATTGTTGTGAATGACAAACATGTCATATCGCATTTTGAATTGTCTTGTAATGATTCAAGTTTGCTTTTATGAAGCAAACGTATGAAGATTGCATAGAATATTGCATATACTTATTTTGCCAGACTATTTAATTTGTTATCCAAAAGAGTTAAAAGGAAACTAAAGGGTGAAATTCATTATTTTTCTTGTCATGTAAGACAAGATAAACATGCAGATATATAATCAGAGAAAAAAGAAATTAAATTTTTCTTGTCATGTGAGACTGTGAGAGTATGAAATAATTCTGTTACTATCTCTACAGACTATAAGGGTTTGAAGTCTGACCTTATATCTTAAGACTGTGGTGTTAGAATTCTGACCTTATGCCTTCAGATTGTGGTGTAAGAATGCTGGCCTTATCTCTTCAAATTGTGTTGTTTTAATTCTGATATTACCTTTAGAGACTATGAGGTTTTGAATTCTAACCTCATCTCTTCAGATTGTGATTATTGAAATCTAACCTCATCTCTTCAGATTGTGGTGTTTGAATTCTGGCCTCATCTCTTCAGATTGTGGTGTTTGGATGCTGATCTCATCTCTTCAGATTGTGGTGTTAGGATGCTGACCTCATCTCTTCAGATTGTGGTGTTTGAATTCTGGCCTTATCTCTTCAGATTGTGGAATTTGAATTCTGGCCTTATCCCTTCAGATTGTGGTGTTTTAATTCTGATTTTACCTTTAGAGACTATGAGGTTTTGATTTCTAGCTTCATATAATCAGATTAAGATTTTGGCCTCAACTCTTCAGATTGTGGTGTTAGAATTCTGACCTTATCTCTTTAGATTAAGGTGTAACAATTCTTAGCCTTATCTATTCAGATTGTAGTGTTTGAATTCTGACTTCATTCCTTCAGATTGTGTTGTTTTAATCTCTTCAGATTGTGATGTTTCTCATCTCTTCAGATTGTGGTGTTAGGATTTTGGCCTAATGAGATTGTCATGAATTCTCTTCAGATTTGTGTTTGAATTCTGAAATCATCTTTATAGTGTGTTTGCATTCTAATATTATATCTATAGTTTGTGGTTTGAATTCTGACCTCATCTCTTCAGATTGTGGTGTTTGAATTCTGTTCTCATCTCTATAGCCTGTTGGAGTTTGAATTCTCACTTTATTTCTTCAGAATGAGTGAGAAGATTTGAATTCTGATCTTTTTTCTTTGAAGGTTTAATATCTGCCTCTGTTTCAATAGTATGAGGCGTTTCAATTCTTGTCTTTTTTAAAGTAATTTACAGTATTAAAATTCATATAGGTAGTAACCTTTTTAAGCGATTTATTTCCAAAATCTACAGACGATATGGAGAGATATACATTTTAATGCTTTTATACGAGGCATTGATACCATTTATTTATTTATTATGCAATATAAACAAGGGTACCGCAAAGCGGAGCATCTGCTTGCAAATTTCATATCTATAATCATCAATCCCGCTGCATATCACTTTTCTTTTGCTTCTTACAGCACTAACTCAAACACTCACAAACGAACACACACTGTTGCCTTACTCTTACCCTTCCAACTCCTTTGAGAGAGAATAATGAAGAAACAATGCAAAAAAACTTTAAAATATGTTACTCTAATTTCTGTAATCAAGAAGAAAATAAATTAACAACGATTGAGTTTTAGAGACGTATATTTTAAAATTTTTAGATTTTTATTCCAAATTGAATGCTTTAGTTTTGACACATGAATACATAAACTATTCATAGCAGATAAATCTATTTCTAATATGTCTTTGGTATTCATCTGTATTTTCTAAAATATGTTTTTCATAAATTAAAAGATTGTCGATGAGTTACAGGCTACAGAAATCTACCTCCGATTTACAGTTGATTTTGGACATCATAGAGTTACATGTATTGCAAACACTGATACAGAAAACTTCTTTCTAATAGCATGCACCTGTTCAAATCAATCATGTTATCAAACACACTTTGTTTTACCAATTTACAAAAGTTGATTTTGAGAGATTTTTTTACACGAGTTACTTGAATTTAAATGATTCCTAAAAGTGACACAAACATACACATGAATTCCAAAATTACACATACAAAGCATTTTGGAGACTGTACAAATGAGATCATATAACCTGCACACTTTTCGGTTTTACAAACAAGTACTGCTTAATGACTATAAGAAGAAAAAAAATTTGCAGCTCTCCACTGCAAGAGTTCTTTTGAAATATTCTCACGAAGGTTCAACCCCTAAAATATCATTGTTTACCCAAGCTTTCAATGTGTTATTCATAAAAGTAACACAAACATATATACACCAATTTAAAAAATTTGACAAAATAAATTATACTTTAAAGAATTCCTAAGATATTAAAAATAATTAGAATACATACACTTTCACAAACTCCCTAATTTGAAATAGACAGAAATGTTCCAACATTGTATTGGTTTAGCAGGTAAGGAACTGATTCAAATTTATCTCGGCGCAGTGCAGATACCCTCTATTTGAGAACTTAAAACAAATTGGTTTTTTTATGACGGGTATCTATAAAAAAATATCTTTTATTTATTTTCAATTTTCATTTCAAGTATTGAAAAAATATCTGTTGAAAGTTTTAAGAGCAGTGTATCATTGCCATTGCCTTTAGCAATCAAGAAAATATGTCCAAAGGAGGCCTTTCAGTGAATAATTTTTATACCTCTCGATTTAAAAGTTCTTGTTTTGCTATGTGAAACCCAAAAAATGTATCCCCTAAAAGCACTGAATGAAATTTTATGAGACTTTCACAGGAACTTTGGTACATAGTGTGCACAATGGCAATTAGTAATAAATATTCTTTGCCATAGCAAAACATGTGCCATTCTTTCTAATTTAATTCAATGGTGAATAAAATTGAATATTTTCAGTTGCGGATAAAATAATTCATTGAGCATCTCCAAACTTTTTGTAACAAACGGACAAAACATTAACTTGTACATAAGTTGGACATCCCGATTTAGTATCATTGCTCACAGTACCTAACTTTTTAAGCTGTTGTCTGTAAAAACATAAACTTGCTATAACAAACATATGGGAGAGGAATAGTATGGGCATTTTTCATTGATTATATTAATTTTTTAAAACTCTTTATCTGCCTTAAACCGATTTTTTCCATCTGTTGCATTGGCTTATTCATCATTCAATTATTTCATATTGTCGGGGTTTTTTTAAAGTAACTTGATATACAAAGTTTTAACGCCCAAACCAGTGTAACCTATATTGATTACTGTTTACAATGTAAGTCTCTAAAAAAGACTTAAAGAGAAAGAGGTATTATTTTTCATATTTCTGTTAAAAACACCTGTCACATTTTACCAGTACTTTCATGTGAATATCGAAGTCCTTGTCGCTAAATATTGGACAAAACTACATGAAACTGTGAAAACAAGATCCTAAATGCTGATTTTCTTGCAATTTTTTAAAATTCTTTATCTTAAAGGGGAAAAAAGAGTTGTCGCGCTTATAGTGTTTAAAATATACTTGCAGGTTTTTGAGGTTTGACATTTTTTAAAGTATACATATATGCTGTTTATTATCATTCATATAATGTTCTAATATTTAAATTCAATGGCGGTTTTATAGCTCCTGTACAACATACACACATGTAAATAAAGACTGAGACTCAGATCTATTTAAATCGTGTTAGACTTGCTTTTGCAAAACAATATTTAATAAAGCTGGGTGTTGACGTGTTAATTACACACGTTTTTCAAGTCTCAACTTAAGTTTTCAACTAATTATCATTGTTCTACTCTACCAGAATTTTTTTAAAAAAATTTGTTTGATTTCCCCTCAGTATTAGTCTTTGCTGGTTTTAAATTGAAAGAATAACTTACTGCTTTTCTTCTTCATGTGAATTAATACTGAAGAAAAATTGGTCTGTTGCATTTAAACTGTGTTCCCTGATAAACGTTATATCGCAGAATGATTTTGCATGCATTGGCATTGTAATATACGTACTTTAGTATAAGAAGTATGGCTCATTTTTTGGTGGCATGTGTTTGTACAACAACTGCTTTATACTAATCTATGTACGCCTAAAATATCTTACTTACTTTGAACTACGAAAGTCAAAAGACTTTCCTTGAAAATAGTTATCCTCTTCAATAATTAAATAATCCAATGTAGAAAAAAATATTTCCAATCACAAGAATCGAAAAGAAAAATTAGAAACCTCCAGCAGGAGAATTTTTAGCACCAGTTTCGCTGGAATGCCGGTTCCGTCGAGGTGGGGTCAATCTCAAGTTACAGACATGCACTAAAAATCACTGGGGTATGTCAGCTTTTGTAGTTTCAAAAAACCGTGATTTTGATGAAATTCAGTCTTATCGGTTTCCTTTTATATATCACCGTAGTGAAGTGTCAAAATTATTCCAGATTTGTATCTTTGATTAAAAATCAGAATCGCTAATTAGTGCGATATTTCATGAACTAAAAGTACATTCCCGTTAAATAAACTAACTTCGGGTAGGTCACAAACTGCAACACGAGAGTGTTAAATAGGTCAGAAGTGAACGATCTTTTCGCAGGACTGACAAAAAGATGTTAAAACATCACCGTCCTGGTCAAAGGATGGGTTCTTTTAACTGTGAATGGAACTTCAATTTATAAATCGAGGAATAATGGTTGCACAGTAAGAATATCTTTAAAATCTTCCTTTAAAAGAATTTAAAGTTCCAACATTATTGATTGTCTAACTGCATACTAACCTGTAACAAAAAAGTGTAAAATCGAATATATAATGTTAAAACCAGCGTATAAAAATATTATTTATTTTGTATAAACATTTATAAATATATAATCAAAACAACAAGATATGTCTGTAAATGCATTTGATTGAATAAAAAAGGTTATATCACGTTTTATATTGAAAGGAAGTATTGAGATATGTTTTATATATGTTTTAAGACAAGCACGGATAAAACAATAAACAATATTACTCAAAAATCTAATAAAGCTAACACACAAATAAAATTTGTCAAATATACAAATAAAATAAATGATCAAACTTATTAAGATTTTTTTCAATAATTTTAAGCGCTGATACATTGTAATATATATTTGAACACAATTTAACACAAGGAGAAAAATTATCATGTATTAAGAATTACATGTTTCCCAGAGAATGCTGCTTCTAAATTATTTGATACTCCATCCTTTTAGTTTTAATGGATTTCAAATAATAAAGAAGGTGAAACATTGCACTTGGTTCCTTATGATATGCATCTCAACAAACAGAACTAGATGAATTAAATGTCTTAATGTATTAAAACGAATTAATTATTAATGGAATTGTTAAATGACAAATCACACGATCTCGATGATAGCATTTGACTTGGCACATTTATGGAAGAGTATGGATTTCAGATCAATATTCAGAATCTAAGGGTCTGTCTTTTTCTGCAATAAAAAGATATTTGGTAACTGTGAAATTTACTAATGAGTGATTTCATCCAAGAGAAAAAGGCGAGTCCTTGATCTCGATCAGATGGTAGGTTTTAATGCAATGATTTTATTTCCTCTCAAAATAAAGTTATATCTGTAAATACGGGTATTTGTTTATTTTCTAAGTCAAATTAAATGATACAGTGTCTTAAACTATTAATGTGATGGCATTTTCTCGTATAATATCAAAATCTTACATAAAGTGGATGTGGTCTAGTTTCAGCCTGGGGTCGTTTAATTTGATACTGTGTATTAGGATCTAGTGCTTGATACATAAAATCCCACGAAAAATTAGATTTGGCTCCATTGTCATACACTGAAAAAATAAAGTTATTCCAATGAATATCATAAAATGCATTCTCTAAAAAGGTGCAAATAATATAAAATAGATCGAAAGATTGATCTTTCAAAAATTACAAAAAGTGGAAACATACATAAAGGCTGAAAAACGACTTACTGTAGACTTCTCTTCCGCCACGGTATGTATTGTCAAATCCATCCCCGCCTCTCCCCCTTCTATCATTCATGTCTGATATACTGGAATCATCTCCCCAGTTCCTCAATGAATAGGGGCCACGTCGACCCCAGCTATCAATCTTTGTGGGGATCCCCGACTTGAAGAAGCCGTCTGTGTGCATTGTCCTAAAAAATTAGTTTCTTGTTAAATTTTTGGGAGATTTTTCTGTCGGAAAGACTTTATTTACAGCAAGTAACGTGATTACAAGTAATGCCTGTAAACTAATGATAAACACGTTTTTTTTATTTTCTTCAACAGTTTTAAAAACGCCACACATATAAGTATTGATATAAAGAATTAGATATTACATGAACAATATTGTGTATCTAAATGAACTTCAACCAGTTACATAACGATAATTTTATTCACGTTATAGGTAGCGGTTACTTGATGCAGGCTTTAAAGAATTGCACAGAACCAACAAAAAAGGCGTTGCTATAGCGGAAAAAACAGAACATATGTAAGTTTGTCAAGGAGATAAATCTTCGTTAAGCATTTAAAAATGTTTAAAATGCATTACAAATAAAAGAATTGTTTGCTTGAAGCGATGAAACTGTCAATAGCATTGCCACGAGGCGTTCAAGTGGAGTGTGGTGCATTAAAAGCATTTTGCGCAAACCTCTCAAGGATCATCCAGATTTTAACAGTTGTAATCTTGGTCCTAACTAGCTATAGCATTGCAGCTTATTGCAGCCATAATTCAAAGATTAAGTCAACTTCCCACACAATAAGCAACCCGAAAGATTAAGGTTATACGAAATATAAGTTGACTGCGAATGTGTGGTTGGCTGGTATAAACACTTTTATTTATTTATTTTGTTCTTCAGTAATATTACATCACTTTTGTAGTAGTGTCTCTATTCGCTTCAGAAAAAATTATACAATGCTCAGGGCCATAAAACTTAAGATAAGCTCACAATTCATTTCAGTCTTACTTGTACAAAATGTATAAAGGGTGGGGAAAGTGAGGCTGAGGCTATACACATTAAAGTAATGTTATCAATATTCTATGTCCCCAAATCTAGAATACACATGATTGCCCCCATATTACTGCTAATTGATTATTAATGTAAGTAAATTACATACATCTGCATTTTTAAGTATCATTTATTTTATTTATTGAATTGCTCTTCTGGTCTAACATTTACTAAATGTGATATTTTATATCAACTTCGTTAAAAGATATAAGTAATCATAGATTAGAATGAGTTACTGTATAACTTGATACATGTTTATATCAAAGAATTTGCTCATACTAAAAATATTTGACTTACAATAAAAATTGTCGTATACATTGCACAACGTATAGACTTATTTCAGTTAACTTACCTATCTAAATCATCTTCCTCAGAACTTAATGAGTCCTTTCTGTACTTCCGTCTGCGGTAGTATATGCAAATAATGGCCAGAACTAGGACAGCTATAAAGAAGAGAGGGATTCCTACGCCAAGTCCAACTATCAGCTTAAAGGAGTCTGTCAAAAAAAAAACAGCATCTCAATATTTTTTGTCAAAAACTACAGCATTGGATATATATCTCGATTACATGAAAGTTTTATTATCACCGTGATTTTAAAAAAAGAATAAAGATTTCCTTCAATATTGATATATTTTTAAATAATGCCCCTTTTTTTTGTTTAAAAGCAGATCAAATCTTTCTTACCGTCACTTTCAATTTCCCTGCAAAAAATAAAAGAAGAGTAAATAATAACAAAAAAAACCTACCAATGCATTCAGGCAAAAAAAAGACAACAAAGTTAATGAATTGTCGAGAATTGGGCAATAAGCTTTACCTGCACTTCACTAATCCATCTATGTCAGAGCAGCGTTGACCAGCCGGACAGGTAATAATAGTATTAAATACTGTGCAACCAGTGGAACTCGACGTTATACTTACAGCTGCCAAGAAAGATAGGTGAATATACAAGCAATACAATCTGATATACATATAATTTTCTGTCAAATTGTAATTATTTTCATTGTCATCCGGTAAATTCAAAATTAACAAAATGATATTATTGCAAAGGTAATGCAAGAGTGTTTGAAAATTAATGTTTGAAATCGTGCTTTAGCATTACGGTAAAGATTCATATAAATTAGCTGAGAATATGGAGTCTTTATAAAAAATAAACATCCTTTTAGTAACTAGCCTAAAATTCAGAGGTAAAATGACCTACTTTTTGTATTCCCGTTGGAATCTGTGACGTTTAAAGCTTGGAGGGGATATTGTGTGTTATTGTATGTAACTGTCTGACTCCCTGTTGCCAGACTATTCAACGTTTGTACAAAATCGCTCTGTGTCTGATCCACAGAAGAGCTTGACGTCACCACACTGTGATCTGCAATTACGCTGCCAAATCTACAGTAAAAACGTAAGAAAAATGAAATTGTATCAAAAAACCCGAGGCATTTTTTTTTCAATCTAAATCACATATTTCTAATTGAAGTACACGAATTAGTAAAAAAAATTAATTGTAATTTTGGTCTGTGTGACCCTGATGCATTTTATGTTAAATATATGGTATTTTATTCGGTCATAAACCAAGCAAAAGAACAAGCTAAGCTGATGTATCGAATTAATACTTTCGTCTACAAGTAAAAGACTTGTAGTTTAAAATACCATTTAAAACCAAGATGATTTACAAGTAGGTTATGCAATTAAACTTGGTTGATTACATAAAAAATAATTTCCATGCAAATTCTTCTTTATCATGCACTTAGTATATGAGGTTTAACGCAAATTAGCTGGAAATTAATCATAGCAATTTTGTTCAATTAATCAAATGTTTTACGTAGACAACTTATCATTTTAAGCTGTGGAATTTTATGTAGAACGACTTTACGTTATTAATTGATTACATCAATATTGAAAACATGCATTTTGAGACAATAATCAAAATTGAAATTGATTTTTCATAAAGAACAGAGGTAGAAGGTTTCAAGTTGGGTGCATTTTCTCTGATCCGTAGATAGAGAGAAAAAAAAACTGCATTAAAGTCTGGATTTCATGTGGAGTTTTTTTTTTCAAATAAAAATTCTACATTTAAAATTTTTGTTATTATTATTAACTTAGAAAAAATTACCTGATTTCAATTATTATGACTTTTATGAATCCAGTGATTCTATTCTGGTAAAATGCTGTCAGCTGTGTAAATAAAAAATAGTGTTAGAAGAGAAAATTGCTTCCCTATATTCATATACATATATTTAAAGAATATTTTAATGTACAATTATTGCAAGAGATTTAATGAAGAACTTACGACTGATTCCATCTCTGTCTTGATGGCTTCTTTATCTGCAGCATTTCTATTTATGTTAAACGTAAATGATGAGGAGAAAACACGTTCGTTGGAAGCTGAAAGATTGGGTCAAGAATATTTAATGAGTCTTTCATCTCTTTTTTTATCTCTAAAATTTGTTATCAAAATATTTTTGGCTAAATTGAAAATTAATCGTCATACCTGGTTGATAAGTAGTAGCTGCTGAAATTTAGAAAAGGTAAAACTTTAAGTTGTAAAGTATGCTAAACTTAGCATTAAATTATATTCGTTTAACTATATTTTTCATTAATTTTATTCAACTTATAAAGTTTCAGACTATTAATTGAAGATTAATACTCTTATAAAGATTAATCGTGTCACTTTAAACAAGCAAGAATGGCTGTATGATATTATCTCAGTACCTGCTTCTGTCTGGGTTGTTACAGGGGCGGTTGACGTTTCAGTTGAAACAACTTCTGTTGTTACTGGCTGTGTTGTAACAGGGGCGGTTGACGTTTCAGTTGTAACACCGGCGGTTGACGTTTCCGCTGTAACAGCATCTGATGTGACTGGCTGTGTTGTTACAGGGGCTGTCGATGCAGCAGTGGTTACTGCTTCTGATGTAGTACTAGGAGATTCACTGGTCGTGGATTGTACTATTAAACAACAGAATTCTTTTTGAAAACGAAGCAGGTCCAATACATGTTCATTTGAACGGTAAAAGAATATATATTGGCCAATGATTCTGCACGCAAGAAAACTTGTTTATACTGTACATGCAATAGTAAAGTTAACATATGAGCATTAATAATTTTCCTTTAAGAATTAAAATGGTTGGATTAATGGTGAAAAAGACTATTAATGTGTTACATACTGAAGATTTCATAGTACTGTTTTAAATGCATATGGTATGGGAGAATGAAGAGTATACCATTTGTGTTGAGCTATTTTTACTTATATATTTTTCCTATAACAAGCTATAGTCTAAATTCTATTAAAGGTAAATTCGAAGACTAAACGTCTGGAAATAAGAAGCATATATTGATAAAAGAATTATGTTAGTGCCAAGTGACTTAAATGTGCCAATGCTCCAAACAGCTACTGGTTTGAAAGAGCTTAAAGGGTTCCAAGGCTAAAATGTGCAGTTCTTGTACCTTCCGTTGTGACCCCGCCCGTGGAGACGGGTAGATTCGTAGACTGAAGGGTGGAGACCTGAGAATCAGTGGTGACAGACTGACTTGGTGTCGTCTGACCAGTAGTTACCGACACGGTAGATGTTAAGGAATCAGTAGTTACTGGCTTCACAGATGTCAGTGTAACTGTAGTCGCTGGTTTGGCAGAAGTCAACTCTTCAGTTGTTGGTTGGTTAGATGTGATTGAATCTGTTGTCGGTTGAGCAGACGACACAGCAGCTGAGGTGGTCTGGACAGAACTTCCGGAACCTGTAGTTGAGGGTTGGACAGATGATGCAGCACCAGTAGTGGTTTGTTGTCCTATTGTTGTCTGCTGGTCTGTTGTAGCAGCTTGTGTCGACGTAACGCCACTAGATGTCATCGTTTCGCCTGATGTTGTATCATCAGTAGATGAGGTAATAGGTCCAATTGAAGATGTTGAAACAAACAAGAATGTCGTTGTTTCCTCCGTTGTTGTAGGGACTTTTTAAATAATATTTTCACTTTTTTAAAGGGGCACGGACACAGTTTCAACATTTTTAAAATCAATTTTAATATTGACAATTCCTACCCAAGGCATCGTCTAATGATTGGCCAAAAATTTGAACATCATTTGTTGATTAACAAACGAGATACAGAACTTAAAGTTCTTCATAAGGTAAACAAGGCTAGTGCCCTGTTTTTGTTAAGATATAGAAAACATCATATTTATAACAAAATGAAATTTAGCAAAGCAATAGAAACTGTCGAATCGTATTTTAAATTAACTTCTTTATTGAAATTATCTTCTCTGAACGAACATTTATTAGTATATTAACATATGTAAACAAGAACATGAAACAAACATTGTTTACATAACAAAGGTTTGGGGCTCTAAATCTGTCTTGTATCTCGACAACTGACGTTTAAATTTTTGATAATCATTAGAAAGACCCTTGTTAAATATTTGTAAAAATGGAAAAATAAATTTTGAAATTTTAGTTGAAACTGTGTCAATGCCCCTTTAATATAATGATGAAGCTTCAATTTTAAGTAAAGCAGCAAGCATGTAAGACTTTTCAAGCAGTTAAATGTTAATGCATTTACAGAATTTCCAAATAGCATAAAGCATGAAGCAACGAACTACTTTGCTTTACAGAGCATATCGCAGACCGTGTCTAGTGAACGTTGAGAAAGCAGCAATTATTATTGATAATTGGCAGTCAGCAGAATTTGTAAGTAATTACGATAATTACGGAATCTTTTATCATATCTACGTAGCTCGTCAAATAAATACATTGTAGGTAATTACATTGAATAATTAATTTCTATTTACTAGTGTCTTAGTTCATCCTTTAGAATGATCCTTGACATTATTATACCCCCCCCCCCCCCCCCCCCCACCCCGCTTGAAAAGTGGTAGGATACATTGTGATAGGGATGTCCGTCCGTCCGTCTGTTACGCTTTGAGGTACTCATCATTTATCCGCAACTCCTCCTATACCACTGAATGAAATTTAAAGACTTTCACAGAATTTTGCTACATTGAGCACCACCTATTTTACTTTTTGATCTGACATATTTTTTGAGTTTTCAAGTATAAAACATGGACATTGTCATTCTTTCTGTAATGTTGAAGGGTACCCATCTCTTATCCGCAACTTCTCTTAAACCACTGAATTAATTGTAATGCGACTTAAACAGATTTTTTGTTACATAGTGCCACTGTGACCTTTTATTTTAATTTTTGAAGGGACACATATTTTGAGTTTCCCAGAGCAAATCCATGGACACTGCCATTCTTTCTCGATATTGAAGGGTACCAATCTTTTATCCGCAATTCCTCTTAATCCACTGAATAAAATTTTCCATAGACTTCCATAGATTCTTTATTACATAATACCATTGTGCGCCTGCTAATTTTACTTTTTGAATTTCGAGTCCCCTAGAGCAAAATATTGACCCTGCCATTATAACATTATAGGGAGGCAGGGATATCATTCAGAGAGCTCATTGCAAGCAGTACCTCTATTTTCTTATAGTTTTGAAGCCCGGTGTCGCATAATATTTGGTCCGCCTCGTTTAAAGGTCCGGCCGGACCAAATACGATAACATATTTGGTCCGCCTTTTATAAGAAAAGGTCCGGCCCGTATAAGAAAAGGTCCCCTGCGTTTTAAGGTCCGGGTGGTGCAAAATGTTTTAATCTTGACTTTAACATATGAAATTAAGGCCACCGGGTAATTTGTTTATACTATATGATGAAAGAAGGATTAACCCTGTTGTGTTTTATTTTTTGTACAACATATATGTATCTCTGGACAAGAATCTACTCGTATAGTGTGCTTTAGGAAGTGCCGTTTAGGGCCATGATTTCTTTAAAAATCATGCCACAATTATTTTGCAAGTGTTTGCTTTTCCTTAGAATTTGCTTTTTGTAAATTAGTACGATTAAGGGTGTGAAATCTGTCGGTGTGTATAGCTAATAAAACAATGGGTGTGTGACATAATTGTTTATCTGACAGGTACCCACCGTACCCACAGGTAGAGCCCGCGGCAGATGGCGCTGTCATTGAATGGTCGGTGAACCTAACGGTCATGTGTTAGCTTTACATATTAAGAGTCATTCTCTGTAAGAATCAAAGAATTTAGAAAAAAGTTGGAAATGGTACATCACAGATTTTGCTGATTTTTTGCATGCAATGTAGAAACACCATGTATAGAACATTTTTGGGGTTAATTTTTTATTTTGAGTCCCGGTTGCCATGGTAACCAAAACCACCATTTTGAGGCCAAAAATACAGAGCAACCTACTGAAAGTATACCATCTTCGTCATAAATTTCTATTTTCTGTATATTATTTACAGATTTAATTGTTGTCTACTCTGATAGACTATTTGTTGGAGTAACTACCACAACTGATGAAATTATTCAGTAGTTAGTCATAAAAGAGTTGTGTTCCAGTGAAAAGTGTGAATTTTTCAAAATTTTACAAATTTGAAAAATGCCAATATTCGGCATTTTCTATGCATAGTAGCAAGAAAACGCGGGCAACCTATAATAAACAACTACCATCACTGAAAAGGTCATTCCTAACTCAACAAAATATAAAATTTCTAGAGAGGTATTATTTCTTAAAATAAAATAAAACGAAAATGAAAATGGTTGCTATGGAGATTTTGGATTAATTTGTCGATTCAACATTTTGCTCCTTTTTGTACATCATAACTTTAAAAAGGTCAAAAGTAAACCAAATCACACTACTAAACATCATAATTTTAAAATATTATGATAAATGTGTAAGTTCATAAATTAAACAAAAATAATCTGTTACTATAGCAACCAAAAAGTCAGGAAAAAACATATAGCTATTGACGTTATCATTATGCAAAATCTGTGGCCTCGGTGCATGATTTAATTTCTTCAAATTTAAATAGACAACACTTATTATATTTGTTATTTCACTTATGTACATTTTAAACCAAAAAAAAAAATTCAAGCGTCTAAAATCACGTTGCTATGGTAACCAAATAGTTTTTGAACACTTCCTTACATTGGTTGCTTTCACAAATTTTGTTATACTGACAAGTATACAAACAAATAATATCATAGCTTCATTCATTATCTTTTTTCTCTTTTTCAGTAAAATGAATTGAATTTAATTAAATTTCAATAAATATCAAAATAGTAATTAATAATTTATTTTTTAAAATGGTTGCTATGGCAGCCAATAGTTCAGAAAAATCCTTTTTCATTGATAGGTTTTATATAGAAAATCTACTGCTTTATTGAACAATTGTGTCTTCTTCAATAAAATAAATTCCATAAACCTTGTCATTTCACTAACATAAAAAAGACTATAAATTCATAATTTAATTAAAAAAAAAACAGTTGCTATGGTAACCAAATAATTCAGGAGTGATCCAAATAAGTATTGATGTACCAGTACACAAAACTCAAAGCACTGCCACCAATGTTTGTTTAAACTTCTAATTAATTTATTTACGGGGACAAAAACAGATGAACTCAAACTTAAACTGACATATATCTAAATTACTGCAGCGGTATTTGTTTCCATGGAAACAATAAATACCGACATAAATTCATGACCGATCTTTTGGAAGCAACTTGCGCTATTAATTGACATAGTCAAGAGTGCCCCCCCTCCTCCTCAATTCAACTTGTTTTTGCTGTTATTGAAATGATCTTTCGCTGTTCCTTTTGTAAGGAATTATTATACGAAGAAGAGGAGGGTATACTGCTTAAACTTTGTGTGTAAGTCTGTTCGTCTGTCTGGCTGCCTGTTTGTCTGAACATAGCAAATTTCTCAGCAATTACACATGTATCACTATTCATTGAAAATGCTTGAAATTTTAGCACCGTATTTGCTAAGACATGCATTGTGGCATAGGTGGGTAACATTTGAGTTTCTTAAATCTGATGTCAATTTCCTCTTTATCCGTGTGTCTGTCCTACCGTACATAATTTTTTTTTGTTGAAGATTTCTCCGCCGAGATAAGCGTGATTCATACACATTAAGAATGACAATCAAAATTAAGTATGTAATTTAAAGATTTTGTGATTTTGTTCTTCCTCATTAAGGCACAGAGGGTAAAATAAGTAGTAGGGAAAGTGCAATTTGATTAAAAGTATATAATTATACAAACCACCGCCTCTCTTATTAATTCCAAAACACTATCCGCCAGGTCTATGCCCCTTGGAGTGAACTCCCTACAAGCTTTTGAAATTCAATATACAGAGAACCTCATCGATATATGGCAGGAAGGGGGGGGGGGGAATGTTACCACCACCCCCTCCAATATGTTACAAAGCGGGGGGTGGGGGGTTGATTTATTTGTTTTAGTATTTTTTTTTTCAAGTTGAATAACTTATTTTTATCTAACACTATTTGGAAAGCTTCTTAGAAATATTTTCCAGAACATAAAGTCTGTGATAAATGGAATACTGAGATGTCCTTATAAAATATGACAAAATCAAATATAATTTTTTTCTCTGCTATAATTTGGACACATAAATCCATTATTTCAACAACAACCATTTTACATATCCCAAATTATGCATGCACGTAAAATGAACTCCTTTCCACTGAAAAATGCCGTATTTCCCTATAACCTTAAATGTATTCCTTCATTATGTATTGTTTCAGTAAAGCGTAAACATTGTATTATAAAAAAACGAGTGCGCTTTTGATTGGCATTCGGCAAGAACCTGAGCGTAATTGAAAAGTGAAAATTTTATTGACATGTCACATGAAATTTTAACATTTTGTTTTAATTTATCGGGTTCCTGTGCAACAGGAACGGGAAATATTTTCCCGAAATTGAGCTTTGATTTGCTAAAAAATAACTTTAAATTTGGCCATATCAGACATTTGGTACAAAATTGTACATGTTGAAAAACATTTTTCTAAAAATTTTCTATTTCTGGGTCTTCTCTCCCTGATTTTGAATTGTAGTTATGTGTATTTTAATTCAAAGAAACGATTACACTTTTTTTAAAAAATGGAGAGAAGACCCAGAGACCACGAAAAGTGAACTTTTCCACAAAAAATCCAAATGTGTCAATGTGGTGCGTCTTTGTTCTTTTAAAGACGGTGATAGCTCAGAAAGTTAGGCTACCTGTTCAGTGCATTCGAAGCGAAAAGTTTTTGATTCGAGCCTGGCATGGGGCGTTAATTTTTTTTCATTCAGGCAAGCAACCATTTGTTTTGTCAGTTTCGTCTTAGGTACTGATGCATTAAAATTTTGAATTAGATAAATTTTGGTCCAGTTTGGTTCTCAAGCGAAATCAATTCTAATCTTCTATTTAATAATGCATATGTACACGTATCAGTTGCATTAAATATATTTTAGGTTTTATTTTTTGTGAAATATTACTATGTTATAGTACCCCCTAGAAAAAAATGGACATAAATGTTGCAATTTCACAAGGTCTTTCAAACTAAATGAAAAAAACCATGGACGTGTTTGTAAAACCTGCAGATCACCCGCCAAATGCGCCCATCTTCTTTGGCCTAAATTTAACTGTAGTGGTGTTTGCTATGACAAAAAAAATCATAATATAAATTAAATTATTTTTTCTTTGTTGCATAAATTAATCTGATCTTAAAGAAATAAATTCCTACGTTCTTTCATTTCTTTGGCAATAACTTTAAGTTCCTTAAAACGATCATCGATCCATTCAAAAAAAAAACTTGAATAAACAAATTTCAACCCTGCAAATATTGAAATCTTATAGAAAATCACAGTTTTGTAACTTTTTCACATGTTCAGTTTAGCGATGTGATTTCATAAGGTCACTTGTAAAATAAAAAAAAATAATAAAAAAAATTGATTAATAAATGAAATTATTTTTTTAAATTGATGAAATACCTTACATAGCAATAACTCCCCCCCCTTTTTTTTCAAGCACAGAATTCAAAAGCTGTTATGAGGTATTTAGCTTTTAATATTTATACAGAATTAATTTAGTCTAATTAGGTTTACATATATGATTTTTATCAACAGATGGTTTTTATAATTCATCAACATCTTATTTTAATAAGATTGAGAAGGTCTGTACTATAAATTATTGATATAATTAGAATCATGTCATTATTTATGCTTTGGTTACTTTAATGTTTTTTAAGTAAATAGGCATACCCTATTATCAATAAACTCATACAAAATATATGCAACTTTCAATGTACGTGGTAAATATTTCATTGGTACTTGCTTAGTGATCTAATTCTTCTTAATGCCATGTATATTTCTTCATCACAACCTTATTATCCCACCTTAATAGGTCTGAAGTCTATTTAACTGATGTTACTTTGTTTTTAATTATTTTTTTTCAATGATGCAGAACTTGTTGTCACAGAGGCAAGAATTTCATAGGATGCAATCCATTTTCAAGTTTATGATAAACTTTATCACATCTAACGTTAAACACAAACATGTATCTCTCAGTCACAGTAAAGCCTAAACAATCATTTAAAAGTTTAACTATGGGTAATGTTATATACTTCACAAGTTTGATTAAAACCATATCCAAAACAGACAGTATTTACTCCTCAAAGTCGTTTTCTGCTGTTTACTTTCACTTTCATTTTCATTGATTTAAGCAAAAGATTTCCGAAAGGGGAAATAACTCTTGTCAAAAATGTGTGTAAATTTAGAGATTTTTACAAACTTTACAATCAATTTATTTTCTTAAAGTAAATAATACCTCTCCAGTTTTTTCATATGTTCTTCATAAATGTATAAGGTGAAATTCAAAGCATCAAAATATTCCACCAGTGGCTGCGTTTTTTGTACACATTGTTATGGTTAACCCCCCTTTTTTAAAGCAATTTTTCATGTTATTTGGCATATAACAGCAAGTCCAAAATTTTTTTTTCATTTTTTTTTTTGATAGAAAATATAAATAACAAATTATTTCAAAGGAAAAAATAAGAATAATCACCTTTATTCAATTAAATGTACCTAAATGGGAAGAAATATAAATTTAGGTATTTACCAGTATGTGAAAAAACAGGTAACCTGGTTGCCATGGAAACAAGACCAATTGATCACTTTTAATATTATTTTTGTAAATCGGGCTTATAATGTAACTATTTCACAAAGTTTCAGCAAAATCCGTGATTTTCAATTTCCAGCCCATTTTGATGCTTACAGAGAATGACTCTTAATAGATCTGATTTTTTAATTAATAAATTATGCCAAGGAACCAAATATTCAGGCGTACACTTCAAAACTGCGACATTTTTAATAATTATAACCATACATGTACATGTATAATCTTTATTTGAATATTTAAAGCTAAATATGGCGTATCTGAGCTAAAAATTAAAATACAAGATTAAGCGTAGATTTACATGAGATTTGGTTTTTATGTTCAAATTAAAAATTTCACCGATATTGAACTTAAATAAATATCCCCACGTTTGTATTAGTTAAATTCAAACTAATTGAATTAAAACTGTGTCTGATATTTAAATTCCGAGTCGATAAGAATCGGCCATTGTTTTAAATAATATAATGACTAGCCTTGGTCTCTGAATTTCACAATTTCGATAAAAGATTGAGTACTCATCATAATCATACAAGCTGTTTACCTGTTAGATTTCAAAGAATAAGTTTATTAGAGATTTTTTACAGATGTTATGCATCTTCATTTCATGACCAATTTAGCAAAATTATGGACCGTGAATCCTAATTCAAGGCAAAGCAATGACTTCTGTAATTTTGTTAAAGGTCGTTTTGCTTTTAATAACCATGTCATCGGTGTGGTTACATGATGTGCAGAAGAATTCAAAATTATTTTGTTGTTTGGATGCCTTCTTGAATGATTCAACTGATCTAAATTTAGAATAATACCTGAGCAAGTTTGCCCGTTGCCAGAAAAGCCAGGATTACAGCTACACGTAAAGCTGCCATCAGTGTTGCTACACGCTGCATTGCTATCACAATTTGATGTACCACGGATACACTCATCAGTATCTGTAATATAGAGGTTAATTTTGTATTAATCCAAAACCATTGTGATCACATGTTTTTTTTTTACTTGTGCATATTATTGTTGTCAAGATTTAGATTTTATGAATAATATATTTTCACTATTATTTTTTTCAATCTTTTAATTGTATCCTCATGATAGTTTTAAATTTATTGCTTTGTAAAGAAATCAAAATGATGCATCCCATTTCCATACATTCTATTTTCAAAGTTTTTCATACATCTTTTTCTAAATAAATATGAAATGTTAAGAGTATGCATGCTATTTCTTATATATCCTCATCAATAGGAATAGCACGTTGCATGAAAACTACAGGACACAAATATTACATATTCTTTGTTCCCCAAGATTTAGTCATTGTAATAGAATATCTTCCCACACTTCCATTTATGAAAAAAAATATAACAATGCTCGAAACAGCGATATCAAGTATCGTAACACTGCATTACGCGTTCACTATAGACACAAAAGATTTAAAGTCTGTCATAAACAATAACCAATATCTGTCGTCTAGTAATTATTCAGGGGTATTCACCCTCGTATATACCTTTCTAGGGCATAAATGATTTCTACTGTGCCCTATTTGTTTAAAGAACTTCAACTATTGAGTAGAAATATTCTTAAAATTGGTCACTGTTCATCCATGAATAGCAAAGGAAGATATGGGGAGGTCGTTTACATCTATGTCGCTTGCTACTTTTAAAGTTTTTTTTAGAACTTTTAAATCCGATAGACTTTATTGGTTTCTTAACATTTTGAACAAAAGGAACATTTAGTATAACTTGCATAAGTGGCTCAGCATATTTGGGTCATTGCGTGGTTTAATTTGTGAACATATCATTCATATTTTCAAACGTGAATTTTATGTAATCGCAGTGTTTAAAGTTGCTTATTCTAACGTGTTGCTGGTAAACTGTTTAAATGTATATATTTTAATTACTACATAATAGCATGCGATCATACCTATACAATTTCCATTCGAGTCCTTCTCAAAGCCTGCATTACAGGTGCAGAGATATGATCCCGTTTGCTCAGTGCAGGTTGCGTTAGCACCACAAATACTGGGATCATTGGTGCATTCTGGGACATCCTCTGTACAGTTAATACCCTGCCATCCAGAACTACAGTAGCAGGTTCCATTCTGTTTGTCACATGACTGAGTGTTACTGAAGTCACACGTACACTGACTGGCACAATTCTGACCATATGTTGTACTCGAACACTCTGCAAATAAACATTTTGTATTCTACTTAAATGTTTCAAATACTAAATTTATAAAGAACATTATTATTTTATACAAATAGAATATTAATTTGTTCTCAAATTTCACCTTTCTCATGCCTGAAGGTATACATTTTTATTTCTGATAAAGAGGTATTCTTTGATAGATATGTCTAGCATCTATCTCCCTTCAAAATTCCAACACGAAGATTCAAAATGAGCTTATTTTCTTTATATAAAAATGACTTAAAGTAAAACTTACGAACACATTGTCCACCAGCGAGAGAATATCCAGGATTACAAATACACGAATAAGATCCATTAGTGTTTGAACATACAGAGTTGATCGGACACATTGTTGTATTCCGACACTCGTCTACATCAACCGAGCAGGTGAGTCCCTCCCAACCTGTTTTACACGTGCAGTTTCCTGACACTTTGTCACACGAAAGAGTATTCTGGGCATTACATGTACAATTAGTTCCACAATTGAGGCCATATTTTCCAAATTCGCAATCTAATCAAAACAAAAGAGTGTATTTTGTTCATTTCAAAAGATAAATACACAATGATCACCGCTCTTCATGTTTTACATATTTAAATAAAACTAACACTTATATGAATTTGGAATATATTCAGAAATTTATTGTTTGAATATAAATCAAACTCTTCTTTACAAAATAAATTAAGAAATTTGAATGGAAACTTTTTATCTTTTGAAAACGATCCTCTTTATCTTACCAATACATGTTCTCTGGTCTACATCCAGCCTCTTTCCGGCAGCACAAGAACAGGTGTATCCGGCACCTGGGGCATTCTGGGTACATGTTTCACTGCATGGATTTGGGGCACATTCGTCAATATCTGTAATTGCAAAAGAGTTCATTTTATTAAACAGAACATTTTCTGATTCTTTCAAATTGTGTTTGTTAAATGAAATAGTTCATTTATAAACTGAAATTATACTAATTATTGTAATTCTTTGTTACTGCTTTAATATACTACACCACATGTATCTCAAGCCAAAAACTTCCAAAAATAATATTATGATATTTCTGCAAGAAAACTGCTATCTATCTGTCTATTTTGTGTTTTATGCCTTCAAGGATCCACTAAAATTATCAGTAGTGTACATGGTGTAATGCTCATAGGATGTCTTCTCCTTCAGCCGATTTCGTGCTTTCTTGTCTAGCCAAGGACCAATTTCCCCTGGTCCTCAAAAAAGCTTTAATTTTCTATTATATTAACATAATCTCATATATCAGAAAAATAGATACCGTCACATGATACCCCATCGGTGCTGTTCAAGCGGTACCCAGAATTACAGAAGCAATATTCTGATCCGTCCGCATTTACTCCACATTGCTGTGAGCAGTTGAAAGTAGTATTTGTACAAAAAGTTCGTGCTATAAAAGAAAAAGACACCAAACTCTTTATAAATTAGATATCGGTACATTTTATATTTATCATGCTGAATGATTCGAAACATTTTAATGAAAATGGTGAGTAATTAAGCTCGTCGTGTTCAGTTCTGTACTAACCATAACATGTAGTTCGTGATGTGGTGTTCAGAAGGAATCCAGCGTTACATAAACACCTGAAACTTCCGATTGTGTTACCGCATACTTGATCACAGGGATTCTCAGGGGCAGAGCACTCGTCATAATCCTCACATTCTGTACCTCTGACCAATCTAAATCCCGCCCTGCAACTACAGGTGTAACTTCCGGGAGTGTTTGTACAACTCTGACTACAGGGGTTGGTATCGCATTCGTTAATATCTGGAATGTAAGAAATTAAAAAAAAAATAATACATTACTATTTCAAAAGTGTAAAAATCATCTTAAATGAAGAAAGAAAAAATATAATATAGAGTTATTCTTTTTAAATAATGAAATATAAAAATAATTCGAATTGTCTATATCTATTATAAGCCTGTCTTTTTAAACGCAGATTTGATTTTTTTTTTCTTAAAATAATTAACCTGTGCAATTTCCTGGGGAGGTTTCATTATATCCGGTACCACATAAACATTTGTATGATCCCGGAGTGTTCTGACACACTTGATTGGCCCCTGTACACGGGTTACTAGCAGAACACTCGTCAATATCGGCATCACATTTGGCCCCGGCCCAGCCTGTTTTACATACACATCCAAGTACATTGTCACATTTGGAAGCACCAGCTCCACAATTACAAGGTGTTGCACAATTCTCTCCATAGTAAAATCCATCACACGCTGTAATTATTTAATGTAATTGTGTGTCAAAAAATCTTGTAAAACGCATTAGCACATCTAATTTTTTTTTTGAAAAGATGCTGAAATTTCTACATTTTTTATGCCTTTGTATTCATTTCCAGACAGACTTAAATTGCACGAAAATATTTTTATTCATTTACCCTCTACTTTTCTGGATTTAAAGAGTCTAGATTACCTAAAGACTTTTTGATGTGGTACATTTTCTATATAAAATCTAATATTTCAAATACGTCTTACTTGAACATGTTCTTCCATCGTTTTCTAAGGAATACCCTGTTGGACATGTACAATTATAGGACCCTGGGATGTTTACACACCTGTCCGGGAGAGAGCATTTGTTCTGTGTGGAATTCAGACATTCATTCACATCTGGAACATACCCAATATTGATAATACAAAATGTACTTATTATCACAATTAATAATCAATTAAATACTGCACAGACTTACCAATGCAAGATCGTTGATCCTGAGCATTTAGAACATAGCCCGCCTCACAGAAACAGTACCCTACGCTTTCGTTGTTTTGGTCTTGCTTGCAACCGTAACTACAGTTCAGGGAGGGAAACAGCGAACAGATGTCGGTAACTGAAGAACGATATTTAAAAATTAATATTATACATGAAGAGTGATAGATAAATTTAGAAATATTCCATTTCTTAAATTTCAGTATCTTATGACACAAGAGAAAACAGGCGTTACCTCTTTCACATGTCCTTCTGTCGTCCCCGAGAGCGAAACCAAACTGACAGTCACAGTTAAATCCGCCATCGACATTTGTACATATCTGAGAACAACCGTCAGAGCCAGCAGTACATTCGTCAAAGTCTTTAGGATTAAGTTTATGTTTTAGCAAATAATTTAAACACTGTTCTCAAATGTCAGTTTTAAAATGAATAAAAAAAACATCATCGTCAGTAACAGTTCGAGACTTCGTCATTTGCAGATGTATTCCTTAAGTCAAGAACATTTCTATAACCATTTAAGCATGTATTGTTCTTTACTTTCAAAAAATAATTTAAAAATTTGACTATCTGGAATATTATTTCTGAATCAATCCAGTTTCATGTTGATTAAAAATGCTAAAATTGCTAATAAAAATAGGAAACCAGAATGAACTTTTACTATACCTTGACATTCGTATGCGTTCTTCTGAATGTAGCCTGTTACACATTGACACGTATAACTACCCTCCGTGTTCTTACACGTAGAGGTGGAGGAGGTACAGTTGTTAGTTCCAGAGTTGGCACATTCATCGATGTCTAAAGAAGTAGTGCAATATAAAACATCACAAAATTCGTGTTTATATTGAGGACCGAATAAAAAAACCAGTGTACAAAATAAAAATTAACGGTACATTATTAGGGTTTTTTTAAATATTAGGTATATACCTATACAGTTTGTTTCATTTTTGACGAATCCTTCTCTACAGTTACAGGTGTAGGATCCCTGGAGATTCTGACATTCCTTGTCTGTACCACAGATTAATGGATTAACTGTACACTCGTCTATATCCTGATCACACTTAGTTCCCGTCCATCCGGACAGACAGACACACCCAGTAACTGGATCACACCTGTCCACCCCCGCACCACACTGACAAACCTTGGTACAGTTATCGCCATAATTTGGTGGAACGCATGCTGAAATATAAATAATAAAAATCAATATAAGATTTCAATTTTATTTTCAAGTTAGGCGACAAAATTCAATCTGAAAATAGGCAAAAATGAAAAATGACATTTTCTAATCCGTCTTACGTGAACATGATGTTTTATCTGAGTTGAGGGTGAAGCCAGCGAGACAGGAACATGTGAAGGATCCGATGGAATTGTCACATCCTTGACAGCAAATGTTGCTTTCGCATTCATCAATATCTAAGGTAATAGTAAAACTTTGTATTTGACACTACAAGAAGGTAGAAATTTACTTCCTGTAATTAATATTTAAACTATTTCCTCACAGCTTTTTCACAAAACTGTCTCTTACATACAGTACATTTAATGTATACAACCCCCAAACACATCTTTGTTAATCAACAATGACTGAAAGCATTAATTCACAATGACCAAGCATAATACAATGCAATTATAAACAATTCAACAGTGAACCATGCCATACACAATCGTCATAAACAGCAATCATTTATATTTAATATTACCTATTCTGTTTTCCTGAAGCTAATCATAATCTATGAAGTAAGATTTTTAAACTTACAAAGTTTTCATAAAATCAGTTATACACAATTCAAGGCGTTTTCCATCTATTCTCGCAGTCATTTTGTAATTTTATGATGGTCTTCCAATGGTATTGATATTTTTAATTTATCTATCAGTTAGACATCATTCATTTCATGATTTCAATTAATGCATTAACTTAATAATTATTTCAGTAAAAGAAATCTTCATTTATTTCGTACCTGTACAGTTTTCTCCGTTGGCATCAAGTCTATACCCTATGGGACAGACGCAGGCGAAGGTTCCAGTAGAGTTATCGCATGTGTATTCACAACTCAAGTTAGCAGCAGCACAGAGGTCCGTTACTAAGAAAAGATGAGAAACAGTATGTCGCAAACATTTCAATGATTATTGCATGATTATAACAAGAGGCCCACGGGCCTTATAGGTCACCTGAGGATCATGTAACAACTTTTGACAATTGAACTTATTTCGTGTTTTAAACCACAGGCCATGAAATTCATAATTTTGAAAGAGGCAGTATTGCTTATCATAATTATACACTTAGCATGCTTACTCTAGTTACTTAATACCAAGAAGCAGATCAGAGTAACAAAGAGAAAATGTACTTCCACTTTATAACCAGTTATGCACCTCACTCCAAAGGAACCACTAACCCTGGGGCCATTTATTTCAAAATTTTGGAAACTTTATCATAAAATTTATTTCATCATAAATGGTTGATTAATACCAAAACGAAGATTTCAAAGCATTAATTTATTTTCAGACTAAGTAACCCCCCACCCCTACCCCTGACTCAGGGACATAAAATTCACCGTATATTTCTAGATGCACCTTTTTTCATCATTATATATAAACTTAGATAATTGGCATAATTTAATACCCTGGAGCAAAGGAAAAGATTTTCAAAGAATTAATGTATTTTCAGTATATAATCAAAAGAGCCCCCCCCTAAAGCAAATGGCAGAACCCCTGATACAGGGGACATAATAAACCACAAATTTGGTTGAGGTGCCATTCTTGCTCATCATAACTATGTACTTTGTTTATTTAATACCCAGAAGCAGAGAAGAAGATTTTTAAATAATAAATGCATTTTCAATAGCGCCCAGCATTAACACCAGAACCCCTGACCCTGGGGCCATAAAATTCAAAATTTTGAAAGAGGCTCTCTTGGTCATCATAACAATGTATTTAGTTAGTTTATTTTATACCCAGGAGCAGAGAAGAAGATTTTCAAAGAATTAATGCATTTTCACTATATAATCAATAGAGCCCTGCCCTAACACCAGAACCCCTGACACTGGGGCCAAAACATTCACAATTTTGAAAGAGGCACTCTTGCTCATCATACCAATGTACTTAGTTAGTTTTTTAATACCCAGGAGCAGAAAAAAAATTCAAAGAATTAATTCATTTTCACTATGTAATTAATAGAGCCCCCCCCCCCCCCAACACCAGAGCTAAACTTGACCCTGGGGCCTTAAAATTAACAATTTTGAAAGAGGCACTCTTGCTCATCATAACAATGTACTTAGTTAGTTTATCGAATACACAGGAACAGAGAAGAAGATTTTCAAAAAAATTATGCATTTTCACTATATAATCAATGGAGCCCCACCCTTACACTAGAACCCCTGACCCTGGGGCCATAAAATTCACAAATCTGAAAGAGGCAATCTTGCTCATCATAACTATGTACTTAGTTTGTTTATTTGATACTCAGGAGCAGAGAAGAAGATTTTCAAAGAATTTATGCATTTTCACTATATAATCAATAGAGCCCCGCCCTATCACCAGAATCCCTGCCCATGGGGCCATAAAATTCTCAAATCTGAAAGAGGCACTCTTGCTCATCATAACTATGTACTTCATTCCTTTGTTTGATACCCAGGAGCAGAGAAGTAGATTTTCAAAGAATTTATGCATTTTCACTATATAATTAATAGAGCCCCGCCCTTACACCAGAACCCCTGACCCTGGGGCCATAAAATTCACAAATCTGAAAGAGGCACTCTTGCTCATCATATCTATGTACTTAGTTTGTTTATTTGATACCAAGGAGCAGAGAAGAAGATTTCAAAGAATTTATGCATTTTCTCTATATAATCAATAGAGCCCCGCCTTTACACTAGAAACCCTGACCATGGGGCCATAAAATTCACAAATCTGAAAGAGGCACTCTTGCTCATCATAACTATGTACTTAGTTTGTTTTTTTGATACCCAGGAGCAGAGGAGAAGATTTTCAAAGAATTTATGCATTTTCACTATATAATCAATAGAGCCCCACCCTAGCACTAGAACCCCTGACCCTGGCGCCATGAATTTCACAAATTTGGTAGAGAACTCAATGCTGATTACAATCATACCAACAATTTGACTGCTTGATGTCCAGGAGTAAAGAAGAAGATTTTTAAAGATTTCACTAATTTTAGTGGTTTTGGCCCCACCCCCAAGGCCCCAGGGGGGCAGGGACCATGAAATTCACAATTTTTGTTCCCCTTCACCCATACATGCTGTATGCCAAATTTGGTTGAATTTGGTTCAGTGGTTTCAGAGAAGAAGATGAAAATGTTCAAATGTTAACACACGACGCACGACGCACGACGACGGACGAAAACGGATAGCAATAGGTCACCTGAGTTTACTCAGGTGACCTAAAAATATACTAAAAATACTGAGCAACGTTTTAAACTGTCATCTTATACATTTTTATTTTAAAAGTTTATACTCTTGGCCATTTCTTTTCTAAAATTGTAGATAAGAGGCTTGATACCTAGTTTGGTACATGTTTTATTGTCGCTGTTAAGGGTATGTCCCACTACACAGGAACAGCTGAATGATCCAGGGGAGTTTATACATATCTGCTCACAGCCAGAGGTACTCTCAGTACATTCATCAATATCTGGAAATGTAGAAAATCCAAGGTCAGTGGAAAGAATGAGGTAATTATTGTAATTAAAACTTCATTCAAGCCTACTGCATAGTACAAGTAAGAATGAATTTTCGATTTTCGTATTCCTGTTACATTTTTTACTATGAAAATTTTTTAAAATATCAGTATGCCCATAATATATCTAGTTTTAGGCCTCTTTAAAACCGTTTGAAATCTAGGAGGTTCATGTGTCAATGTTTTCCAGAACGTTTGATTTAAGAAAAATACAAGTTAGATTTGAACTCTGCAACATTTGAATAAAATATTCTCAAATCAAAAATAGTGTCTGTAGCAAAAAAATGTCAGAGAAGATAAAAATAATGTCTTAAGTCTCTCGTATCCAACAAACCAAAAGTTGTGACAAACACAAACAATAAATGTTACGGGTGGTTTATTTTACATGCCTTTATATCCTTCAGTTACACATTGACTATAAATTGACTTATAAATGCAAATTCGGTAGGTTTTTAATGTGTTTAGCTAAAGAGGTGCATGAACTCAAATATCACAAGCAGTTTATCTTTATTTATTAAAAAAAATTATATTTCAATGTTTATTCAGTAAGGGTTATTACATTATGCCCCTTTTTTAATGATTACAATCGTTATATTTCTGTTGAGTAAACGTGAGTCCGCACCTTGGCACGTCTGACCGACTTTCCAATAGCCCTCTTTACAATTACACAGGTAGCTCCCCTCCGTGTTTTCACAATGCTGGGTGACGGAATCACAAGGGTTTGTAGTGTTACACTCGTTGATATCTGTAATAAAAAGGTTGCAGTTGATATAAATTAATATCTCTAAAATTACAATAATCACTATTCACTCATTAATACCTATAGTTAAAAATTACATTATATCTGCAATAAAAAGAGCATGGCCTTACACTCATTGAGTTATTTTTTTTTATAGAAAATGCTGTTACACTCATTTATATAACTGTAATAAAAATATTATTATTACATTTATTGATATCTTAAATAGAAAGATATAACGATTTATGGTGTTACACTTATTGAGATTTGTAATAAAAAGATATCATATAATTAACCAACTGATACAAAATTGTATCGACTTTAAAAAAGTTTTTAACAGAAATGTTGTGGCCTGTACCATCACATTTACTGCCCACTTCCTGGTATCCGGAGGGACAATCTGTACAATTGTATCCTCGACCCAGGGCTACTTCCTCCTGAGGGGTCAGGTCCGTACAGTTCCTCCCCAGAGCACAGGGATTCTGAAGGCAGGCGTCTTCATCGTTCTCACAGTCATCACCTTAGAATAAAACATTGATAGTATGGATACTATATCGAAAAAAAAATTGAAGAATCAGCGTGTCAAGTTTCTACATGGAAACGTCATTTTTCTGAGGTAATAATAATATTTGAATTCCTTTTAAGTATATCTTTTAAACAATTTTATTAAAGGATAATAGTTAATTAACCCTATGAAAGTTATTCCTCTTGTCAAAGAGTCAATGAACCTTAATTATGCTATGATCGTTAGACACAGCTTTCACTGCTTTACCATCATATCCTGTGTCACACACACAGACAGCCAGGTTAAACATGCTGCTAGAACTGGTTCTTGTACTATTGTAGTTACATGTTCCTTGGTTGCTACAACCACTACATAATATAATAGCGACATCTACCGGAGAGGCGGAAACATTCTTGTCATCAACCACAGTCACGCTAAAAGAAGAGGAATAGTGATACATTTGTCAATCTAAAACTCGTTAACATTTGCCATAAAAGTTCCTCTCAGAAAAAGGGGTAAAACATCCGAGACCACCAGACGGAGTTATATTTCCCTAAAAGTTAACATTACATAATATTTGTACCTGATGTTGACAACACCGGTGTCACTTGGTGTCCACGTTGCTATGCCGGAGCTGGTGTTAAGGTTGAACCCAGAGGCTGGCTCCTGGAGAATTTGGTAAGTGTATGTCCCGTCGTCTGAAGCATTGAACTTAATTTCTACAGGTTGATTCACTTCTGCCAAAATTTGATCGCCGCCTTCTAATTCTATATCTGGAGTTTCATTATCTGACCAAGGAAAATACAATAGATCCACATTTAGATCGATACATGTATCAGTACTAACTTTTTTCGAAAACATATTACAATTAAATACAATAAATACTAACTTAGCATATTTTGAAAAGTCTCCCTGTTATTATGATGATAAAATAAATCATAAGCATTACCTGCAGTTGCACTCTCCGTCTCGAAGTTATTCTGTTCACCTCCAGATGTTATTGCTAGCTCTTGATTTTTTGTTGCCAGGAAGTCAAATATACAAGACTGTGTAGCAGAGGCACCACCACAAGCTATGATGGACGCATTTCGTTCCTCTTCTGAAAATTCGTCAATGAAGAAGGGGACAAAATCGGGATGTGAGAAATCTGAATGCGAGTACCCAACGCCGTAGTGAAACAGTGACGTGCTCTCATTAACACTCCCTGTAATACGAAAATATTCAGTTAAATTAAATAGAATGGTTTGATTTTGAAGAGGAAGAATTTTGACAACAACAAAAGATGAAAATATATTTAATTTTTGAAAAATAGGTAGAAGATTAATTGGTTACTGTAATCACGACAAGATGTGAGTAGACCGTTAAACACGTATTTTCATTATGTGATCGTTGCATCTTTCTTAAAGTTCGATTCCTTTGATAAGAATTCCACTGCTTTTTTGAAGATGTCATGTTCTCCAAACTACGCCTGTGTTTACTCTGGGTTTTTTTTATTGAAATTATCATGATGAGAGATTGAAGTGTCTGGTAATACTACTCTTTGGGTTTCAACTCAACAGTTTGCATTCAAAAATTAAATCTTGACTTCTTACTTTATGTTGTTAATTCCAACGTTATTCTTTATTTTATTATTTCTTATCTATGTATTTATTTTATTGTTCATTCATTCATTTATTTTATTTATTTATTTATTTATTTATTTATTTATTTATTTATTTATTTCGGCCTTAACCGTAATTTTTTAAGTTGGCCTTTTTCTGTTAATTCAATCTTCGCAATTTTAAAGTTTAAATTGGTTTTCTAATTGTCAACCTAAAAGTTAGAAGAACCATTTTTTATGATAAAAAAGCCAAGCCTAGACTTAGAATCACTGCATTGAAAAAAACAAGATTCATGTTGGAATAACTTATTAGACCTTACAAAAATTACGAAGCACGAATTACATTTGCTTCCACAGTTTAAAGAGTTAAAGACAAGAATTTTAAAGACGCTATATGCGTTATCAAAATACGTATTTTTCAGGCTTCGTCTCACTATGGAACGCAAGACTATAGCTGTGGGCTTGAAATCTTATGACAAACATGCAAAAAGTCCACTTGTTAAATTCAGGTCTCAAGGTGATTTCACTTGCAACACATGACCAACTTATATTTATTGTCAAATAGTTACAAATTTCACAACTTTGGTATTTATAAAATCAATTTTCATGAATATTTCTTTTTCACAATATTTAAGACCGCTGCAAAAAAGACGCGTTAAATGGAAAGGAAACGACTGGTCACTATACTCATCCTTTGTATTTTATCCATATTCCATTTATATGATAAACTTTATATTTGTAACTTACAGATTTGTCCGAAATTATGGTAGATTTTCCTCTCTGTGTCTACTTTGTCCCCTGTAAGTAAGGTGCCGTTTGGCAGTACGAAGTCGTTGTTTTTATCCCCATCAAAGTTCCCCATAAGTCCACTAATGTTTCCCCTGTAGTCCTCGCTGACCACGCTCTCACAGGTTAGAAATCCCACACCTTTACTGATAGTCAGTGAAACAGCTAAAACGACAAGTACACCAATATAATAAAAGACAAGCTTTTTCCTTTCTTGATTGAATTAAGCATTGTTGAATCAGATGAATACGTACAACTTTGTAAAAATGTAGCGGTAACAGTTTCGTTTTCCCTGGAAATTGAAATATCATCCGTGAGAAAGGAGAATTCTGGATCGTTGTCGAATTCAAGTGTCAAGTCGCGTCCATTTCCACGAATATACATTTCTGCAAATAATTTTTGTTCATATCAGTTTAAGTTGAATTTATAAAACTTGATTGAACATTTATTATTGATTATTTATTTTCCTGCAATACTTACTATTCCTGTTTCTAGACAGTTCCACCTGGAACGAAGCATTGGAATGATCTTTGGCTGCAAATCCACTGAAAATTGTGGCGTTGATTTTAGTTCCATTAGCGGAAAGGGCCAGATCAGTCCGCCCCTGGAGTTCAAACTGAGATCCCCCTACATCACCCTTCATCATGATGTATTCACCGTAGCCGTTAAAGGTGTATTGACCGCCATCCAGTGTAGCAACATGGGGGTCACCCCAAAACCAACCTATCGAGAAAAAGTAAGAAATAATGTACATTAATTTTTTACATAAATGTATCATGTTTGTTAATATGATATTTATGTATATATTACCAGGGTATATTGATTATCTGTTTAGAAGTAAATTATATAAACAGAAAAATATATTTCAAATGCTTTAATTGTCTAATTCAAAATAAAGCAGACATGGTCAGATAGAAGATGTAAACCTGTCTATTCCGAAGTCGACCAACATTCTTAAAACATGTAAAATTTACATTTCGCGGTGATTTTAATTCGTTGGTCTCTTCATACATCGAAAATAACGAAAATTAAACCCCCTCTAAAATAAGTGAATTCACAATTATTAATGATAATACGCACTAGGCCTAGATCGTGCTCTCCGGTAACACCGTGTCCTGGGTCTGACGTCATAGTACCAGTCACAGTGTCCTGAATTACAGCAGGTTCTCTTGGCATCAAAATCATTGAGGTAATACTGTCTCCTTAAGCGAAATGGACTGTATTGCAGAAGACTACCGGCAGCTGGAATAGCGAATGTGCGGGCGCCACGGGCTCTTCCACGCCAATTCATAGGGTAACAGCATTCCTACAGTGAGTATTTGAAAAGAATATTTTAAACATCCTTAACCATTGGGTTTAATTGAAACATTTTGATGTATATTTATGTTAAGCATAGATGTTTCCATAAATATCTTTATATGGAATTTGTCGTATAAATTTTGAATTTACCGGGGTCAGTAATTACGAAATTTACAACATGACTACTAGTAACCGGTATTTGTATTTACTGCCACCCGGTAAATTCAAAATTTACAACACGACAAATCTTTATATGATTATTTAGGCCTACATACTTGTCATATATGTCATGTATATGTAAGACTCTTTTCTATTATGTATTTGACACATCTAGATAAGTTATTGTATTTATAAGACGTCTCCAATCAAATATATACAATTATATTATGTTTAAAAAGTACAAGACAATTGAAAATGTGAAAAACGCAATTAATTTCTGTCTTCACAACCATAAAACTTACAGTGCTTTCCGGTGAGGTAAGTGAAGCGTAGCAGATGACGTTGTTCTCCAGGTCAACTCTATTGAACCTAAACATGGGAGTTAATCTCAGCAGACGACTGCTACATGGACACTGGTATCTACTCCAGGATCTCAGGCGTTTGAGGCGTGTGTCGACTCCACGCAGTTTGTTTTCTATGTACCAGTTAAAGCATTTTTTCTCCTCTAGATTTTCGGACACTTCACTTGTCATCTTGTAGATCCAGAAGCCATTTAATTCTAGATAAGAATAGATTCTTATCGTTAAATTTATATCTCTTTTTCCATCAAACTTATAAGGAAATCTCCATGGAATGTATAATTTTTTTTAATTAAGTTCGATTTTAAATACTTTTAGTGTTATATATGTAGAAATCACATTACCTGAATTTCCTTGGATCCTACTCATTTTGAAAGCTCCATTTTGGTTGCTATAGGAATTGCTAGTGTAAATTCCTTTGTAACGGTATCCAATGGAAATTTTAAAGTTAGTTTTGGGAGTAATATCTACATCCATATAGTTGAATACAACAAATGTATTTTCACCGTCTGTGATCAAAAGACTTTGGAAAGTCACTTTCTGTAAAAAGAATTATTATAAAGTCATCTTCATCCGAAGTCTTAAAAAATTCAACTTTAAAACAGATTTAGTAAATGTTTATGAATTTGGATCAGTTCGAAATTATTTTGTTCTGTCTTTCCTTTTTTGGCTAAAACTGAATTCACATTTGACCTTCCATTTATACATCTTGATCTTACTTTTGATTGGTCGCCGAAAATATTCATTTTGTACCAAGTTGCTTTGACTACCCAGATAGAATCAAAATTGGGAAAATCCTTAAAGTAAGTTTTCACGATCTTGTTAGCTCTGTCAAGCATGGTCTGGGAATAATCATCACCTCTGTAATTAAATACATTTAATTTAATTTATCTACCAAAATAATTATGGTATTCAAACTCAGTAGCTTAATAATTTTTAGAAAGATGTGATCACTGTTTAATTGCTCTTTTGAACCATCGGGCGTATCTGTTCTTACTTCTTATAACCTCTGTAGTAAACTTTTCCATCATCCACATTCAGGTTTGAGTTTCCTATCAGATCTGTCCAATATGGACACAGGATTTTACGCCTGCTTGTTGTGTAGGAAGAGAGATCTTGAACAGAGATGCTATTGTAACTTTCACCTAATCCTATTATTCCATTTGTTCCAATCTAAATAAGAAATCGACAAAATGTACAAACTGTATTTTTCTTCAAATATTTGAATCGTCTAGATTATTATTTCTTCACTTTAGCATCCTAGTTAATTTTGTTTTTGAATAATAGACAGTTTGAATTTGAAAAAAGAAAATCGCTACCTTTGCGAATGTAAATTTTCCCTCTGAGCCATCACCAACAGAAACTCTTGTAGGAGCAGACAAAGTCACGCCTACATTGTCATCTCCAGTGAGAATAAAGTCAGATTCGGTAGATCCAAATGGGAAAGGTTCTGTCACAATTAATTGAAATTCATACTTTTGATACAATATATAAGGGATAAAGAAAGAACTAATGCAAAATAATAATGGAAAAAATGTTTCAGTTTCAAATAAACAAATGTAATGATAACATTAAAACAAGTCGATTTTACCGTTTACATTTGCAGCTGCTTCTGTAGAAGTTTTTGTCGCCTCCGTAGTTGACACTATTGGAGCCTCAGTTGTGGTAGTTGCGTCTGCTGTTGTTGTTGCACCTTCTGTTGAGGTTGCAGCCTCTGTTGTTGTTGCAGCCTCTGTTGTTGTTGCAGCATCTGTTGTTGGTACAGTCTCTGTTGTTTGTACAGTCTCTGTTGATGTTGCTGCTGCTTCTGTTGTAGTAATTGCCTCTTTTGTTGTTGTTGCAGCCTCAGTTGTTGCGGTTTCTGTTGTTGTTGCTGACATTGTTGTTGCAGGTTCTGATGTTGTTGTAGCTGCCTCTGTAGTTATTGTTGTAAAAACTATTGTTGTTTTAGCTGCCTCTGTTGTTGTTGCTGCTACCTCTGTAGTTGTTTCAGTATCTGTTGTTGTTTCAGACTTTGTAGTTGTGGCAGCTTCTGTTGTTGTTATCACAGCCTCTGTAGTTGTAGGAGCTTCTGTTGTTGTTGTAGCGACCTCTGTTGTACTAACAACCTCTGTATTTGTGGGAGCTTCTGTTGTTGTAGTCAGAGTCTCTGTTAAAGTTGCAGACTCTGTTGTTGTTGAAACCTTTGTTGTTGTCGCAGACTCTGTTGTGGTTACAGCTTCTGTTGTTGTTGTTGTTGTTGCAACCTCTGTTGTCGTGGCAGCTTCTATTGTTGTCGCAGATACTGTAGTTGTGACAGTTTCTGTTGTTGTTGTAGCAGCCTCTGTTGTAGTTACAGCCTCTGTTCTTGTGGCAGATCCTGTTGTTGTTGCAGCCTCTGTAGTTGTGGCAGCTTCTGTAGTTGCTGTCGCAGCCTCTGTTGTTGTTGTTGCAGCCTCTGTAGTTGTGCCAGCTTCTGTAGATGCTGTCGCAGCCTCTGTAGTTGTAGCAGATTCTGTTGTTAATGAAGTAGCCTCTGAAGTAGTCGCAGCCTCTGTGTTTGTGGCCGCTTCAGTAGTTGTTGTCGCCGCCTCTGTAGTTGTGGCAGCCTCTGTTGATGTTATTGCAGCCTTGGTTGTAGTAACAACCTCTGCAGTTGTGACAACCTCTGTTGTTGTTGCAGCGTTTGTAGTTGTTGCAGCCTCTGTTGTTGCTGTTGCAGCCTCTGTTGTTGTTGCAGCCTCTGTAGTTGTGGCAGCCTCTCTTGTTGTGGTAGCTTCTGTTGTTATTGTTGCAGCCTCTGTTGTTGTTGTCACAACTTCTGTAGATGTGACAGATTCTGTAGTTGTTTTAGCAGCCTCTGTAGATGTGACAGCTTCTGTACTAGTTGTTGCAGCCTCTGTAGTTGTTGCAGCTTCTGTACTAGTTGTTGCAGCTTCGGTAGTTGTGGCAGCTTCTGTTGTTGTTGTATGGGCCTCTATTGTTGTTGCAGCCTCTGTAGTTGTGGCAGCTTCTCTTGTTGTTACAGCCTCTGTTGTTGTTGCAGCTTCTGTTGTTGTGACAGATTCTGATGTTGTTGTCACAGCCTCTGTAGTTGTGGCGGATTCTGTTGTTGTTGTTATTGCAGCCTCTGTTGTTGTTGTTGCAGTCTCTGTTGTTGTTGCAGCCTCTGTTGTGGTTGCAGCCTCAGTATTTGTGACAGCCTCTGTTGTTGTTTCAGACTCTGTTGTTGTTGCAGCCTCTGTAGTTGTGGCAGCCGCTGATGTTGTCACAGCCTCTGTAGTTGTGAAGGATTCTGTTGTTGTTGCAGCCTCTGTTGTTGTCACAGCTTCTGTAGTTGTTGCCGCTTCTGTAGTTGTTGCAGCTTCTGTAGTTATTGTTGCAGGCTCTGTAGTTGTGGGAGCCTCTGTTGTTGTTGCTGCCTCTGTAGTTGTGGCAGCTTCTGTTGTTGTTGTTGCAGCCTCTGTTGTTGTTGCAGCAGCCTCTGTAGTTGTGGCAGCTTCTGTTGTTGTTGTTGCAGCCTCTGTAGTTGTGGCAGTTTCTGTTGTTGTTGTTGTTGTTGCAGCCTCTGTAGTTGTTGTAGCAGCCTCTGTTGTTGTGGCAGCTTCTGCTGTTGTTGTTGCAGCCTCTGTTGTTGTTGCAGCCTCTGTAGCTGTGGCATTTTCTGCTGTTGTTGCAGCCTCTGTTGTTGTTGCAGACTCTGTAGTTGTAGCAGCCTCTGTAGTTGTTGTAGCAGCCTCTGTTGTTGTGGCAGCTTCTGCTGTTGTTGTTGCTGCCTCTGTTGTTGTTGCAGCCTCTGTAGTTGTTGCAGTTTCTGTTGTTGTTGTTGCAGCCTCTGTTGTTGTTGCAGACTCTGTAGTTGTAGCAGCCTCTGTAGTTGTTGTAGCAGCCTCTGTAGTTGTAGCAGCTTCTGTTGATGATGTTGCAGCCTCTGTTGTTATTGCAGCCTCTGTAGTTGTGGCAGTTTCTGTTGTTGTTGCAGCCTCTGTTGTTGTTGCAGACTCTGTAGTTGTAGCAGCCTCTGTAGTTGTTGTAGCAGCCTCTGTAGTTGTAGCAGCTTCTGTTGATGTTGTCGCAGCCTCTGTTGTTGTTGCAGCCTCTGTAGTTGTGGCAGCTTCTGTTGTTGTTGTTTGGGACTCTGTTGTTGTTGCAGCTTCAGTAGTAGTGGCAGCTTCTGTTGTTGTTGTCGCAGCCTCTGTTGTTGTTGCAGTCTCTGTAGTTGTGGCAGTTTCTGTTGTTGTTGTTGCTGCCTCTGTTGTTGTTGTTGCAGCCTCTGTAGTTGTAGCAGGCTCTGTAGTTGTTGTAGCAGCCTCTGTAGTTGTGGCAGTTTCTGTTGTTGTTGCAGCCTCTGTTGTTGTTGCAGCCTCTGTAGTTGTGGCAGTTTCTGTTATTGTTGTTGCAGCCTCTGTTGTTGTTGCAGCCTCTGTAGTTGTAGCAGACTCTGTAGTTGTAGCAGCCTCTGTAGTTGTAGCAGCTTCTGTTGATGTTGTTGCAGCCTGTGTTGTTGTTGCAGCCTGTGTTGTTGTTGTTGCCTCTGTAGTTGTAGCAGCTTCTGTTGTTGTGGCAGCTTCTGTAAATGTGGCAGCTTCTGTTGTTGTTGTGGCAGTTTCTGTTGTTGTTGTTGCAGCCTCTGTAGTTGTAGCAGGCTCTGTAGTTGTTGTAGCAGCCTCTGTAGTTGTGGCAGTTTCTGTTGTTGTTGTTGCAGCCTCTGTTGCTGTAGCAGCTTCTGTAGTTGTGGCAGCCTCTGTTGTTGTAGCAGCCTCTGTTATTGTTATTGCAGTCTCTGTAGTTGTGGCAGCATCTGTTGATGTTGCAGCCTCTGTTGTTGTGGCAGTTTCTATTGTTGTTTGAGCCTCTGTAGTTGTTGTAGCAGCCTCTGTAGTTGTGGCAGCTTCTGTTGTTGTTGTTGATGCAGCCTCTGTTGTTGTTGCAGTCTCTGTAGTTGTGGCAGTTTCTGTTGTTGTTGTTGCTGCCTCTGTTGTTGTTGTTGCAGCCTCTGTAGTTGTAGCAGGCTCTGTAGTTGTTGTAGCAGCCTGTGTAGTTGTGGCAGCTTCTGTAGTTGTTGTTGCAGCCTCTGTTGTGGTTGCAGCCTCTGTAGTTGTGGCAACTTCTGTTGTAGTTGTGTGAGCCTCTGTTGTTGTTGCAGCCTCTGTAGTTGTAGCAGACTCTGTAGTTGTAGCAGCCTCTGTAGTTGTAGCAGCTTCTGTTGATGTTGTTGCAGCCTGTGTTGTTGTTGCAGCCTGTGTTGTTGTTGTTGCCTCTGTAGTTGTAGCAGCTTCTGTTGTTGTGGCAGCTTCTGTAAATGTGGCAGCTTCTGTTGTTGTTGTGGCAGTTTCTGTTGTTGTTGTTGCAGCCTCTGTAGTTGTAGCAGGCTCTGTAGTTGTTGTAGCAGCCTCTGTAGTTGTGGCAGTTTCTGTTGTTGTTGTTGCAGCCTCTGTTGCTGTAGCAGCTTCTGTAGTTGTGGCAGCCTCTGTTGTTGTAGCAGCCTCTGTTATTGTTGTTGCAGTCTCTGTAGTTGTGGAAGCTTCTGTTGTTGTTGTTGCAGCCTCTGTTGGTGTTGCAGCCTCTGTTGTTGTAGCAGCCTCTGTTGCTGTTGTGGCAGCTTCTGCTGTTGTTGTTGCAGCCTCTGTTGTTGTAGCAGCCTCTGTAGTTGTTGTAGCAGCCTCTGTAGTTGTGGCAACTTCTGTTGTTGTTGTTACAGCCTCTGTTGTTGTCGCAGCCTGTATAGTTGTGGCAGCTTCTGTTGTTGTTGTTGCAAACTCTGTAGTTGTTGCAGCTTCTGTAGTTATTGTAGCAGCCTCTGTTGTTGTGGCAACTTCTGTTGTTGTTGTTTGAGCCTCTGTTGTAGTTGCAGCCTCTGTTGTTGTTGCAACCTCTGTAATTGTGGCAGCTTCTGTTGTTGTTATTGCAGCCTCTTTTGTTGTTGCAGCCACTGTTGTAGTTGCAGCTTCTGTAGTTGTTTGGGCCTCTGTGGTTGTGGCAGCTTCTGTTGTTGTTGTTGCAGCCTCTGTTGTTGTTGCAGCCTCTGTAGTTGTTGCAGCCTCTGTAGTTGTGGCAGCTTCTGTTGTTGTTGTCAGAGCCTCTATTGTTGTTGCAGCCTCTGTTGTTGTGGCAGCTTCTGTAGTTGTTGTTGCAGCCTCTGTAGTTGTGGCAGCTCCTGTTGTTGTTACAGCCTCTGTTATTAATGCAGCCTCTGTTGTTGTCACAGCTTCTGTTGTTGTGACAATTTCTGATGTTGTTGTCACAGCTTCTGCAGTTGTTGTCGCAGCTTCCGTTGTTGTCGGTTCCTCTGTAGTTGTGGCAGATTCTGTTGTTGTAGTCGGAGCCACTGTTGTAGTTGCAGCTTCTGTAGTTGTGGGAGATTCTAATATTGTTGTCGCAGCCTCTGTAGTTGTGGCAGCTTCTGTTGTAGTTGTCAGAGCCTCTGTAGTTGTGACAGCTTCTGTTGTTGTCGGAGCCTCTGTAGTTGTGGCAGCCTCTGTTGTTGTAGTCAGAGCCACTGTTGTAGTTGCAGCCTCTGTTGTTGTCGCAACTTCTGTTGTTGTGACAGATTCTGATGTTGTTGTCACAGCCTCTGTAGTTGTGACAGCTTGTGTTGTTGTCGGAGCCTCTGTAGTTGTGGCAGATTCTGTTGTTGTTGTCAGAGCCACTGTTGTAGTTGCTGCTTCTGTAGTTGTGGCAGGTTCTATAGTTGTTGTCGCAGCCTCAGTACTTGTGGCAGCTTCTGTTGTAGTTGTCGGAACCTCTGTTGTTGTCACAGCCTCTGTGGTTGTGGCAGCTTCTGTTATTGTTGCAGCCTCTGTTGTAGATGCAGCCTCTGTTGTTGTGGCAGCTTCTGTAGTTGCTGTTGCAGCTTCTGTAGTTGTTGCAGCCTCTGAAGTTGTTGTTGCAGCCTCTGTAGTTGTGGCAGCTTCTGTTGTTGTTGTTTGGGTCTCTGTTGTTGTTGCAGCCTCTGTAGTTGTTGCAGCCTCTGTTGTTGTTGTTGCAGCCTCTGTTGTTGTTGCAGCCTCTGTAGTTGTGGCAGCTTCTGTTGTTGTTGTTGTCACAGCCTCTGTAGATGTGACAGCTTCTGTAGTTGTTGTAGCAGCCTCTGTAGTTGTGGCAGCTACTGTTGTTGTTACAGCCTCTGTTGTTGTTGCAGCCTCTGTTGTTGTCGCAGCTTCTGTTGTTATGACAGATTCTGATGTTGTTGTCACAGCCTCTGTAGTTGTGACAGCTTCTGTTGTTGTCAGAGCCTCGGTAGTTGTTTCAGCTTCTGTTGTTGTTGGAGCCACTGTTGTAGTTGCAGCCTCTGTAGTTATTGTTGCAGCCTCTGTAGTTGTGGCAGCTTCTGTTGTAGTTGTCAGAGCCTCTGTTGTTGTCGCAGCCTCTGTAGTTGTGGCTGCCTCTGTGGTTGTGACACCCTCTGTTGTTGTTGCTGCCTCTGTTGTCGTGGAAGCTTCTATAGTTGTTGTTGCTGCCTCTGTGGTTGTTGCAGCCTCTGTTGTTGTCGCAGCCTCTGTAGTTGTGGCAGCTTCTGTTGTTGTTGCAGCCTCTGTTGTAGATGCAGTGTCTGTGGTTGTTGCAGCCTCTGTTGTTGTCGCAGCCTCTATAGTTGTGACAGCTTCTGTAGTTGTTGTCGTAGCCTCTGTTGTTGTGGCAGATTCTGTTGTTGTTGTTGCAGTCTCTGTTGTAGATGCAACCTCTGTGGTTGTGCCAGCTTCTGTTGTTGTCGTAGCAGCCTCTGTAGTAGTTGCAGCTTCTGAGGTTGTTGAGATTTCTATGGTTGTAGCAGCCTCTGTTGTTGTTGCAATCTCTGTTGTAGTTGTTACAGACTCTGTTGTCGTTGCTGCCTCTGCTGTTGTGGTTGTGGCTTCTGTTGTTGTTGCTTCTTCTGTTGTTGTGGTTGCAGGGTCTGTTGTTGTTGAAGCTTCTGTTGTGGTTGCAGCCTCTGTTGTGGTTGTAATTGTCTCTGTTGTTGTTGCTGCTGCTGCATCTGTAGTAGTTACAGTGTATGTTGTGGTTCCATCCTGAGTTGTTGTTGTAGCTGCCTCTGTTGTTGTTTCAGCCTCTGTTGTTGTTGTCGCCGCTTCTGTTGTTGTTGCTGTTGAAGTCTCTGTTTCTGCTTGAGTTGTTGTAACTACGTCAGTTGTTGTTTCATCTTCAGTTGTGGTTGCGTCTGTGGTTGTGACATTGAGTGTTTCAGTTGTGGTTGCCGCCTCAGAAGTTGATGTTACTGTTATCTCCTCGTCAGTAGTTGTTAATTCACTTGTTAATGCTTCTGTTGTGGTAGAACTTGTTATGTCTTGAGGTAGATTTAAAAGCAATAAGGCCAAAAGAAAAGGAGTCCTCATTTTCTGTAGACAAAAAATAAAATCAATTAAATATCATTAATGTATATTAAAAACCAGTATTTTTTGTGTGCATAAAGGTTATTCGATCAAAACAGTACCATTTGACACCAGGATTTTTTTTCCTTTTGTATGCATTCTTTAAAACCCGGAATATTCATTTATTTGTGTCCGGAATCATGGGATATTCATTTTTTAATCTACGACATGTTTTCTGATTTAAAATATACAAGTGGATGAATGTACAAGAGATAATTAACTTTAACGATTATGGCGTTTGAATGTTTTCTTCTTACTGTGTGGTCTTGAGCCGTTATGAGTATTAACAATGTGTTTTATGAAGGAAAATAAGTTGCTTATTATTAATATCCTAATCTTATTTTTAACACTTCAACGCGGACTTTATTCTGAATTGTTCAGACAATACTTAATCTGTGACAATTTCCGTCTGTCAAGAATCTTACACATTTAGATATAACACAGGCAAAACAGGCATGAAATTTAAATAGACAAAGATCTATTGAAAAAGACTACAAAACATGACCCAAATAAGTTTTAAAATGATAAATATGCGTTTCTTTCGAGGTTACCGCCATCAGTACACGGGGAAATATCTAAAACTGGGCTCATTTATTGGCAGTGATTAGATGTGAAAATCTCAAAACAGTTGAAAAGATTTGGAGATCATCAAATCATCTATTTTAACCGACCCTAAGAAGGACTTTTTATGCTTATGTACGAACAATCATTCCCGGCGAGCAAAAAGGTCATCAGACGTTATTTATAATGAAGCAATAAAGTATTATCATTATTAAGGGGACAATACGATAAATAATTGAATAGAAGCTATGTTTTGTTAAACTGGTAAAATTATTGAGACGCCCCTCCTCCATCCAAGGGGCCTGTATACCTTTTTATCATGGATATCGTCACGATCCCCATGTAGGTACATGTGTACTGGTACTAAATAAATAATTATGTCAAGCTATTGATTCTTGTGCTTATTCAATAGAAGTCCGTGCTGTTGAGTCATGTTTTGATATAAATTCTATTATATACAAATTACACATATACTCAATTAATTTTCTTTTAATTAAAAAAAAAAGACTCGTGTAATTGAAGAATGGGTCATCAGTATTGATGTATACATTCAACATTAATGGTTTTCTTAATTTTATCCTCAATTTAAAAAGTTGAAATAACATACTTTCATGGTCACAAATGAAGATGTCAAAGTGCATTGCATTAATGAAAATATCGTATTAAACTTATAATTTTATTTTTTTTTCTTGTGAGAGGGTTTTTATCAATCATTTTTATTTCTATGAAAGTTAATATAAGTTTAACAAAATTGAAGGGATTGAAAAATTTCAAACTGTGCACGTAAAATCTTAATTAAAACAAAGTCTTAATGTGTTTTAAAGTGCAAGATAAAGGTTTAACAGTTTATATACCGAAATTTCAAGAAAAAGGTGGAAGGTTTCTTGTTAAAGATTTATATCTTAAAATCTGATGACAAATTATAAATAATTCTTTTAACATAATTGTTTACAACCTAGATAATAATCTGCACCTATTAACTTCTGTTCATTCCTTGTGGGGTGTGTAGGGTTTTTTTTTTTCTGTAAAGAAAACATTCCTAAGTTTATCTAAACCAAATACACATCACGCTTGTGTACGGTGTTTATGTCCAAAATTAATACCGTAAACATATACAGTGTAGTATGTATTTCGTACTTATGCTTCATTTCTTTTATAAAGAACCAGTGGCATAGAAATTGCTCTGTTGAAATATAAATAATTTGGAACCTTTTTCTTTTGTTGAAAAAAATCATTGGGTCAGATATATTGGAGTTCATGTCCTTTAACATTTAATGAAAACTTTAATTTGGATTTCGATTGACATATTTTTAATTAAATTTGAACCTTTAATATGCTTCCTTCATTGATTGATTTGAAGATGGGAAAAAACTAATTTCTTCCATAGTTACCTGATTTATACTTTGTTTTAAAAGGTGAGAATGGGTGCATTTGCACAGTTTATTTCAATATACATCACGGTGACTTAGATCTATAGTGTAAGAACATGCAATAATGGAAAACCAAAAAAGTATCCCTTATAATATCATTTTTTCTACATAATTTTGCCAAAAATAAAAAATGTCAACCCTGAAAAATTCTTGCTTTTTTACGACCTTATTGTTTTCTCGACTGATTGAGTAATTTGAACGTAAAAGCCATTCAAAAAGCTGAGTCCGGCCAACTGAAAGATGATTTGCAAAGGTGAATTCTCTTTTTCAATGTAACTATATCTGTATCAGCCCTAACTCTTTTACAGAATTGCATCCGAAATGTCATATCTAACATTCATTATTCTGCATACTTTCAACAAGCATTACACTGGACGTACGGTGTGTTATTAGGCAGAAGGGTATTCTTAGAAAGGGAGATCTTTATAACCTTGTAGAAATTATGAAAAAAAAAATGCAGATTAATTAGCCCTATTTCTCTCTGACTAAGTGTACTGCGAATTGCTACTCTACCGATAGAGGTTGAAATGTCACCTGCGGAGACATGGAAAGAACTGTTAAGTGGTTCGGTGCAATTATCCAGTAATTTCGGCAGAATTACATTGTTAGGTAGTGGCCCTTATAAATGTGACGCTATGAGAACATGTATATCATTTTGTTTCGTGTGTTTTCAGTTTGTCATCACTGAATAAAATCTCATCGAATGGCAGTACACACCTAGAGGGATGGACTTTAAATGTTATAACTTGTTTTAGATTCATATTGACAGGTCCTGCCCACATGAATGAATACCGCAAAAATTTAAAATTCCAGTAACAAATCAAACATTTCAATTCTTTATTCACAAGAATCTATACATTAATGGAAAGGTAATAAGTTTATATGGCTTGAATTACCTTCAAGTACAAATTTACATCGTTTTTAGAATTATTAAGTAGATTGAATATTTCAGGCACACTGTTATATATAGATGAATTTGAGGTTTATTCCTTAGTGGTGCAAGTTCCGTTGCAGACTTGTCGGTGATCCCACATCATAATTCCTAAGATATTTATAATATTTCTTCGAAACAATGATTTATTTTTGAAATATATATTCATTTTCCTGAGAAAATGACCACAGTTTTTGGTACACTGTACAGAAAAAGGGATAGCTGTCCAAAAGACCATCTGTATACTAAATCTAATAGAATATGCAATTTCCATATTCCTTGCTTTTTGCAATTCATGTTTGTTTTTAAAACAGCAAAATATGTTTTTTTAATCTTCAGTAAGTATAGGATATTGCAATCCATTAATGCCAAAAAAGTAAGCAGAAAAATAAAGATGTCTATACATGGGTTGTAGACATCTGTTCAACAAATGTATTAATTAAGAAATTAAATCGATTAAATCTTTCGCTGCATCTTGCATGACTATATCATTTCAACAGCTGTTTAAAGTAAAGAATTGAACTGAAAGATATTGTTAATTACGTCGGGTGTGATTCCCCTTTGTTGTCGCATCCTCTGAATAATGCATACTATCTGCTGTACCCAGACGCTATTGAATATGTCCACTCGTTATGTTTGATAAATTCAGGAACACCTTTACATAGAAGGATCAATAGTGAGGCATTTATGGCGATTTTACCGCTGAATATCTCAATATTCTCATGAATGCAAATCCCGGAATTAAGGTACAGAATATTATCATTGTAAGGGTCAGCTAGGAATTGCTAGGTAGTCCTGATCCCTAGAGCCAGCTGGGCCTTAACAGCTTCTTATGCCTCATAAAATAGGGCGAAAATTCAAAGATCAATGCAATCGAACTAAAAAGTTTCCGGACATTTTTTTTTTATCATTTCAGAACATCAATAAGATAAAATAATCTTTGCTGCAAATTATAAAACACAAAAAAATCATACAGGCAAGCTTACCTCAATTCAATGATAAAATTCCATTAGAATAAAAAATCAATTATAATTCCTTAATTTTTGTTTAAAAATGTGAAAATCTTTTTAAATCCGAAAAAAAAAACAATATTCCGTCACTTTTCACATTTGTCTTTGAGACACATAAGATTCCGGAAAAAATTAAAAGTGAAACACTAGCAAAGAGTGACAGATCTTCTGGAAATTAAAGTACGGTACAGGTTTGATCAAAGAAGTCCAGCAGTTCTTAAAAAATGTTGTAAGAGGACAGCGGGGCCCTTTAGGGGGCACTCAGTAATTAGTTACGAGGCTTAATAAGTAGCAGTTTGAATTATTTATGTTCAGGAATTCTGAAGACCCGTTATTGTTAAACAACTTATGAAGACTGGATTGTCACCTTTAATATTATTGATCCCCTTCTCATTGGTATTTCATTTGTGGGTCTGGGGTTAACATACATTTTCCAATATCCTGTTTGATTCAATGGGTGAAAGTTCATTTCCATTCATAACTATGACCCGTGTTAAATAAATGGACATTTTAAAAAAAAAAAAAAAAAATTCTTATTTAATACTTATGGAATTTAAAGTAAGAAACTTTAATTTATGGTGCCATTGAGGCATAATACTACTTACATTTGAATTACAAAACGAAAAAAGTAAATAGTGAACAATGCAATTTTTTCTCATAAAAGACACAAATAAATGGATAGAAAAGAATTTGATCTTAATTAAGTTAAATATATACAGATATTAAGAAATTGTTGCAAATATGGCCAATACAAATTCGCATTTTTTATATAATCGTGTATACATGCATTATCCCATTTTCTTTATCTTCAGTACGTTTGCAGTATTTCGAATATGAATAGAAATCCTTTTTTCGTCATTTGGAAATAGGATTTCTACACGGTTTAACAAAAAGTGACATTCGTCACTCAAATTTTCGTTTTTATAAAAGTTCGAATTCTTTTCTGTTCGATAAATCTCCCGAAAGAAATCTGTCAGATCTTATCAAAATTTACAGCTATAATGAAACTACATCACGATTAAAACTAAATATTTCTAAATAAATAGAGCATAAAATAAAATATTTCAAACAATTTTTATTTAATTAATCATTTACAAAGTTTTATTTTTTTATTTTTAAAGATAAATTACTATAAAGTATCTCAAATAATATTTTTGTATTCTTTAAATTAAAAAAAATGGTATTTATCATGGTACATCACATACAATTTACTGGTAGAACTTTTTATTTATAATTTGACCAGTACAACCCTGCCAGGTACCCCGTACTACAGAGGAGGATTATTGGGGAAGAGTTTTTCATTCATTATATTCGGCACGCATGAGTAGGTTCCTGGTCTGACTAAACACTAGCGTATTTATTCAATATAGTTTAAATATTGATCAGAAACCGGCTCATTGGCTTCTAACGCCCTGCATGTCTATACAAAATTTGTCATTTGATACTGAAATTTCAATACACTCATTCAAATAAGAGGGCAAACAGAAGAACTTGTTACTTTTTTTCACTTGTTTCGCTGTCTCAAGAATTTGAGTTCAATAAGTTGAGTATGGAAGCTGTCTTTCCAACAATTCAAAAAGCCATAGTATATTATTATTTCACTGATCCAAATACATATATATCAAATATTCTTAGGAAATTTATGTTAAGTAAATAAAATACGTGTGTGAGATTTTGTTTTATTTATTGTTATTATAATTTAGCATCCAAGCACATGCATCTTCTATCAAGAAGCTTGTTTTTAACTGTTTTGGCGAAACCATATGGAAATAAAGTTCAATAATGAACCATTCTTTTCATCTTTGTTTGACATCCGTCTGTCTAGCTGTCCGTCTGTCTGGCTGTCTGTCTAGCTGTCCGTCTGTAAACCTTTAACTTTCTGACTTATGAATAACCACTAGACTAATTTCAACCATACTTGCAACGAAACAGCACACCCAGTTTCCATGTTTCGTAATTACAGTGTATAAGAATTATAAAATATTTAACGGCATTATTGAAAACCATCCTTCCAAGAACCAAGCACGCCAGGAAACAAGAGAAACTTAAGTGACAGCTTTGTAATTAAATAAGACTATTCTGCATTTCACAGTCCTTATAGGGATTGGACCATGATCAAAGAATTACTTATAGGACAATATCTTTTTTAAATCTCAAGAACAGCAAGGGTCTAGAACATGACTAGCATTTCCATGGAAGCATCCTCGGTACTATAGAATCCAGTTTGTTCATTCATGACCCCCGGGGTAAGGTGGGGAGACAATAGGCGTTCAAATTTAGTTTGACATAAAGTAAATGCATAAAATGAGCAATGGGAGCATTTTGGAGCTTTTTTTTAAGTAATGAAAATTAAACTTAAATAAATATCTTATTTATAGTCCTGTTTTGCTATGATTAATGCATTAAGCAAAAGATTTTTTTAAAACTAATCATAACATCTTTTTCTATTTGGGAAAATATTGTTAAAAAAAATTGTATTGTTATCGAAAATTTTGACAATGAAGGGGTTATTTCACAATTTGAGTAAATGACATAACAGCTAGGGATAAAAATCATTCTGTCACGTGTCACATTGACATTAAAGTCTATGAACCTTATTTGATTATTAACAAAAGGTCTTGAACATTATAAAATCATCCTTTCATTTATTTTTTATCAATATTTACAAAGCGTGTCATTCTTTGAATATATACTAAAAATTCCGTGAAGCATTTGAAATTTTAAAATGTCACCGCATAAAAGATGAAGCATGATCTGTTAGAATAAACAAGATAAACCGCGTGCACCCGATTTTTTTTAAAATCAGTAATCATGCACATCAACTTAAATTCTCAATTTCAAAAAAATATATATATATATAAAGACTTAATGTGATTTTTTTCTATTTTGGAGAAAATTTAAGATGCCTCTGATAAGAATGACTTGACATATTTTTTATTAATGAGTTAAAGCTTTGATCACTTCCCCAGATCCCCATCACCTGTGTGTTGTCGTAGCTGAAGTAATAAAACACAGTTTATGATGTTATAATTTCAGATAACATGTTATAGATATAAAAAATACAAATGTAAATTCCGCCTACGCTACATGTATATCCATATCATTCGCTAAATTAGCTTTTCAATATTTGGTTTTTCTGCATTCTTTTGGACACCGTCTTCTTAACGTTAAGAAGACATACTAGTATATGTAAATAAAATCTCTTTTATTAAAAAAAAATTATTTTAAAGCAGGTAATAGATTTTATGTCTGTTTATATGAAGGTGACACCCTCTTTCAAGGGTGAGATAATTTAATGGCATCTTTTGAAAATGATCTTCTGAATAACAACTGGTCCAGAAAAGATGAAACTTATGCAAAAGTTTCATTGCATTATTACATTTATAGATTCATGTTTGCTATTGTCAAGACTCTTGGACTAGGGTGGGTCCATGTTAGTCGACTAAAGTTTATACTGGAATATGTAGTATAAAAAAATAATTTTTAAAAAAGCAAAGTAACGATGAGTCAAATTCACTTACGGAAGCATTCCCAGGGAATTAAGAATCACAGGTTTTCCAGTTAATGATTACCCATGGGACTATGGCCAGTCCACATTCAGGGGTTGAAAGTTTTGTAAATGAATAAATAGGAAATTTTTTTTAAAAAGGTGCTTCTCAAGAATAGCAAAACCATAATTATTCACAATTATATAAGGAGATATTCTCAGGTACTGCAGTCCGTAAACTATTATCTCCGATCGAGGTAAGGATATGACCAAGATAGGAAAACAAAGTTATACATAGGAATACATCAGAAAAAAATCTTCAAAAGTCTTTCAGAGAACACATATTAATTTGAAAACATCCTCATTTTCTGGAACCGCTTAACCAATTTCAGATATTTAGAAGTTTTCTTGATTCCCGCACCCCTGGGGCCTTATAATTAGAGGTGGGGCTATAACCGTCCATTTTAGTCCTGTTTATTTTTTAAGACTGTTTTTGTTTACTCCTGGACATTATGCAGTTAAACGTACCCTTGGCATGATTGTAATAAGGATTGAGCCTTCTACCAAAATTGTCAAATTCATGGCCTCGGGATCAGGGATCTTGAGATAGGACAAAAGGCTCTAATGATCCTGTTGTAAAAATTAATGCATTGATTCTATGAAAATCTCCTATGTGCTCCTTCGCATTGTAGATTAACTATGTACACTTGTACATAGTTAAGATGAACAGAAGTGTCTCCTCCAAAATTGTGAGATTTTTGGCCCCAGGATCAGATGTTCTGTGGGAGGGGGCTCTATTAATTTTAAACACCCAATTTTATGTTAACGCCCCCAAAATCTACCTGATTCAAGATCAATAATTTACCGCCTGTCAATCATTAAAAAAAACAATATAGCTTCTGATTTGATTGACAGGCCAACTACCCGTGCTACCTGATAGTCTGAGTTTGTGTCCTTTGAAAACGATTGTCTGGTCACGCGTCAAACACTTTCATGTAACCGCCTTGTATACACGGGGGTTAAAAAAAGAATCTTGGTAAAATTTTATTTGAAAAAAACTGGTGAAAGTAGATGATTAAAACATGACTTCATAATACCTTTGCTTTTAATCTCAACGGTTATATTGTATTTTAGGCGATATATCGTCCAAGATATCTGCTGTAGAATTTAGACCAGTCCGTGCACAGAAACGCTATTTGCCGATTAAAATTGGAATATGATAAATAAGAAAAGATATTTAGCACAAACGGCACGGAAAAAATCATTTATCCAATGTTTTATCTACGTATATATGAATACAATATATACCATGTTCCCTTGTAAAGTCTGAAATGTCAGAAAGTGCTAGGAGTTTCGAGATTGTAACTTATAGTTCGAATTTCCTAACATCTTTCAATACCCAATATTCGAAATTAAAAAGTGAATATATACAGCCAAAGATCAATTCTTAAAAGTATAAAAGAAATCTTGCAAACAATAAAATTTAAACACACGAACACTCTTTAATAATATTTTTAACTCTGGTTTTTACCCTGAATCATGGTCAAAATGTTTCATTACTCCATTGTTTAAAAAAGGAGATAAGAATGATGTTAACAATTATCGTGGTATATCTATTGTAAGCTGTTTTGGTAAATTATTTACAAGTGTTCTAAACAATAGGATACTGGAATGGGAGCACTCCTATGATATATTGACGGATGCACAATTTGGGTTTCGTAAAGGAATGTCAACAACTGATGCTATTTTTGTTCTGCAATCGCTTATAAATAAGTACCTTTCTAATAAGAAAAGATTATATTGCTGTTTTGTTGACTTTCAAAAAGCATTCGATTCTGTTGATAGGATAAAATTATGGCAAAAATTGTTTCATTTAGGCATCCAAGGTAAAATGTTAAAGGTAATCAAATCCCTATACAATAATGTTAAAAGTTGTGTTAAATACAATGGTTTCCTCAGTGATTACTTCCACAATGATATAGGTTTAATGCAAGGGGAAACATTATCACCAATATTATTTTCATTATATGTAAATGATTTCGAGGTTGGTTTTATATCAGATAACTGTCCATATATTGATTTACAGATGTTAAATTTATTCATACTTATGTATGCAGACGACATGGTTATTTTTGCTGAATCTCCAGAAGGCTTACAAAAAATGTTAAACACACTATACAATTATACTGAAGAATGGAGCCTTTCTGTTAATGTAACAAAAACAAAGATTGTTGTCTTTAGAAATGGTGGTAAATTACGTAATAACGAATCCTGGTTCTATAATAATGCTGAATTAGAAATTGTGAATGAATTTAAATATTTAGGTATTTTATTTAACTTTAATGGGAAATTTTTAAAAACGCAGAAGCATGCTGCTGAACAAGGAAGAAAAGCTATGTTTGCTATTTCAAGTAAATTAAAGAGGTATGAATTTAATGTAGAAACTCTATGTTCAATTTTTGATACATATGTATGTAGCGTATTACTTTATGGAACTGAGATATGGGGTTTTCATAGATGTTCTGACGTAGAAAAGGTACATTTAAATTTCTGTAAAAATACTCTAGGTGTGGGGAAGAAAACTTCAAACAGTTTGATTTATTCAGAGCTCGGGCGTTTTCCATTAGCAGTTACAATGAAATTAAGAATTTTCAAATATTGGATCAAACTGAGAACAACTGAAAATTGCATTCTTAAGTCCTGTTATGAAAGCATGGTATTACATAATGACAAATGGATTTTACAAATTAAAAAAGAATTGTCCCTCTTAGGTCTAGGTCAACTTTGGACAGAAGATAATTTAAATGATAGATCTTATCTTATTATAAAACAACGACTGTTAGATGTTTCTAGGCAAGCTATATTAGAAAATATAACAAACTCTTCAAAGTGTAATTTATATCAACATTTAATTGACAATTTCTGTTTGCAATGGTATTTAACAAAACCTATTGACAAAAAATTAAGACAGCTATTAACAAAATTCAGGCTATCTAATCACACGTTGAATATTGAAACAGGTCGACACCATAACGTACCTAAAAATGATAGATTATGTACATGTTGTAATCTCCATGATATAGAAGATGAATTTCATTTTATTTTGAAATGTCCATTGTATATTGATATAAGAAAGAAATTTTTGAAAAAGTATTATTATACTAGGCCTAGTGTCTTTAAATTAATTCAGCTGTTAAGTTCTCATAATATTAAAGATCTGGTAAATTTGGGCAAATTTTTGAACGCAGCAACAATGTTAAGAAAAAATAAAATTGATGTATAGAATTATTCCCATGTATGTGTTCTTTACGTTCACTCTCTCTGTATGTTTTTTTCTTTTTGTTATTATCATGTTTGTTGTATAACTCTGATGGGCCAGTTGGCTTAAAGAAATAAAGGAACTGAACTGAACAGACCCGGAAATGATGAATATTTTCAACACTATTGTTGATCAGAACGTAGGCAATTTTCCTATCGCAGTACGGTACATTGACTGTCTACGTTCACACGACGGATAGGCCTACCTATGAATTGAATATTTTATTATATTTTTTTTATTATTTTGATATTTACACAAGTTTAATTAAAAAAATATGTTTACTTTGTAGTTTTACTCTGTGTTCTTTTCTTTGATTTTACATTTTTTTTTTTAAATATAAAAACGATATTTCTTTATAATTTTTTTCTTCATTAGATATCGCTGAAAGTATTTATAAATAGACTTATATTGAAATATTTCAATTATTTCAAGTAGCTTCACTTAAATTTAGACACGATACACGGACTGTTGACCCTGATCACCAGACACAGACTTTCTGTGTAATGCTACGTGTACAGAGATTTTTGACATCTTGGGTATTGGGGGTCTCCAGGTAAATAACACCACTGTTACTTGGACCACTCCCCCTCCTCAGGTAACCGTACGGTAAAAAAGTTGGGTCTTTAAAATAGAATACATAATCTTCTCTGCTCTTGAATATACACTGTATATAAAGAAAACAAACCAAATATAAAGTTTTGGTGAGCAAGGATGTCTGTTTCAAAATTGTAAATTTCGTGGCCCTTTTATAAGGTGTTCTTGTATTAGGGTTGGACTCTATTGATTATACACTGAGATAAGATTAATTGTTCAAAAATCTTCTCTGTTCCTGGGTACTTCGCAGATAAATTAAGTGCATGGTATTGATCAGCAAGGAGACTAAAACTTCAAAATCATGAAATTTGTTGTCATAAGGCCTCGGTGGAGGGGCCTATTTAATATTAGTACAATATGCATGCATTGTATAATTCATTGAAAATCTTCTATGTCCCTGGGCATTTAGCTGGCAATTTTATTGTTTGAAAAGGATGAGCAAGGATGCCTTTTCCATTTATAATCGATTGTACGTAATTACGGTAAACCTACATATGTCCAGATATTCCCGTAAATAAAAACAATATTTCAATGTACAGATATGTAAGACCAAATTAAATTTATGCTTAATAAAAATATTTGTCCTTTGATAATGTTAAGAGATAAACCATTTTGAATTTTAGAAATATTTTGACAAAATTTAGCGACTATTGATTTTAAAATTTTCTATCGATTGCCGCCAACGTCCCGCCCTCAGCGATGGTTTTTCAATGGCTGGCGACTATCGTATTTACACCAATTTATACCAGATTTTTAAATTCTGCACCATGTACTTAGATAAAAGTATGAAAGAAGTTATTCCGCATTGCTATTATAATTTATCACAGTAAATATATTTAGAAGTAGCTGAAATTCAGTTTAAAAACAGAACTGTAGCACATGTTCACTAGTACTTTCATAATAACTAATACAAAATCTTTTTAATTGTTTTTAATGATCAGGTAGACTTTTAAATAATATGAAAATAAAAATGGGACAAAAGCACCATATTTTGCACGGTACTTTAAATGTTCTTCAAAGACTATACGAGGGGCTAACGTGAGAGGGAATGCGATGGGTTTATGAAGAGTACTCGAGATTTTTTTAGGCTGCTTGGAGATAATGATAAATATGATGGAAGGAGCAAGAATTTAGAAACATTATCTTCTGGGTTAAAATGACTCAGGTGAGCATTGTGGCCCATGAACCTTTTGTTTATTTGTCTTATCATTTCTTAACACGCATTATATCAATTCTTTTGTAATTTTATCATGCGTCTTATTCATTACTATACAAAAGCATTCATATCAAATGATCTGCGATACGAAATACCACTCCGACATGGCAACAAACACTCTAATTATTAATCGATATCTTAATTAATGGATACAGTGCTGAAAACGTCCGTATTATCAGATGACGTCCTGAACAGTATTCTTTGTACTTCATTATTATGTATGGTCTTTGGGATATTCCGACATGCTTTTCAATATGATGGTCTAGAAACTGATCTTCCAATAGAAAAAATATTATATTTATTATTTCTGCACCAAATATGCATGCATTAATTCCACTGACTTGATTTAGAAATTCGTAAACCTATATAGAACGAAAACCAGTTTACACATACGTCTAACATAATATAATATAGCATAACATAATATACTATATCTGATTTAAAAAACATATACATGTATATGAAATAGTACGAAATTCCTTCAGTGCAAATCCGCAGAGAAATGAATGTTTCATTATCAGGGCTCAAGTCTAAATACACAGAATCTAATTATGTAAAGGAATGTATGTCATGTACGTTGTGCATTCAATGTGTTTAACAACTGAAGGCGTGATAGCATCTACAATCTATATATGCACAGGGTATTTAAGTCCTTTCTTGCTATATATTTGCAGTCAATGTCCTTAACCCGAGATGGGTGAAAGAAAATCCCTGGGAGACAAGAAAAACAAGCCAATCAGAACACAATACGTCTACTAATTAAAACAAGACATTGCATCGTAAACCTCTAGAATTACATTTTTGTCTCCTTTCAAGATAAGATGTTAAAATTGCTCTCAGGCGTATCCCAGATATAAAACGAGCACAAAGGTCTCAGCTTTTTTTAAAGGTGATATATATATATATTTATTTTAATCTGCATTGAACATTTTTTGGAAAAGGGTCGTTGACTGTCTTTTTAAAAATATCTGTGAAAATTTCTTTTGTGATCATATGAATATTAATTGGTTTGATTTTCATAACCTGTTTAGAAATGTCTTTTTTCAGGGTTTAAAAGCAAAAGAAAAGAGTATAAGTAGCAGTGTCACTTTTACAATTCAAAACACGTTACTTTTTTCATATTAAAAGCTTTATTACATTTTAATCTTCCCCGGTCTATTTCTTTAAATATGTTAGTGAATACTGCGAGGTGATTGTTCAGTAGAATGACAGAACTATGTCAAATAGTGATTCCCCCTAAGGAGTCCGCTGTTTGTACAAAATTCATAAAAATGGACAATACACTCCCGAGTATTACATGAGAAAAGGAAAGGTACAAAGCCCTAATCCGGGCGTGGATACCTGTTAAAACCACCTTACACATCAAAACAATGAACAAAACCGGTACTCGGGATTAAGTATTTAATAAGCTGCTTGTTATAAAAGAGATTGATTTACTTTCCTCCAATCCCTATCATAGCAAACAGAAGTTACTGAAGCAAAGAATGTCACGACTTAACCATATTAACATTGTAAATCTATTTAAAGTATTTCAACCATGCATGCGTTTCCTTGCAATGTTTACATGTACACTCTGAACCATGCGAGTTTAAAAATCGACTGGTTCGAAATATACTGTTCTCGTTTCCTTATATACCCTTTAAAAATAGATTGCTCTGCTGGGGTTATCACGTGACCAACCTCCTGGAATTCTCACGAAGTTCTTTGAGAAAATTTTTAAATCCGTCTTTTTAAGAGGAGATTTTAATTATGTCATGAAGCCATTCTGTAGCTGCGTTTCGTTTTCCAGTTGACAAAGAACAGAATTTTAAATCGGCTTATTTCTTTTGCATACACATTTATACCCTTCGTCCCAAAATCTTTTGCATGAATGCTCGAATAGTTCCTCTCTTCCTTTTTTGCACCTTTAAGTCAGGGATCGGGTTGGATTAAGGGCGGGCAGTCTGGTCGTTTTTCCTTGTCACGGTGCTCCAGCCGGGTGAAGCATAGAGATCTTATCAGTGCAATAAAATTGTCGAAGAATACTTAACTACGTCTAAAATGAACCAAGTGAAACTCGAAACCATCAAGTCAACACCCTGTCACTTGATACACACGTCTTTAGTTATAAAGGTGTAGGCCATTTTGACATTAATCACAACATTGCGTAAATCCTTATTTCTAGGTAAAGGATTTTTGAAAAATAAGGTGAATATGTGTTATGTATGTCAAACAGGTTTCATTCTTACAATGTATCCTAAACATGCTAAACACAAGATCACATTGGATATTCTATTATCTAACTTGTTCAAACCTTTTCTATTGGTGACTCTGCAGAATTTAATTTGTTTTTACATCATTCTATGCATGTCACGCTTCATCTTTTTATATATTCCAGTTGAAAAGCTATCTGACAAATTGTGATGGAAGATTTAGGAGCATTACAAAATCTTCTGAATAGGATAGCCGCATTAAAATATCGTAGCCATTAAAATAAACAACTACTTTTCACCATGCTCTGACAAGCAGTGAAGAGGGAAAAGACTGACATAATTAGAATGCACCTTTCTGAGGACTGGTGGAACAAATTAACTATAGTGCTCCTTTTTCTTGGGGGGGGGGGGGGGGGGTTGCGCTCTTGCTGCGTCCGGGGCTGTTGAAAAGATTTAAAGTGTGTTAGAGCTAAACTTTCAGAAAGTTGGGGGGGGTCAATAAAGGTATAACTCAATAAATAAACATAAAATGGGGATTTTTATTAGATTTTGAAGTCGAAGATTGGATGAGAAAGACAACAGTTGTATTAGATTTTGTGGACAGCGTAATCAAAGAGAGATAACTCACAGAGCATAGAAGAGGCTTTACATCGGGGTGTGCAAAATATATTTTAAAGGGGGAGGGGGTTAAATCGGATAAAGGCGACCCAAAGGACTGTGATGCTTATAATCAATATACATATTTTCATAACAAATTTAAAAAAAAAAGATGACAGGTTAACTTGAAATATTTACATTCAGTGTAATTTTCTTTATGAAATCTGTTAGAAATTCATGACTTTCAAATCTCTATTACACACGCGAAACCACAGGGGCCTGTTACATTCTGTATTTGATTTTACGTAATCACTATATGTCCTTTTTGTATATATATAGTGATTACATAAAATCAAAAACAGTATGTTACTGGCCCCTGTGCGCGAAAACTTGTCACCGCGCGTTAGAATACACAGTAGGAACTATATGCATTTTCAATACTTTATGAACACCAAAATGTACATTGTTTGACACACTTTAATTTTTAAAAAATAACCCTGTTGAATTAACGTAAAAATACAACAAATGTGCATTTAGAATTAATTTGTCACTTTTTTTCCTCGCAAATATGTTCGTTTGCATTATTTAACTTTACGACGTTACAAACGTCACAAACGGTTCTTACGTCTATAAGATAAGATAAGATTTATTAATACCAATTTGGGGCCCATCAGGGCATACAAGTAATAAGAAAAAAATATACAATACTTTCAAACAAAAAATTACATCACAAATTTTAGATAAAACTATTCCTCCTGGGAAATGGTGGAGAATTGTTAAATCATTAACCAAATTTGCTAATAAAAATAAAGTACCCCCACCATTAAAATGTAATGGTAAAATTTTTATTCATCCTATTGATAAGGCTACTCAACTTAATAAACATTTTGCTGAAATTTCTCATATCGAACATTGTAGAGAACCCGAATTGCCCCCTCAAGGACCCGGCCCTCCTTATACTATTGATTCAATTAGTATTTCAACTGAAGATGTTATTGACCAACTTGAAAATTTGAATATAACAAAGCCTCCTGGTCCTGATGGAAATGCACCACAAGTACTAAAAAATATAATTCCTGCCATCAGTAGACCACTAGCTAAATTATTCAATCTGTCACTAAAAAACAAAAAAATTCCATATATCTGGAAGCAATCAGATATAACACCTGTATTTAAAAATAAAGGGAGCCCAGAAGATCCAGCAAACTATAGACCAATAGCACTTACTAGTAGTATCTGTAAAATCATGGAAAAAATTATATTTAAATATCTTTACAACTATATGAATGATCACAATCTTCTCTCTAAGAACCAGTCAGGATTCCAACCCGGTGATTCCACTGTTAATCAACTTGTTGAAATTTACAACACAATCATATCAAATCTAGATCAAGGCAAAGATGTTAGGTTTGTCTTTTGTGACATATCTAAAGCTTTTGATAAAGTATGGCATAAAGGTCTATTGTTTAAGCTTCAACAATATGGTTTCAAAGGTGAAATCTTAGGTTGGATTGAGAATTATCTTTGTGATAGAGTTCAGAAGGTAGTATTAGAGGGATACTCCTCAGGATTGAAAACTGTCAATGCTGGAGTTCCACAAGGCTCAGTTCTAGGACCATTTCTTTTTCTTATTTATATTAATGATATTACTGAAAACATACAAAATCAAATACGACTGTTTGCAGATGACACATCTTTGTTTGTTATTGTGGATATTGACATATTTAACCCAACGACATCTCTTACTGCAGATCTTGAAAAAATAAGGCAGTGGTCCCATCAATGGCTAGTTGAATTTAAGCCTAATAAGACTATTAATGTCAATTTTACTAGAGCTCAACGAGTACATCCAAATATTACATTTGGAAATACAATGAACATAATTTCCCAGAATCAAAGTCATTGTCACCTCGGACTGACACTTCAGTCTAATGGGGGTTGGTCAGAACATATGGCAACAATTTATGAAAAAGCTTGCCTAAGATTAAACATACTGCGCACACTAAAATATAAATTAAAGAGAGACTCCTTAATCAAAATATACTTATCATTTGTTCGACCAGTAGTAGAATATGGGGATGTGGTATGGGATAAGTGCACTGAAGAACAATCTAAATTATTGGAGAGTGTGCAGGTGGAAGCTGCAAGAATAATTACAGGCATTAGGTGTAATACATCAAAAAGTAACTTATATAAAGAGTTGGGATGGGACACTTTAAGTTCAAGAAGGGAAAATCATAAGCTCACGTTGATGTATAAAATACTTAATAATCTTACCCCTGATTATATGAATAATATGCTTGAAGGATGTATGCCAATCCAGCATAATTATAATTTGCGCAACCCTACTTCATATCGAATCCCAATCATTAGAACAGTATCATACTACAATAGCTTTGTACCATCCACAATATCCTTGTGGAAAAATTTATCTGATGATTGTAAGAACTCCCCTACAGTACAAACTTTTAAAAATAAATTAAACTCTACCACTCCTATCCAGAAAAATAAATATAAACTTTACAATTATGGTAATAGAATTGAAAACATAATGCACTGCCAGCTAAGGAATAAATGTAGTAACCTTAATGCTGATCTTTTTAAAGATCACCTAAACGAATCACCAATATGTACAAATTGTGGATATCAAAACGAGAACTCATTTCATTTTTTCTTGTATTGTCATCAATATGCCTCACAACGACAATTACTGATAAAATACATGAATGAAAATAACATACCAATTAATATAGAAAACATATTATATGGTGTAGACTCACTAAGTCTGGATAAAAATTTTTCATTTTTTGATCATGTACATACCTTTATAAGAAACTCTAAGAGGTTTTCATTGAAATTTTAGTTTATTATGAAATTCTATGGGAAATATATTATTTTAAGTAAACTGCTTTGTTAGGGAATTCTTCCTACTCTGGGTCAACAACAACTGCTCAATATGTTTTTTTCTTTTTTTCTTTTTGTTGTTTATATCTTATTATATAATTTTTTATTTTTCCTGTTCATTTGTTAAATTATTTTTTCTATTCCTTTGTTTTACTCTCTCTCTCTCTCTCTCTCTCTCTTTCTCTCTCTCTGAATTCATTCTAAATATGTACCAATTGATAATCTACTCTTCATACATTTTTTTCATTGTTTACATGTACTTGTAATTGTACCTTGACCTACGGAGAGAACGATCATAGGCATTTATGCCTGCTGTTCAATCCATTTCTGTGAATAAAATATATGTTAAACTAAATTAACTATAGTGGTCCTTTTTCTTGGTGGGGGGGGGGGGGGGTGCGCTCTTGCTGCGTCCGTGGCTGTTGAAAAGATTTAAAGTGTGTGAGAGCTAAACTTTCAGAAAGTTGGGGGGGTTAATAAAGGAATAACTCAATAAATAAACATAAAATGGGGATTTTTATTAGATTTTGAAGTCGAAGATTGGATGAGAAAGACAACAGTTGTATTAGATTTTGTGGGACAGCGTAATCAAAGAGAGATAACTCACAGAGCATAGAAGAGGCTTTACATCGGGGTGTGCAAAATATATTTTAAAGGGGGAGGGGGTTAAATCGGATAAAGGCGACCCAAAGGACTGTGATGCTTATAATCAATATACATATTTTCATAACAAATTAAAAAAAAAGATGACAGGTTAACTTGAAATATTTACATTCAATGTAATTTTCTTTATGAAATCTGTTAGAAATTCATGACTTTCAAATCTCTATTACACACGCGAAACCACAGGGGCCTGTAACATACTGTATTTGATTTTACGTAATCACTATATGTCCTTTTTGTATATATATAGTGATTACATAAAATCAAAAACAGTATGTTACCGGCCCCTGTGCGCGAAACCTTGTCACCGCGCGTTATACACAGTAGGAACTATATGCATTTTCAATACTTTATGAACACCAAAATGTACATTGTTTGACACACTTTAATTTTTAAAAAATAACCCTGTTGAATTAACGTAAAAATACAACAAATGTGCATTTAGAATTAATTTGTCACTTTTTTTCCTCGCAAATATGTTCGTTTGTATTATTTAACTTTAAGACGTTACAAACGTCACAAACGGTTCTTACGTCTATAAGCATCTTCGCTAGCCAAGGGTTTCCGATCCGATACCTACTCTACAACTTGTCGAGTAGGTATCGGATCGGAAACCCTTGGCTAGCGAAGATGGTCTATAAGATAAGATAAGATTTATTAATACCAATTTGGGGCCCATCAGGGCATACAAGTAATAAGAAAAAAAATATACAAGAAGAAATTCAAAATTGATAGTAGCAACTAACAAAAGATAAATGATGATACAGCAGTTGGGGATTACAACATATATAATCAACATACTGTAAATATAAAGGTTTTTTTTTTTTTTTTTTTTTTTTTTTTTTTTTTTACTAGAGTATAAACATTATTACGGAAGCCCTGGAGGGACATTAACTTACTTGTTATGACTTATTTATTATAACTTTTTTGTTTTGGCTTATTTGTTGTGAATGTTTCGTAGCTAGAGATAACTAAGTGTAAGAAGGCTATTGAAACCCGTTGCTTGGCTTACTTTTAAAGTAAAAATAATGTTTAGTCCTATTTTAACTGTGGTTTTGATCGACGAATTGTAGTTTAACGTCCAGAACAGTTGTTATTTCTAAAGTAAATATTAATTTTTGTTGTTATATCTTAATTCTTATTTCCTAAAAGTAATTACTTAATTCCAGTTTGCATAATGATTGAAGACAAGAACATGGCTGTTATTTTATCTTGTCGTTAGTAATGAATTCAAGGACATTTTTTTCTTTTTTTTCTGAAACTCTACGTTGCCTCCATCTTTCACGCCACTTTTTGTGAAGTAAACTTGTCATAACAAATTTAAAATAACAAGAACTCAAAGTTAAGTCATAAGAACTAAGTCTAAACACATAAGAAATAAGTCAAAACAAATAAGAAATAAGTCAAAACACATAAGAAATAAGTCAATATCACTCAAGGGCGTCCGTAATTAACAGATAAAATTTTAGTAATCACATCAGTTTTGTGCGTTTAACTACAAAACTACAATTAATCGTTCTCAATAGCTTACCTACAGTTAGTTAGAACTAACAAGAAAAATCTCAAAACAAACAAGTCAAAACAAAGAAGTCATAACAAATAAATCATAACAAGTAAGTCAATGTCCTTCCAGGGCTTCCGTACATTATTTCTCTTTTGTATTTATTTGTTTCTTTGTTTAACATTGCATAATTTGCTATTTCTTATTTTAAAGATATTGATTAAAAAATTACCCAGCTTGATAAGCAACATGTCATTTTCGTTAGACATAATCCATAAATTTTTTTCTTTATTTGTTAAAGTATAGAAATTTTTATTACTTTTAGCAATAATATTAAAAAAGTCATCTCTATCATGTTTATATAATGGACATTCAATCAGTGAGTGTATCTCATCTTCCACACAGTTCATGTCGCACATTCTGCAAATTCTTTCATTTCTTGCAAGGGTGGTTTGCTCTCCTACAGAGTTTAGTTTTTTTTCGTATCTTCCACTTTCTATTCTGAGGTTATGATTGATTGATTGATTGAATACTGTTTAACGTCCCTCTCCAGAATACAGTCAATTCTCGAATTATCGCCATTCGATCCATCGCCATTTTCGCAATATCGCCATGATCTCCCAAGAACGTTTTTCCTGCTATATAAAATTCTCTTTATAACGCCAAATTCGCATACCGCCATCCGCCACCCTGTTTTCACAACAAACGTCCATTTTTAAATGTCAATTTTCTCGATATACCGCCACAGGTGCATGCGGTCAGTGAAGCGCGGCTAATTGGTTGACGGCTATCCCTGTTGTAAAGCATGCAAAGGCAGAAAAGGTACATGCAATTAAGTAATTAAATAACAGTTAAATAAACAATTTATTATAATTTTGATATGAACTGTTATATAATAATTATTTTGTTTCCTGTTTAATGAAGATCATTTAGTCACGGCTTAGCCACGATAGCGTTTTTTGTTAAAGTACGCCGAATACGATATTATTTTGATGATCTCTGCTATAAACAATTCAAAGTTTGCTTGACAAATAATTAAACGGTATAAAGTGTGAACGTTTGATAAACAATGATGCCATAAACAATGAATTTTTTCAAGAAATGATTTTACGTGCTGTCAGCAATATATCACGACGATCGACCCAGCATATTTTTTTTAATATCAGACGTACAGATTTACATGCGTACACATATACTGGTCTTTATTTTATTTCTGCACATTTTGTTTTAACGAAATTGTACATAAAATTACTTGAAGTATTTTCAAATTTAGAAATATGTCTTATATGTATACATGTCCATGTAATTATCAGAATAGAATTTCTAAAGACGGTAACTCTTCTTCTTGTTTCCTAAAAGATGGAAAATTCAATTCATCGCCAAATTCGTTATACCGCCATAATTTCTAAATTACAAAAGGTGGCGGTTTATCGAGAATTAACTGTATTTCACTGATATGGAGACGTCACCATTGCCGGTGAAGTTCTGCAAATTTGGGCCTATGCTCGGCACTCAGGGCCTTTGAGCAGGGAGGGATCTTTATCGTGCCACACCTGCTGTGAGACGGGGCCTCGGTTTATACGGTCTCATCCGAAGGACCGCCCCATTTAGTCGCCTTTTACGACAAGCAAGGGGGTACTGAGGACCTATTCTAACCCGGATCCTCACGGGATTCTGAGGTTATGTGAACTTACTCTAAATTTGCATATAATTTTTCTTTGTTCAAAATTTTTTAATAATAAATACTTTTCAACTTCAAAACTTCTTTTTATATAGAAATATGTTGGAAGTTTACCCGATAGACAACCATCATCTCTTTTTTTTTAACCAATATTGAAGGAAATCCTCTCTAATAATTTTTTTCAGTTGTTTCTTTAAAGTTATTAGTTTCATTGATTTACATCTTGACAAATCTATGCCCATTCTATTACAGAAATATGTTACATTTGAAAAACCAACTATTTACATTACAACTGTCCAAGATAATGCTTTCTTTGTATGCACTGTATAACAAAGAGTTTTCAGGCATGTTTTCCAGTCTGTGCCAGTAAGATATACTTGCTATAATAATAGAATAAAATATTGGTTGTCTACCCAGTTCAGATAGAACTGCAATATTGGTATACTTCTTTTCCCTGAACCTATGATAAATTTGCAAAATTTCATATGAAGATTTTCAATCTCCCAATCTTTAAATATATCAAATAAACATTTTTCTTTTCTTTGCATTGATGATGACAATACACCCCATATTTCGGATCCATAGGTAGCTATTGGCTTGATCATGTGATCAAATAGATGAAGTAAAGTATTAATGGGTGGATCTGTCGATTTTATATCTTTGTATATTTTAAATGATGACTTTAAAGCTTTGTTATATAAATTACACCTTGCTTCTTTGAAAGAACCAGAATTTGAGAGTATTATACCTAGGTATTTATACGTTTTAACACATTCTATATTAATACCATTAATTGAAAATGTTTCTTTTAATAAATGCCCACTTCTGTTGAAAATAATTACTTTTGTTTTGTTAACATTGATTTCCAAACACCATTCTTTACAATATTTGTATAACATATCAAGTTTTTGTTGCAGAGCTAGCTGGTTGTCAGATAATAATAATAAATCGTCTGCATATAATAAAGCTCCTATTTGCTTTTTGAAAAGTGAGACTGAGTTAACATCTTCATTTAGTAAATTTGCGAGATCATTTAAGAATATTTTGAATATATTCGGGCTTAAGACATCACCTTGTCTTACTCCTAGTTCAGGTGAGAAAGGTTGGGTTAATTTATTATCAATTTTAATCGAGATATAACCGTATTTGTACATACTGCATATTATTTTGTAGAATAGTCCATTTATATTCAATTGGAGAAGTTTAAGTTTTATGCCCTCGTGTATTATTGTATCAAATGCTTTGTGGAAGTCAACGAAGCAAGCATACAAACGTTTATTACCTATGTTGGTGTATTTGTCGATCAGACATTTCATTACAAATAAATGATCCGAAGTTCTAGCTTTTTTTGAAAATCCTATTTGGCTTTCGTGTATGATGTTATTTTCTGATAAAAAATTATCTAATCTATTGTTAAGTATTATATTGAAAAGTTTGACAATACTGTTGGTAATGGTTATGCCTCTATAATTTTGGGGTATCTATAAAGCACACCAGTTTTGAAGGGCGCTAAATTCACATTAAAGATTACCGAAATAAACATTTATGAAGAGGAAAAAATAAAGAATGTAAATATAAGTATTGAATTCATATTTTGGGATGTCTTCAGTCCTATAACATACCTGGCCGTGCCGACAAATTATCAATTTGACGGCACGGCCAGGTGTGTTATAGGATCGAAGACATCCCAAAATATGAATTCAGTGCTTAATTGGATTTTGTGTATTAAATTTCGAAGAAATTAAAGAAATTATAAAGTTTGCTTTTACAATACATATAAAATAAATGATAAAGTTGAAAACGTCAAGTATGCGTTTAAATTTATTATGTATTCATATTCCGTGGACTGTAATACATTTTACTATTAAAAATTCCTAAATAAAACCTCCAAAACCCATATTGTTGGGAAGTTGAGAGGGCTATAGGAGTAGAAGTCACTTTTCTAAATCAATATTGTTCAGAACCCCCCCCCCCCCACTCTTGTAACGAAACTGATACATGTACATGTACATATGTATCTACATCAATATTATATTAGTTGTGCATTTATAAATCAGTATAAATATAAAATTGAATAGATCGATCGACAAGCAAGTGTTTTAGGTTTTGATAATGTCTAAGCTTCTCTTACAAATTTTATAGATTTCATTCTGTCATATATAAAAATACTCCTTGTATTGTTTAAATTTGTGTGCTAATGCTAATGTCATATTGTATGTGTGTTTTAACTATATCATATTAAAGGCCAATGCTCATTTATTTTATCTTTCTTTGAAATATCTGGATGTCTTCTGTCCTATAACACACCTGGCCGTGCCGACACCGCGCTAACGCGGTATGATAATTTGTCGGCACGGCCAGGTGTGTTATAGGACCGAAGACATCCCAAAATATGAATTCAATACTCATGCGCGGGTCTTCAATCCCCCTGGAATTTACCAGGTTAAAATACTAAAACAAGAAAAAAGTTACCATGGACCCCCTTGGTAAACGCGAATATGTGTGAAATGGGTATGTAAAGTGAAAGATTTGAGGCAATACAAGTCACCACTAACCCCCCCCCTCCCCCCCCCACGAAATAGGTTTTTGACATGTGGGCGAGTTTAGGTTTTTTTTTTCTTTTTTTTTGCTTGTCAAGAAATTTCTGGGATTGGATTTTTTTTTTTGACTGGACCCGCCCTGGAAAAATTTTTTGGATCCGCGCCTGATACTTACATTTACATTCTTTAATTTTCTCTCTTCATTTTTGTTTATTTCGGTAATCTTTAATGTGAATTTAGCGCCCTTCAATACTGGTGTGCTTTATCTAGACGTAAGAACCGTTTGTGACGTTTGTGACGTCGTAAAGTTAAATAACGCAAACGAACATTGCGAGGGAAAAAAGTTACAAATTAATTTTAAATGCACATTTGTTGTATTTTTACGTTAATTCAACAGGGTTAAAAAAAAATTTATTGAATTGTGTCAAACAATGCATTTTGGTGTTCATAAAGTATTGAAAATGCATTTAGTTCCTCCTGTGTATTCTAACGCGCGGTGACAAGGTTTTGCGTGTGTTATAGAGATTTGAACGTCATGGATTTCTAATGGATTTGTTAAGAAAAGTACGCTGAATGTAAATATTAGATAATGATTAAGTCGGTAACTAGGACTAGATTGTGTAATGATTCTTTTATATAGTAATTATAATTCCTTGGTGGAGAATATTAAAGCCTTTATCAGAAAAAAAAACTCCCTTCCATTCCTATATAAAGAAATGACATTAATAGATAAACAGATACTATTTTTGAGTGGAGAACAATGAACCTCAATTATTAAAAGTCAAGTCCGAAGTAAAATTATACCTTGGGAAGAATAAACAAATATATGCAAGACATATTTTAAATTTCCTTCTTGTACATACACAAAGAAAAGGGCAGAAAATCTATTTCTGAATCAGGGACAATTTAATTTTCAAATAACTTTCCACTAATGTTTAAAGAATGAAGCTTATTTTGTGTTATACGATATAACATAACTTGGGGCAGTTCACGTTTTATAAACCGCGAAGCGATTTATTAAAAAAGCGTTAACTGTCTCAAGTTATGTAAAATGTATTTCGTATAACATAGGCTCCATGAAGCTGCATTACATTATTTAATTTTAGTGTAGACAATAAGACCCCCCGGCCCCTCTTATGGCCTCAAACTGAGCATATTTTAAAAGTATATTTACGTTTTTGATGTAACTCATTGTGACGAAGGCAAGTTATGTTATACGATATAAATTAAATCTTTTATCCAATCAAATGACGTGTTACGACTACTAAAATTAAATTATTACAAAATATGAATCAAAAAGTTACATTCAAGTAGCCAGAATATGGGATCTTTCTTTGGTATAGGAGGAACTTAGAGAGATCATGGGAGATCGTCAACATCTAAGCCTGGCATTCCTTTTTCTGAAATAAATGAAGCTTTGAATTTTCACTACATGTACTTTCATTTCGGACTTAGCAAATTTGTAGTTAAGTTTTCCTAAAAACTAACATTATAATTTTATACTAAACTTTTTACGATAAGATTTTTTAAATATTTCGTTGAATTGTTTAAAGAATATCTGATAAAAATTTATTTTTTATAACTTTTATTGATGATATCTCAGTGTAAACTTATAAAATTGATAAGACTGAATATAAGAGTTTGTCTTGATTCTAATTCTGTTCTGTTATATTTATTCATTGGAGCCATGACCAGGATTATTTGATTGTTTTCCAAAAATCAGATGTTATGAATTTTAAAATGAAAGAAAAATTAAGATACTAGTATTATTTTTTCATGAAGGGTACGTAGCACTGTGTCCGCACAGTACGTACATAGTACGTAGTACGTATAGTAAGCAAAGTAAATTTTTGCGTGGAAAAATTCTTTTTAATTTATTTTATATAAATCATGAGAAATATAATTTTAATAAGTCACCCAGCAGAATGTTACTAGCTGAGCTATTTCGTCCTTTTATGATAGAATTTATCAATTTTTTTTTCATTAATTTCCATAGAAATAGAAATTTTCATTTTAAAGCTAAGGTATATAATTTATCTCTATAGGATGCTTTCAACTGAAAGTTTTTATAGCAATAAAAATAAAGTTTGTATAGCTATCCGAGTCTTCAAGTTCTATGACAGTTTTCAATTTTTCCATAACTGCTATGCAAAAAAAAAACCAAAAAAAAAAACCAAACAAACAAACAACAACTACCTACCTACCTACCCACCTTGAAAATTGTGGGTCGGAGTACGTCAAACAAAAATATTTTTAATGATGGTCTTATTTAATTAACACAAGTCATTAATAAGATTTATACGAACATTAGATTAGTTAAACTGATTTTTTTAAGTGGAATCCTCCGTTTATTTCTTAAGTTCAAACCCACTGTACTATCGATGTTAAATGAAGAATTCTAACAAAAGAATGCGTTTGATTATCCATCCGGGTTTGAAGAAGATTACCGAGAAAGACCTGTATTTAGTATCTCCAAGAAAGGACAACTCCTTTGCCCACTCGACAAGATGGCTACCGAAGGTGTAAATAAGTGAGAGAAACGTGATGGGGAAGAAGATTTCTTCTATAGACAGTGTCCCATGGGTTCATTTTAAGGAAATTTTAAGTTATTTTAGTTGATATAAATTTTATGGTTGGTCTTGATATTGACGTGCTATGACGGGATCTCAGGTGAAGAAAGCCGGTGTGACCGATGTTGACGGCGTGACCCCTCCAGTCAAAGGAATATTGCGTCATGTAAAATGGGAGCATCTGGTAGCCGGTGTAAGCGGCGGAGCGGCATCTACACTTCTTCTTCACCCTTTAGACTTAGTCAAAATAAGATTTCAAGGTACATATATGTTAAAAGCACAGCCATATTTCCGAGATTCCTCATTTTAAATAGTGACATCTCCCCTACACAGGTACAATGAAGCGCATTGAAGTAGTAAAATTTTCCATTTGGACGAAACGTTCAGAGTGATGTTTTGAACGTCAATTATAACATAACGACACGCCCCATTTCTTTAGAAACGAGAAAGGAATATTCGTCGTAATGTTTTAGGACACTACACTTTCCGCCACAAGCAACATGAGTTACACTGAAATGAAGATTTTTAAATAAGAAAGAGCTATGTATAGAGTTCCCGTTTATGTAAAACACGCATTGCAACGAATTTGTACATAATTATGATTTATCATGTTTATTGTAGTTAGCATAGCACATCTGTCAGTCGAACACATGCTGACTCGGTGTTTATGTAGACTGTCAATTTGATTGGCTATTATACTTATAGAATACCTGTTCTGCAGGTATTCGATTGAATCATTTGACAGATTTTTCCTTTCTAAAGAAATGGGCGTGACTAAAGATAGCTCAAAACGTTCCATCCAAACAGAAAATTTTACCACTTCAATGCACCTCATTGTAACAATATAAGGTAAAGCAAGTGTTAGAGTCAGAGGAATGCTGAATTGGTAGGTTAACATTTTCAAATGCACAAGGTAGGGGAAAACAATATATTAAACAAAGCTGGGGTTCCCTGCTTCAAGACGTATTTCCAAGGTTATAATGTTTTTATTTTTTACAAAGAATTTTATTCATAAAGTAAGATTTTCCATATTTTTAATTCCTTTTTTACATTTTATGCCAGAGCCAGGGGTGCCCTTTTCATCTTTTCTCTCTGTCCCCCCCCCCCTTTGCCCCTCTCACGTTTGTCGTTGGTCAGATCTTAAGAGTTTTTCTTTCAGATTGTTAATTTGTACTTTACATTCAATATACAGAAGGGTTTTTTTTTTTCAAATGACAATATAAGCAGCTGATTAATAATTTGACACATTTAAGCAATAAGTGTCATTTAAAAACATTACCAATCTAAGAATTTACCAAATGCCGTTTAAACTTGCATCCAAATTTATGAAACAATTTTTTTTCGTAGTGAATGAAGGGGCAGCGACAGTAGGACATATAGACAGACCAGAGTACAGGGGGATTGTGGATGCCTTCAGAACGATACGGAAAACTAGTGGGTTCTCTGGACTGTACCAGGGAGTGAAACCCAATGTGCTGGGATCAGCTTCATCATGGGGATTCTACTTCATGTTGTAAGATATTATCTTAGTTCTGCCTTTGAAACAATGAAGATTTGTTTTGCTATTGTAATTTGTATACATTTTATATTTTTGTATTAAAATGATTTTTACAAATAAATTTATTTATCAGGTAAGACTTTCAATACTATTATTTTTTTTCAACTATTTTTATGCCTGGCATTTTTTTGAAAATATTTATTTCATTATATTGTATATATTCTAGTTATAACAGTATTAAGACCTTCATGCAAGATGGAGACACTAAAGTAGATTTAGGAGCTGGAAAACACACGTTAGCAGCTTCAGGAGCAGGTTAGTTCTCTTAGAAGTTAACAAGAATGTTTTATGTAAATGTCATGAGTATGATATGACTTACTAAGTCTTCAACTAGTAGTCAAGCAAAGAACAGACAACAAAATGCACCCAAAATTCACTTTTGGTGCAAAAGTCCATTTAAAAAAAATTAGACACATTGTGCTCAGATTGTGCCAGATAACTACAGATCCAGGGCACTTTGATATTGACATGTAACAATCTTTGATTTACATCAACACATTTGGGTGTTAATGTAATATACCCAACTAAAAGCATGGATTCCATAAGCATTCATTAATCATTAACACTATACGTTATGTAACATAGTGTTTTCCCTAAAAACAGGCTACCGGCCAACTTAACCTCTTCAGTTTACAAAAATGCCACTTTGAAATAAAAAAATCTAAATTGTAAGGTCAACAGAGATTTTGTTCATAAACCTCAGCCCCAAGCCTGTTACAACTGATCTTTAACCCTTTACTTTGAAATAAAGGGGAAAACACTGTAGATTAACTTGTAAGCTTGATATTTTTTTCACCTTTCAATGGTTCCAAACAGCTGTGAAAATAAAGTCACAAATTGCCAGTCAGAGTTTTGCCCCTTTATTTCAAAGTAACTGGGTAGAAAATTCATGCCATAGAGTCAATAGAGAGCCATTTAAAACCAATAAAAGTTTTGAAAAAGAATAAATTTAATTTAGATTAATTACATGTATTGTGTTCTTGTAACACTTTTTGGGAGTGCATGGGCCATATAAATTGTAAAAATTAGTGAATTTTGGGGATACAGATAAAGCTTTTTAAGTGTGCATTTCGTTTCTTAGATATTTTTCTTTATAAAAAAATTATTTATGTCTGGTCAACCTAAATAGATAAAACAAGATGTAAAACTAACTTCTTCAGGTCTAGATCAGTTTTAAGAAAGAGTATGGTAGGTAAAGAGAAACTTGCATAATCCTTAATCTGTTTTCCTATCCAATATGTGGTTTGTCTAAAGCTTGGTGACTACTGTCCAACCCATGATGAATTCTGGCTAATTACAAAAATGCTTTTAATGATATTAAGCTTCAATTTTTTGTAATATTCACTTGGTAGCTATGTTGCCAAAACTTGTTTGAGGGTGTCTGATGAATGGTGAACTCACCTTTGATATATTCTTTTGAGTTGAATCAAGATTCTGATAATATATTATTCTTTTGTATAGTACAATATTTCATGCAAATCAAGACCAATAAATCTATGAAAAATATAATTTATGTGTCAATAAATATGTATGTCTACCTGTGTTACAGGGTTAATGACTTTGATGCTGACGAACCCTCTCTGGGTTGTGAAAACAAGGTTGTGTCTTCAGTATGAAACTAATGTTTCCTCCATAAAGCCAGAAAAGTATTACTCAGGAATGATTGATGCCCTATACAAAATCTACAAGTATGAAGGTGTTCTTGGATTGTATAAGGTATGATAGTCTATAAGTTCTTGAAAATATCAGTGTTGAAAGAAAACAGGGCCAAAAGAAAATTTGTATTAATTTCATAATTTGTCCAAAGTGAGAAGATAAATCTTAGTTTGATAACATTGATAAAAGTTTGTGGATCACAGATTCTCTTATTAAATTTACTTGTGTGTAATGGACTTACAGTTTCTAACACCCAAAAAAAGTCAGAAAACACAGATTAAAAAGTTAAGAATTTGCATTTTTATTCTGCTGCTCTGTAACCAATACTAAATTAATATTATCATTTTTTTAGGGTTTTATACCAGGGATGTTTGGAATTTCTCATGGTGCTATACAGTTTGTGTGTTATGAAGAGATGAAAACCAAATATAACAATTTTAAACAGAGGCCAATAGATTACAGACTGGTGAGAAATTTTAGTTTTTTCCTGTACTTTTTTTAATTTATGAATGATTAAAGCTGTGTTGCAAAGGGAATACAGTTCTGCTTAGATTGATTTCTTATTCACTGCAACAGATCTACACATTTTTTCTTATTTTGACACAGCATGAAATGCTGTCATTTGATTTCTTTGAATTTTTTTTATATGTTTGGTCTTACTGAACAGACCTATAAAGAGAGATGACTAATACATGTATATAACGTGTAGTAAACCTCAATTTTGTGATTTTCTAAAGGCAGAATTTGCCCAACTTTAGAAATGAAATTCATGTTTCTGTGAGTAAGTGCAAATTCATCAGATGTGCAAGACAGTAATTAAAGTAATGAAATTTTTTGTTTTTCTGTAGAATTCAGCTGAGTACATAGCTTTTGCTGCACTCTCCAAGATTATAGCGGCCACTGTGACATATCCTTACCAGGTGGTTCGATCTCGGCTACAGGATCAGCATCGCAGTTACAGCGGTATCAGTGACGTCATCAGGCAAATTTACAGGTAAACTGATCTCTGTAGTAATATGCCATTTCTTTCAAAACAATTTCTATATTGAATAAAATGATTTTCTTTTTTCAACAAAATTATCAGACATTTAATAACTTTTTTAATACTGGGAAAAATGGACAGAAACAAGAAATGCTTTTGAAGCAATTTTATAAAGGGATTTTCTGATTATCAGTGACACCCACATTTGTTCTAATTTTTATTTTAGTTTTTGATTAATTGTTTTAATACTTCAATTAATCAACAATCATAATACATGTACATAAAGAAGTACATTAAAGACAGTTCATTTGGAAAGAAATCAGTTCCCCTTGAATTTTCATTTTTATTGTAATTTTTCAAAATAGTGAAAATGATTGTTTAATCGTTATTCTTGTACATGATAATGATGCACTAAACAACCTCAATACTGTACACACTTTTTAAGCATATTGATATTTTTTCTACCTTTTATTGAGCATTCATTGATGTATTTGTGTTTTCCTTTGCGAATGACATTTAATCCTTCTCTAGGTTTGAAGGAATGCGAGGATTTTTTAAAGGAATGATGGTGTATTTGTTTCATGTGACTCCCAATATCTGCATTGTGTTTCTTGTGTGGGAACAAGTGACCAGTTATAATAACCGAATGTGACTTAAAAGAAATGTAAAACACAGAGAGATTCCAGTTGTACCAGTAATAACCGAAGGTGACTTAAAGAAATGTAAAACACAGAGAGGTTCCAGTTGTAGCGGCAAAAATAGAAGGTGACTTAAAGGAATGTAAATCACAGAGAGGTTCCAGTGGAAAAAATATTCAGGAAGTTTCAAATACCTGGAATTAATTGGTCTGAAATTATACAATAGGGGAATCATTGTTGTTGAAGAGAAAGAAAAATAAGCATTATATTTTTGTGTGCAGAAATATGAAAAAATTCTCAGGGACTAGTTTAGATAGTTCATATGCTACTGCTAGTGGTATATTCCCACAATTACCAGCTATAAAAGTTTTATTTACAGTACTTGTTACTAATTTTAGAGGTGGTTTTATTGTGTGTTCAGAAGAGATTGAAAAGGTTCATGACCTTTGGATCAGCCATAATCCCAGAGTAAACGAAAACAGAAGCATAGCTTTGGAGAATCTCATTTAAAAATGTATTTATTTTAAAAATTTTATTTATTCATCTTATATGCACTACAATCAGACTGTATTATATTTTTTTTTTTTTTTGTAATATTAGTTTAAACTACTTACACATGTAAATGAAAATCTAAATCCAGATTAGTGGTAAGCATATAAAAAAATCACAATTATCATGATTATTATAAAAATGAATGTACTAATTACATGTGTATTTCTTACTGTATAATGTGTATCAAAGCCTATGATAGCATACAATGCTTACAGTTATACATGCTACTTTGTTTATATTATGTTTAATATTCAACCACTGATATACTGTAGATCTTTAATTTTTAGGAATACCTTATTTCACAAGATGGCCATTTTGTATTTATAAGCAAGGCATAATATTCATGATATTTTTATTACTGTTTTGTACAAGTCATTCAAATATATACAAGAAAGTTCTATATTTTCTCAAGCAGGCACAGTTTCAAATATTTACATAGAAATAATGCTCTTGCAAATAAAAAGTGATTTACAATATAAAAGTTGTTTCTTTATGTTGACAGAAATAGAAATCCAAACTAAATATCATTAAAAAAACATTTTTAAATGAATATTCAGGAATGGTAAGCGCCAAATTCGTGCAATCTGTACAAGTTGGTTTTCCCGTCAAAATTGTCTCCCATGTTAAAACACTTGCCATATCTCTAACTGCTTTATTTTCATTTTGTTTTCTCAATGATTTGTGTATCATTTTGTTTAGCATTTTAAGACAAGGAAATTTGAATAATTCTGATGATTCAGTGAAAAAATCATGGAAATAGAGCTAAAATTTACCTCACAATAAGGTTTTATTAAAATTGTTTTTTTCAATAAAATATATTGTATAAAAAATGCAATTATGACTCACTTATGGCCATATATTGTATTACCTTTGTGACAAGAGTTGTCCATCAAATAAACACATTGCATGTAAATCCAGCTGACATGCTTGTAAACACCATACTATTTTTTTTTGCAAGAGTTGCAAACAAATTAAAAACATGCCTTTGACAAATGTATTTTGTTTCAAAGATTTACAGTTGTATTGTGCCATAACCAAATTTTGGTCAGCCATGCATATCGACTTAAAACCCTTCAAAGAATTTTTTGAAAAAAAAAAGTATGTGTAGTGCTTTTTATATAACAATCATTTTATGTTTTTATTTTCATGAAGGAAACCATATTTAAGTTGTTGCAAAACTGATTGCCGATTTTTTATGGAAACTAATGCAAATGTTTTACATTTAAATCTGCAACTTGTAATACAATTATTAAATTGACTGTAAGAAGAAATATGGCATGATGCCTACTTCTACTCTAAGAATATTTTAAAAAAACATTTATTTCAGAAAAAATTTATGTTTTTTCATGATTTGCATATATTATTTTTATAATACCTGATAAACTGCTGTTATTAGTTTTATAATAACATTTTTACCTTTTTTTCCGTTTACCCTCAGGATACATGTATGTTGACAAGTGAGGGTACTTCACTGATTTTAAAATGTACAGCTTTGGTTAACATATGAATACATCTGTATACCAAATTATTTATCACATTACCATGATATGTGTTTTTGAGATTGTTATTGTTGCATTTGGAGGGTTGTGAGTTGTATGAAAGTTAAAATTTGTGTATATTCTTAACTGACAGGATTGCCTTAATTTTAAACATGTGGTTAATTGATATTTTCAGGTATGAAGGATTGTGGGCTTTTTACAAAGGACTTACCCCTAACCTGTTACGAGTCACACCTGCCTGTTGTATCACATTTGTAGTGTATGAAAATATCATTTCACTGAGTTTTCACAGAACTTAAAATTCTCAAACAAGTACAGTAAAAGTTATTTGTGTGATGTGAGAAAGATTGGAACAGTTGTTCTCAGATTTGAGTGACTTTTTTTTTAACATGATGATCGCAGGGTTTGTTTGACGTGTACATGTGTGTTTGCATTTAAATCTATGTCTCTATAATGAGTGTGGCAGATCTCAAATTGTTCGTCTTGTAGACAAATGTACTTTGTGTCAGCAGCCATTTTATATGGTATTGATATTTTTAAAGGTTATAGAGCTAACCTTGATGTTGAGAAATTGATTAAAATGAGTTTTATTAAACATTTTTTGTCTTCTTTGTCACCTAATTGATTCGTGTGATTCTGAGTTCAGTTTGTACTGGAGCTTCAGGCAATCATGTTGTAGGACAAAAATAACTTTTTACAAAAGTACCCCAGGTATTCTTAGTACAACTACATTATATAAGATTTAATATGACCTCATTTTTTGTAACTTAAAATTTTCAATTTCTGAAGATGAAAAAAAAAAATTAGTCCCCTTCATGTCGTATTCACAACAAATATCCGTTGTACCAAGATTTTAAGCCTAGATGAATGGTGTTGTTATTATTAGTTAATTGAATAAAAAAAAGACATGATGAAGAATCAATATATTTACAAAAGATAATATTTCCAACAAGCATCAATGTTATTAATGTCAGCCTGAGAGATAATCAATAACTAAAGCCTAGATTACTGAAATTGAATGTTCAGAGGATGCCATTTGATCATTTCTGTACCAGTATTTGAATAATAATTCTGTTCATCAAGTCAAGAAATGAATCACCTAGACACATATTGGATTTTAATATTTTATTAAGTCCATGTGGTATTCAGTACAAAATTAAATAACAAAATGTATATTGTTGCTGGTCAAAGTTTTTCTGTTGTATCCTTGGATAGTTACAAGGTACAAGTTCCACAAAGAAATAAATACAGACCTTACCGATTTTCAAAAAAATACGAGTTTACTGTATGTTATCCATGCCATTAACACTTTAGAGTAAGTTTGATACGTATGAAGGGTCAACCTAAGTGTTAGTAAAATCAAAATGATAAAGGCACTCTGATAACAAGTTTGTCCTTTCAACATAAAAAACAAAAGTAACAAATACTCCCACTTTATGGAATTTAGGATCTACATTGATTCTGTCCATATCTTCACAAATTCTGAAAAAAGAAGCATATAAATTATGAGTATTTTAGCATTATCTAAGTTTATTTGAATGGGAATTGGTTTATCAATGATGTTTTATTTTCTTTCAAAAGTATTCTTCTTGGTTCCGAAATATGAAAAGTCAGAAAACTTCATGAGAACCTTTGACTCGAGTATTAAAAAGATTTTTAACCCCATTTTCAGAGAGAAAGAGGGCTTAATTTTTTTTCTCCTTTCTAAACGGAAGCTTATTCGTGCACTCAGTATAAAATATTGACAGATTGTAAGCGTTCCGATGTCTCTCAAGAACTCCTCCGCCACTCCTATTACGACTTAGCCATCTGTCATTTTACTCATACCGATCGGCAATCCTCGGATGACTCTGCTACGCTAGGTACGAGCCATCCGAGGAGCTCCGAGTGTACCCAGACAACTCACCTTCATAGTTAATCTTCCCATCTCCGTCTACATCCGCTTCCCTCATCATGTCCTGAAGCTCCTTCTCCGTCAGTTTCTCGCCCAGATTTTGCATAGCGAATTTCAGTTCTTTGGCGTCTATTACGCCATTTCCGTCCCTATCAAAGATTTTAAATGCTGCTCGGATACTGGACTCTTGATCTGAGCCTGCCTGATTTTTCTCCAACTCCTTCTTCATGAAAGCCGAAAATTCTGCAAATTCTACCCTTCCATTGCCTGCGTGAAAATTATATGAATGGAAAATGACAGGCTGATAATATTTCATTAATTTCTTAAAGTATACGTTGTGTTAAAAAACTTTGAATAATTTAATGGCATGTAGAATAAAGAAATAAGTAGGTTGCTTGTGTATTAGAAGAGCGCTGAATGATAAACAGATTTATGACTGGTGTTTATTTTACCGTTTTTGTCCAGCACTTTCATGGCTTCCTTTACGTCCGCCTTCGTGACGTTTAACCCTAGAAACCTCATGGCTTTTCCAAGCTCCTCACTGGATATGTACTTGTCATTATTCTTATCGAATGTTTTGAAGAGGCTCTTTATTTCTGTAACAAGGAAGTAAAAGAATTCAATTTTTGAATTCACATGCAGCGCGTATTATCTGCATGATTGAAAACAGAGCTCTTGTCGTCTTTCTGTTAGCTACAGAACTGTAGCTCTCCGAAAAAATATATTGATAGACCATATTTTTTTTCCGGGGAGCTACAGTTCTGCAGCTATTTTTCTGTATACTAGTAACATCTAATTCATTACAAAATGGACATTTCTGTGTATTTCAGGCGATAAATTTCAGTGCAGGAAAAAAGTTTGGACTAAGTTGATTAATAGGTCGAATTTAAAATAGTTTTAAATACAGTGTACCACCTTTTTATTTAAAGATGTACTTATAATATGCTTGTTTGTTATTCAAATTGAATGACTATAACATTCAAAACGCAATTGTTAAATTTGTAACCTGCCTTTGCAATGTTTTAAAATAGATGTTTTTGCCGCCAGCTGTCACGACGATACGGAGATGGAAAGGGGGTGGGGGGACCAAGGGGAAGTCCGGCCAATATGTGTTACATATGAGTACGCATTTCACAATTGTTGGAAGTTGCTGGATTATGTATGCCAGATTTGTTAAAGAACACGAAGCTGATATGCTTAGAATGAACTTAACTTAAATCGACTTTTATACGAATGAGGAATAATATAGTATGCATTGTCTGCCTTACTCTCAACGATTTAAAACAAGTAAATAAATTTCCTGTCTTAACTTGCCGATCAGGCAAAAAGTTTTTAAAAAAAAATAAATCCCTCACTAATATTGACACAAAGGATAGTCCATACAATTATTTAACTGACTTCAAAGAAAAAGAAATCCCACGTATCTCAGCAAGCTCACGTAACGAGCAAAGCAAAAACAAGAAAAAATCCAAACTTTATTTTTTTATTTATTTTTTCTCTCAACATTGACCTTGTATGTATCTTCACTATAAATAATACCATTGATATATGTCCAACTCCAATAGTTTGTTGTTTTTTTTTTGTTTTTGTTTTTAATTCAAACATTTTATAAGAATATATTAAATTTGTGATGGTGTTGATGGGGGGGGGGGGGTGTAATCTGAACACGTATCAATAAGAAAAGAAAACCACGACAAATGACGTCTTTTGTTGTGAGAACAGAACACCAGGTGTTAAAGTTTGTTTAAAAAGCTTTCTAGAGTTAGTATTAATGCTATAATACTTTGTTGCCGGACGGTGTAAAATCTTTAATTCCTATTTACCTGATTAATTGACTTGTCAAACTCTTATTGATGATTGCGTGAATTATAATAACTTGATTCGTCACTTTCCATTGATCGGTACTATTGTATTGTTGTCAAAAACAACTTCTTAAGACGATATCCAATATCAAGGTCCTTTGATGTAAGCATTTGATATATCTCGGAATTACAATTAACTCGAGTCGGATTTAAAAAAAAAAAAGTGCTACATGTATTTCGAGTACATGTTTTCGGCTACTGAAGTCTTTGTAAGTTTACCTATCCATGAAGGGGATTATTTTTGTTTATTTCGGGAAACAAAGGTGAATAAAAAAGATTCGTGTTTGACAAAACAAGTACATATATATATATATAAAAAGATAACATTTAAATTCAATGTTAGCATTCAATTTGTAGTAGGTGAGAGAAAGTCACTCTTGAGAAAACCAGTTCCTATTTTTATTTGATATAAATCTGAAAATCTTTGTATTTTACTCAAACAATCATGTTTTAATTAAATGTATACAAACGAAGGATCATTTTCAATCGATTTATCAACAAAGGAAAACACCTTAGAATTTATTGGCTTTATAAGGAAATTTGACCTGGGTTAAGTTAATATTGTTACTTTTCTCATTGCCTAATTAACAATCTTTTAAATGTTCAATGAGTACTTATTGACGACTGAAAATTGTTAACCGGAGAGAAATAACTATCAATTTTCACCTAATTTAGGTTTTAATGAAGTTTAATCTGCATAAGTTTGTTGTATGGTCGAGAACTTACCAGCTTCCAAGTTCCTGTCTACCTTTTTCTACAAAACAAGAAAAACAAAACTTCAAGTAATACGCTAAAAAGTTAATTTAAAAACAGAAATGCAAGGATTTTTATTGAAGAATTTATACAATGTAGAATAAAATATTTTATTATATGATTGAATAATTTCCAACTCTCTGATTGGCTGAGATCCAACTATATTAGAAAAATACTACGTTGTATTGACCTGCACGTGACGTTCCAAGTCAATACAAGGATTTATTTCCTCTACATTGATCTAAAAATAGATTGGGAAATTCCAAATTGATACAAAGTGTTTTGGAAAGCTATTTATATGACTATGATTTTTGATTTGATCATGTCAGCAAAACACAAGCAAATATATATTTTAGTGTGAGGGTGGTAACAGGGGATGCAGGGTCCCCCCTCCAACACTTTTACTGAACAACAATTTTTTTTTACTTTTTGACAGTCAGTTTTCCCTGATAATACTCCTTCCTTTCAAAATCTATCCTATAAAAAAGACTGACATTATATATTTTTTTCATGGCAACTAAAATTGATAAAAAAACATTTAAAATTGATACGACCGGTAAGGTTTATTCACATTTTAATCCTGCTTCTCTCTTGTATATGGCTAGGACTTAATTAAATGCAAACAAGTAATGAGCTGTATCATTTTATCTGAATCATATAATAAAACAATTATTGCTGTTTTTTTTGGTCAATACAATGATTTAGCCATCTTCGAAGTACAATATTCACCTCGCCCTTCGGGCTCGGTGAATATTGTACTCCTCAGATGGCTAAATCATTGTATTGACCTCAAAAACAGCAATAATTGTATACTATTATCTACTTTGGAATACTAGTATATTTATAATGAATAAATCATAAAACTGCATATCCCTTTAAAGGTTTGCGTGTTTCTTGTGTGGATTTGAAACTGATGTGTTTTGCTTATCTTGTCACACGTCTCTTGTAAATCAATGTATATAAAATTTCGTAAACTCCATTGAGTGTTTACCATTCCGGCGCTTTGTACCTATTAAATTTCTGTGTCAATATTTAACCCACAATTTAAAATAAATTATGGCGAAAGCTATCCGTGAATAAATCGAGAAACCGTTGTTCATCTTATATGTGGTGGTGTTTGTCATTTCAAAATTTAAAATTAAATCTGATTTCAATTAAAGCTCGAAAAATCGTTTATAAGAAAAACAAATGGATTTATAACTTGTTCATCTAAACCAAATTTTGCAAGTATTTAACTAATGAATGGAGAGATTGATAGGGGTTTAGTTAAGATCTGCCACAATCGCCCAGTGGTCATTAGGCCTATAGTATTTTCTTCATTTTCAGTTGACAAGACCAAGCAGATTCCTTCACATCTTTACATATTATCAAATTTAAAAAAAAAATAAATAAAATTTTGACAAAATTCAGGACATATAACCATTACCTTAGAGGACATATTTCAATAAAATCCAATAATCACCCTCTTTGAATTTATAATCACATTCAGTAACAAACTGTCTGCTGCAACAGCTTTGGGACAAGCAGACTATAGAGTGCGTTTACATTTTCCGCAGACGACAAGGAAATAGTGCAAACTTATGTTGGTTTCTAACGCCAACTACAACTTGGACAATGGTCGACCTGAGTCTGATTTTAAAGGGACAGAATGACAGTTCTGTTCACAAAGCCCAATGAGGTGGAAGGACTGTTTTCTCTTTCCCTAAATCGATCTGCGTCGATCAACACAAAAGATTTAATGGATCTCAGATGGGAGGCATTCTTATCGTATATGTAAAATTAAGCCATGACGTTTTACTGAAGTGGTGTTTTGTATTTGATTATGAAATCATGAGCGTATGGCATGTTTGTTACATGTTGGTATTATAATAACTCATCGAAATCAATGCAACATTCTGCGATTCAATAACATTCAATAGTAGGGAATATCTATAATAATGCATTTCCACCAGTAACTGATCAATAAATCAAATTTTGAAAACGAATATTTCAATTTGAATGATACACATATAGTGGCAGTAAGAATGACTGAATTTAAACTGGAAATTGATTCGAATCCGATACAAGTGCAGATTATATCTTTTGACTTCATGGAAGGTTTTAAATAAGGGTCGATCAGATACCCAGAAGTATGATAAACCAAAGTAAAAACACACTTTAAAATCTTAGCTGGGGTCACCAAGAAAACACCTGACCCCCAAAATTTTAATGCATGCAGATCCTTTCTTGGGGAACAGAGAGTGTAAATCCACTAATAAAGTGTAAGCCTTATCTATTTATCTTGAAACATTCCGATATAGTATATAGTTTGTGTTTATTTGACAGATTTTTTTAAGACTTGGTTTAAATACGAATTTATTGACGAAACAAAGTTTTGTCTATCTAAATTCAAGCAAGTCCAGCATAACTATCCCCCCCCCAATTTTATCACAAACGGATTCTCGGTTTTGGTCTCCCACTTTAAGCGTCATAAAGTATTCATGACATTGTATGATGTAACTGTCTTGTTTATGTGTTCTTTTCTGACTGGCCATCATTCATTGAATTAACAAAATTTAATGCAAAGATTATTGTTCCTCAAAACTGCATCAACTTCAAGATCAAGATTTGTTGGTTGTTCAAATTCCCATTGAGACTGTTCTCACTCCTAATGCAGGGGCGTAGCAACCGGGGTGGCCAGGGGTGGCCTGCCCCCCCCCCCCACTTTTTTTCCCAACCTTACTTATACTATAGGAAATGTTAATTGAAAGCCTGGTTGGCCCCCCCACTTTTAGTGATGTACTGAAAATGTAGTATTAGAATTGGTACTAAAAGTAGTTGACAGTGAGGAAAAGTTTACCTACCCCCCCCCCCTTTTGCTTGTCAACTTTTTCAGGTAAGTAAAAAAAATTTTTCTCTGGCTGCCCCCCCCCCCCCCCCAACTTTCAAAAACGATGCTACGCCACTGTAATGTGCCACCACCACTTAATTAATTACCGATGGAGGACTGCTAATTTAGAGTAGACCTACTATTATAGTAGGTCTACTCAGCTTTTATGACTTCTGAGTATTCGCAGTTAGAACTCGGTATATATACAGTCTCATCCAAAGGACTGGGGTGGGTCTCCGCGTTCTGCAGTGGGATTTCGTCGATCCCTAGATGTTTGGATATTTTTTGTGTGAACCATGAGCAAACATTATTAAGCTATCGTTTTGACCAGTATTAAGAATCTGTAAATCAGTTACTGAACTTGTTATTGCACTTGCATACATTGACCCGCGTCCATTTTTGGTACAGATAGGGGCTTAACCAGGAATTTGAATCTTAAACCTTCAGATAAATCTGTAACTCAATATTTATATATCAGGTTAAGATAATTTATCTTAGATATTAGTTGTACAAAATGTACAGTACCAGACATTCCAAACTAGACCAGATGAACAAAATTTCCATTATTGAAATTTAAATGCACGTAATAACAATGAGAGGACCCACATGTATCACTTTTTACAAATTAATTATATACTGTAACCTACTGTTACATTTTTTAAGTTCAATTATACGAAGTCGATCCAATAGTTTGTGGAATTTCTTAATATTTTATTTATTTATTTATTAATGGAAGTGATTGAAAATTTTTCAATCATCCATTGAAATTTATCGCCATCTTTTTTAGGCATTTCTCAGTTGTATGAAGACCTTTCCATTGATTTTATCATTATTCATAATTATAATTAAAATATCTTCTTTTTTCGAATTTTATCTTTGAAGATAAGAATAAAAGATTGATTGCCAGGATTCTGACTAATCAATTTAATTTTCAAAAAATCCCAATTTTAAGAAGTTAGAGATATTTTTCTTAATTCTTACAATTGACAAAGAAATTATAAACTTGATTTAAAAATCTTGTAGAGACATTTATTATGGAACAACAGTGTTTGAAAATATTAATGTTTTACATCAAAATTTGCTTTTGTATAATTTATTGCATAAATCAGATCTAGTACATATTTTGAAACAATCAATGTCTTGAATGCTTTTCTAAACTTTAAGAAAATTATAACGACTGAGATCGGGTCCTTCAAATGATATTTAAAAAAAAAACTTGGAGAGACCTGTATATTCTTATGGGGAAGATTTGTAGGGTATAGTTGTGCATGCATATTATGTGGGAAAAGAAACAGTTTTATATACATGTATTGTGTAGAATATACAGGTATTTTTCCGTGGTTGGTAAAAATTCTTTGTCCTTCTTAAGGTTTGAGGAATTTAAATTATTTGTACTTACATTTATTTACACGACAGAATATAGATTTGCTGGTAAGTCGTAAAAGAAACGTAGGTTGTTATTTGTCAAGAGTACCTTTACTTGGTCAGTTGACATTGTCAAGAGCAATTTGGAATTAAAATGGTAAAGTCGAATATTTTTACACATATGAAACGTGTGAATCACTTGTATAAGAAAGACATTAATACAGATTTATTGCCTTGGAAAGGACGTGGTCCTATATAGAGTTGGTACTTGAACTAAGGCACCGTCGATTTTGCCTTTTCCTATTCAATAGTCAGACATGAAAACGTACGTAGCTGCTACATTATTGCAGCTAGTGCCAAAAACGAAAAGAGTAATGAAACGAATTCAACATTTACGGAAGCCACGTCTACATGTATAAATCAAGGCAGTATTCGACATCAATCTCGATGCAAGTTAAATCACTTCCATTTGCACAAAGAACCCCCCCCCCCCCACACAGGCGCATTACTATAGTATACCCATCGAACTATTTGCAAAGGGGTACATGTATTTTGATAAGGCAACAAGCCAGAAATGGTAGAAGGAAGAAATTCGCGGTTTGTACAAAAAATGTAGTAGAAATACGATGAGTATGTATGATATATTAGACCTAATTGAGATATGTTTTTAATTAAGATATGTTTTTACTAAAGGTGACGTGTGATGTTGGGAAAACTAATCTTTGCAATAACAGATATTATTTCTGGGAGTGTCTATCAAAGTGTGTTTGTTAGATCACATTCAATAAGTCTCTTTTATTTAAAACTCTGTGCGCGTGTGCATTATTCTACTGCCAAAACTGAACAATGAGTTGTTTTGTCCTGATGAATTAGCTGTCGACCTAGAGTTTCATCAACAAAATGTCTGCGAGCCTATCTCTCCCATAAATCAACTTATCTTGAAAACAATATTATTATCTAAGTCAATCATTAATATTAAATACGAAGTCAACTTATTTTTTAAATTTCAAAAACATTTATCTACGTCTTACTAATGTTACAATTCATTAGAATGTCCATCTACTGGTAAATGGGTCATGCATAGTATGAAAGTATACCTACAAGATTTTCTACATCGCTCTATTATAAGTCACAAAACAATAGCGATGCAATTGAGTCAATACTTCAGACTATCAGAATACAACTTTAAATGATCAAGTTGCATTCAATTCTGTTAAATATTTGAACTTTAATTGTAAAGTCAGATATTTGAACTGGAAGGCGTTCTTTAAAGAAAAATGGCCATGAGAATATATTTAAGCAATGTTTCTAATGATTGCATATTTGATCAAGTTTCTGGATAGAACCAAGAGCAACATTTAGACTGGAAACAGTAGCTGAGAACATTTTAAAGTATGCAACAATTATAAGGTCAGTCTGCTGATTTGTTGTACGAGATCTATAAATTTCATAATTTCTCACCTAGGATAATCAATCCAACCTCCGAATACCATTATGATAATATAATTTATAACGTTTTTTACACGTTGAACCTCTCATTCAGAAATACTTTTATTTACAACGGCTACATGTATATGGGTTGGATGTAAGTTTTATAGGCAATATAGATTAGAATAAAACATACTAACCTTCCCTTTACCACTTGACATTTTGAACAGTAAAAACCAACAAAATATGTGTCAGCTATCCCAGTCAGCTACGATTATATCCCTTGTTTATATCATGACTGGGGAGGAATAAAATAGGTTACATCCGCATATAGGAAAAATATGCGTTTGGAATCCGTCGTCTTCCAGTCACTGGGAATACTTGTACATGGCATGAGTAAGAAAAATCAATGCATTAGCACCAATCAAATAATATCAAAGATAGAGCTTACAAATCATGCTGAAGAAATTTTTTTAAAGAAAAATTGAAATTATATTGAAACTTGTCCAAAAAATGAATTTGTGCTTAATCTAATCAATGCAATATTTACCGATAGAGAATGATTAGATATTTAAGCAAAAAAAAAAAAAGAAAGAAAAAATAATAATAATAATAATAATAATAATTCATGTCGAAACAGAAATGAAATTTTCAAGCGATATGCTGACAAAATTAGAATATGATAAAATATAAAATCTCGTCAATTTTCACAAGAAAGTTACATCTTCTATTTGATAGTCATACTGTACAAGTCTAAGCCAAAGGAGTATATGTACTTTAAAAATTGACTTTCAAATAAACATTGTTTATAATGCGAGCATTAATTATTATGGTGGTATACATGTACAAACTAATTTACTGAGGTGCTTAAATACTTTTTCCATGACTTATGTGAAGTCGCGCACCGTCTAAAGGTCTTGGAGTTAGTCCCAGTGTTCATTAAAATGCGTTAAATAAATATTATCATTTAGATCAATTCGTTCTAGTCATTGATTTTAGCCCCTAGATACCATGATAAAATACACGACCAATGTTTAATTAGGAACTATGAATCAATGCTCATTTATAATCATCAGGTTTATTTTTGACGTAATTCTTTGAGGCTGTATTTTAAATAAAAATTAAATGCGAGAAAGAGAGGGGCACTGAACAAAATGATGGTTTTGCTGCTACTGATACTTATCGAGTGTGTTTAATTTTAATTTTACTCTTGAGTTCAGGAATCAATTTTTAAAAAAAAAATAGTTTTTAAAAAGGTGATCATAGAAGCGGTGCTTTTGTGAGAACATTTTCCGTACTTCGAGTTAGCTGCAATAATGTAGCCCTCGACCTCCGATTTCTTTATTTTTTTTTGGGGGGGGGGATATCCAGAAAATACCAGATTAAAAAAATCGGAGGGGCTACATTATTGCAGCTATTCGAAAGTAGACTCTAATTTGTGGCGAATTAATTTTTTTAGAACTATAGATATAATTAGCTCAAGGTAGAGCAGTAATGACAAGTTAGAAAAAAATAATGTCCTTTGTTCTTTCCTTTGATTTCTTTACCTTAGACCACAAAGGAAAGAAAATAAAAGGAAAATCTTAGCTAGTGTCCTGAGAACGGATGCTGATAGAAACTCTCTGCCAGTCAATCAATATCTTGATTTTTTTCGTCTTTACTTCCACTCTGACTTTATTTACGTAAAGTTAATCATATTCCTTATAACAAAATCTCCAATGCATGAATAATTGACATCAGATTCCATTCCTCATTTTAAAAATCCCTCGTTTTAATATATCGATTCGTTTGATACACGTTTTTTTTCATTATTGATCAATGTCATGTTAAAAAATAAAAATAGTAATGAAAAACAAGTAGTCCAGTCAATGAACGACAGAATTTGCAAAACCTAAAACAAATTGCAAAAGAATGTTTAACACTATATTTACTTAATATATTAAGTAATTATTGCAGGGAAAAAAGTCGCAATTTGTATATCAAGAGGAAAGTGATTTTTATGGATCTTAAAATATAACATATGATGTCACCGATGGCGAGAAAATGGCACATAAATGATGGACATATATAAAAGTTGTGCTCTTTGAAACTGATCTAATGTGATGAAACAAAACTTGGTGTAGTTTACAAGCTTACAGACTTTAAGTAAAATTCAATACAACTTTATTTTTATTCAAATCTAGACAATTTCGAATATTGATATGACCTTTTTACACTCCATAAACAAAGTATCGTGTTTTAAAGTTCAACAGTTTATACACCGTTTTTACAATATAATACGATACAGATATAGGCCTGAATGGTGCTGTAAAAATTTGTAGATCTTTCAATTTAAGATAAAAGTACTACCATCATTATCATCATAATTATAAAATAGTAAATGACATTATATACTAGGTGTCTAAATACAGCGAAATTTAAAGGTTTTACGTAGTACAGAATGAATTATTTGTAATCGGAGTGAAAATGTAAATAAGAAATTCAATATTCTACCAATTAGTATCTGTTTGGGTTTTATAAACCTATAAATTAGTGGATATATAAAGAAACAGTTATTATTTCCATCGGGGGGGGGGGATTTTATTTACTGTATATTCAGTGCTTTTAATTATTTTTGCGATCAGTTTGAATCTATATGCCATTTCTAAATCATCTTCATAAAAAGTCATGAAAGGGATTATGCAGAAGAGTATATTTCCCTCCTTGTATCAAGCTTTGATTTGGACTGATGCTTTTTGATGCTTTTTATTGTCTGAAAACAGGCAAATGCAAGCATTCGAAAGAAAAATGTTCTGAAAGTGTAGAGCGCCCCTCCCTTTGGAATAGAAATAGAATTAAAGGTGTTTGTGTTATGCTTTTATTTATTTGTTTGGTGGTGGTGTTTTGTTTATTTTGTTTATTTTTTATTTATCTATTTTTATTTTTTATTTTTTGCTTTTCAACTCTTTTTTTAAGCCCCACCCCCCTTTGAAAAACATTGCCAGGCTTGAAGGGCCTGTTGTGTGAATCTATGCAATAGCATTTCGAGGCACTGTAGCACGTCCCCCTTTTTAAAAATTGCTGGATCTGTCCATGCAACCGCTTAATATAGCCAATATTTAAAATTTTATAATAACCAAAGTAAAGTAGTTAAAGAAGTGAAATCTGGAGATTGTATAAAACTTTCTATACTTTTAATTCTTTATCTTATGCACAACTCGAAATCTCTTTCATATCTGAATTATCGCAAGCATAGGCAACTTTTCACTTTGAGCACTTGGAAAATAATGCACAAAACAAAGTCCAGATTTGAGTGAACAGAATATTAATGCAATGACAGAAACTAATGGTGAACATTGGATATCCAAGGTTAGTATACAATTATCATTGAGGAAGTTAGCAAGATTCAAGTTCCCCATGGCCAGGACTATTTCCCAAGGCTCAGGGCCGAGGGAAATAGTCCTGGTCGATGGGAACTGGAATCTTGCTAACTCCCTCATTGATATACGTTTTAACAGTATAGGCCTATTAACTTTCAGATTCAATTATCGCCAAACTTTCTAAATCCTTCACTACCAAAACTCCGTCACTTTCGGGAAACTACGCGCTGTTTCACAGTTTGTAAACGAATCTGCATGAAAGCAGCCCCAAACTTCGGAATGTTTAGAACCCTTCATAACAGTGTTAAAACTATCAAAATTTGGAAATTCAACTTGATGTTCCATATATAAAATCCTTTCTCACCAAGCCCCAAGCCCTGGACTATCTCGCCTTCGTCTTTGGTACAAACCTGCAGTTTAAATGTCAAGATGTGTATATTAATCCATTCCAGCATACTGTTCCATGATGTCCATTCACTAGCCATATCAGAAATATTTTTTTTCTTTATTTATACAACATATTAGATGATTTTTAATTTTAATTTTAATGTACATTTGTACGTAGTTATAAATCTCCAAGTTAAGTGATGAATTGTTATATATATCGTTTCTGGGAGGTCTCGAGCTGGTCAACGTCTAATCATCAGATGAAAATAAATTTTAATAAGAATTTATTCATACAAGTTCAAAATTTGTGTGTAGTGCCACTGTCTATCATACATGTAGTCAGTCCACTAAAAATGTTGAAAATGCCCACTAAAGGCATCGATATCTGTACATTTTTTAAATTCTTTTTTCTGTATTTTTAGAATAATATTTTTATTTCTATGACACGTATATAAATATGTTGGGGTCTGTTAATTTATTGAGGTTCTTTATGTATTGTAATATTGAATTTGTATGATTATGAAATCTCCGAAAGGGGGAAATAAGAACCCTAGTGACGGAGTTAGCGTACGTTGGAGGAAATGACACTGGCTTGATACACGTTCTATTAAGTGGTGTTCTATAAGCCAAGTCACTGTAACTTTTTGTTAATATCACTAAAACAACGTTCAAGTTTGTGTAAAAACAAAAAGAAGAAATTTAAAAAATAATTTGATGAGAAACGCAGGACGTTTTCCGCTTATTGGGACGGAGTTTGGGTACTCCGGGATAACGTGACTGTACTGATCTGTCGTACTTTTTTTTTTTTTTTTTTTGGACAGAGTCAAGGTAAACACATCGATAAAAACGTAAATAATCAGCGACATATAAACAAAATACCTTTCCAAAGCTTTGGTTTTCTTTGTAAAACCATAATTCTAATTAATATGTTGAATATGAGTACACGCTGTACATATTATATTTTTATCAATTTTTAAAAGATGCATTAGGCCTATGGGAGATATGCGTCTGCTATGAAGGCATTGAAAGAGAATGAATATTGTTCTCTCTCTAATACTTTTAATAGTTGCGTGCCGAAATAAAGTAGATAGGAATGATATCTTTTAAAAATCTATTGAATTAAGATAGAATATTAGCAGATAATCTCCCGTCGTTATGTTAGTTGTTATCATGACGTCATATTCCGTATTGCATATGGAGGGCACATTACGCTATAATGAATTTCGTTTAACAAAAATTTAGATATTTCGCAGAAAATTATTATACAGTGACTAATCAATGGCGAATTTTTAGAGATTAATAACAGTACATAAATGAAACTTTCTATGCATTTATTTCTTCTTTTGCAATTTGTTTCGGGTCCTGTCGTTCATTGACTGGACTAAAGAGGCCCCAGGACCTGAAGGCAACATAGCACTGTAAACTGTAAAGGATCCATGGAAGTATAGCACTATAAACAAATAAACTGAAAGATAAAGAAATATTACCCAAACACAAATGCAAAAGAAATAGGACGTTCTGTGATCAACATGTAGTCTAGGACTCAACAACAACTTATAAAATAGATCCTTTTAATACTTGCCGGTACTTGACAGTGCTTTTAATAGTACGTATGTTCTCTGTGTCACTATCACCAGACTAAACAACTTGACATAACAGTAGTTAAGCGTATAAACCATTACTTACAGGTCTACCTAACAATCTCTACAAAGTACTTTTTTAAATATATATCACAATAAAAAAAATCTTTTTTTTTAATTCTATTGACTTATCAGTTATATATTTTTTTTTTACAGTGAATAAATATTATATAGTTAGTCGCCTGCATGGCGCAGTGGTGCGTCTGCTCTAGAGTCGCGAAGTAAGGAGTCAATCCTTACGTAGCGGGTTCGAATCCCACAGTGGGACGTGGAGACCAGTCCTTCGGATGAGACCGTATAAACCGAGGTCCCGTGTCGCAGTAGGTGCTGGCACAAAAAAGATCCCTCCCTGGTCAATGGCCCTGAGTGCCGAGTATAGGACAAATTTTGCAGTTTTCCATTGGCAAGTGGAGGCTTCTCCATACGAGTGAAAAATTCTCGAGAGGGACGTTAAACAATATACAATCAATCGATCAATATTATCAGTTGATATACGGTATATGGTAAATACCCGGTAAACCATTTTCTCATTACAACTTTTTACATGGATTGCCTCAAAGATGATCTGCAAAGTATAAATTTTCACAAAAAATAAAAAAATAATGCAGTCCTAGAGCCAAGGCCAACGAAAGAGAGGAAGGCCCAAAGTTACTTGGCAGCGGACAGTGGAAGCCGAATTTAAAGAACTAAACAAAAGCGTGGGCACTCTCCAAAAGCTAGTCAGTGACAGACAAGGACGGAGAACCCTCTTTACTGCCTTATACGTCAAAGGTGTCACGGGCAGTAAGTAACTAAGAGCCAAGGGCAATAAAATTAACAATTTTGGAAAAGGTACCCTTGTCCGTCATAACCAAGCACCAAGTTTTTTTTCCCAGATGCAAGGCGGAGGCTTTTCCTAAAATGTAATATGTATTTCATTATATAATTTAAAATAGAGCCCCACCAGAAAACCATAATCCCTGACCCAGGGCCAATTTCACAATTTCAAGGGGCACTTTTGCCTATCATGACCATGAATTTGTGTCTGCTCAATAGGAATATATTTGGTAAAATTTTGTAAAAGTGGATTAAATTCATGGGTCCAGAGGTCAAATATGTTGATTCACAATGAAGGAAAGGTAAGTTCATTTATCACCACACAAACAGTCCGGTACCGAGTACACCTTTCCGTAGACAACGAGAAGAATTTTGGATCAGAAAACTCGACACCAGAATATAGGCTCGGATCTGTGATTATGGATATTGCAAATCATAGGTTTTTAAACCCGCACGTTTTACTGAAGAAAATGCAGCTAAAACAATCCGTCTTTTCCTTAAACTTCAATATGCCAATAAAGGAATTGAAGCGGTTAATATAAATAATATTCTTCATCACAAAAGGGTCCAGTCTTGTATTCCACCATATTTCAAGTTAAAGACTACATCTTGTATTTCCTACAAATATACATCGACCATTGCCTCCAAACTTTTCAATTACAAAGAAACGTTACATGGCCTGGATATCGAGTATCTGAAACATAATCCTTCATCGTGTTCATGTTCTTCTTCGCCCTATAACTATAGTCCTGCTAGACACGTTATTACAGGTGACGTAAATATACTAAAAGTTAATAATGAAGACCTTAGATCACTTATTTTAAAGGTCCTAAATATAGGGAACCCCGATCCTTCAACTGGCGTCGGATTTTTATAAATATTATGGATTCTGTTGAAGATTACGCCAGACGATGGGCCAAACATGGAAAAGAAGACGTTGACACTTTGTCAGAATGGATTAAATGTATCAGGTCCATGTTAAAATCTCGTATTAAAGGATTGAGGGGCAATATAAAAACCATCTATCCTTCTGTATTCAATAATCCAGAAGTGAGAAAAGAATTTGATAGATTACATGATCAGTACGTATTGGTCCCTGCTGACAGAGCATGTAACAACATTGTCTTCGTTTGTAAGGCTCATTATATAAATTGTATTTTAGAAGAACTAGGATTTAATTCTGCAAGTGGTAATCTAGCTTATACTCAGAGTTCCCTTTCTAAGGAAGAAATTCTTCAAAATCATATGTCAGTTTTGAATATTTTTAATATCCCAAAGAACCAAAATGATTTTGAACTACTATATATATTGGATTCTGAAACTTCAAAAGAATCCTTACAAACAAAGCGGGTTCCAGAACTTCCAGTAAATGTTCAACCAAGCCTCTTTCTTTACTCCTCACTAAGATATTGACAGTAATGAAGGAAAAACTTCAAGAGTACTGTGCAACGATATATTCAAGAAGTGGTGTGAATCAGAAGTGGATACTCAAAAATTCTAAAGAACTTTTGGACAATTTGAAATCACAAATTTTTACCAAAATCAACAGCTTAGAAACTTACAACTTTTGAACTTTATACACAACCATTCCCCTCGATAAGTTCAAGTCCAGGCTTTTTTATATCATTGACAGCTGCTTTTTCAATAAAAATGGAACTCGTGTAAATTTACTTACTTGGTCATTTGCAAAATTATTTTGTCAAAACAGATTCTGATTGCTCACACAAGTACTATGAAGTTGACATCAAAAAGATGCTTGAGTTTCTGATTGACAATATCTAATGTGGTTTTTGGAGACCAGGTCTTCAAACAATCTATTGGAATTCCAAAGGGTACCAATTGCACTCCGTTATTAGCAGACCTATTTTTGTATTCATATGAAGCAGAATGTGTGCAAAATCTCATGCGTGAAAAGAAGAAAACAGTTGCTGTGACCTTCAACTCAACAGTTGGATATATCGACGACGTATTGTCAATTAACAATGGTAATTTCCATTCCTATGTCGATACAATAAATCCTGGTGAGCTTGGGATAAAAGATACCACAGAGTCTGACACATATGTTTCATACTTGGATATTTTACTTGAAAAAGACGTTTAATGGTAATCTAACAACCAAGCTCTATGATAAACGTGATGAATAACATTTCTACCGTCAACTTCCCTTACTTGTGCAGCAATATACCTTCATCACCTGCATACGGCATTTATATATCTCAGTTGATTCGATACGCAAAAGCATGCTCTACGTATGAACAATTTCTAAAACGAGGTAAATTATTGACAAACAAGTTGATGAAACAAAAATATCAGCCGTCTTGTTTAAAGTCATCATTTCATAAGTTCTTTGGTCGATACAATGACATTGTCAGCAAGTACAATTTATCATTGAGTCAAATGCTGACTGACGTTTTTCATACTAATTGTTAGTCCCATTATGTGTCGGCAGGGGATGCTCACTCCTCCATAGCACCTGATCCCACCTCTGATGTTTCAGAGGTCCGTGTTTGCTCTGCTCCTATTTTGTATTGTTTTATGGACTTTGACATTGAATACTGTTCGTTTTCTCCATATCCTTCGTTCATAAAGAATACACATTAAAAACAAAATCAAACAATGTACCTCAGCCACTCAAAAACTTATGGGCAAGGTTCAAGTTCTTGGGGACAAACAGACAGACATAGCAAAATAAAATACCCCCTTACCTTTAACTGGGGGGGTGAAAATATAGTAAACCCATTTTATATCTGAAGAAAAGAGGAATCATAAGGCAAAAACAATTAACTTACATATTACGATATATACCAGAGGTACATATAAAATTCAAAAAGTTGTGTCCATAATACTACTTTTCTGGGTTAAGGAAGCTCTAACACATAATAGTTTTTCATCATCTCTCACCAAAGCTGGTGTTAATGATTTGCAGATAAAAACTTAAATAAACCTAACAATTTCCATAGATCAGAAAGAAAAAAATAATGTATACAATATTTTTATTAGAACAATTAATGCATGTATATCTAACAATTAAATACAAAGATGACAGGATTCAGAAACAAGTTTTGTTACAATATATATTAATGCCTTTCTCTTTGACAATTAATAGTAAAAGAAACATAAAACAGTAAAAATTTGAAAAACAAGTAATTGCCATTCTGTTCTTTATAATTTCCCCCTTGTAATACATATTGTGACCCCACCCTACCCCACTAATCATAATTTAAACAATTTTAAATATATACACTACCCCAGTATGCTTCCACATAAGCTTCAGCTTAGGTTTTCAGATTTTTTTTTTCAGATATATTTCTATGTAACACATTGATTCCACATTGTGGCCCCGCCCTACCCCTGGGGGTCATGATTTGAACAATTTAGAGTCTACACTACCCCAGGATGCTTCCACATAAGTTTCAGCTTCTCTGGCTCAGTGGTTCTTGAGAAGAAGATTTTCAAAGATTTTTCCTATATATTTCTATGTAAAACTTTGATTCCCAATTGTTGCCCCGCCCTTCCTCCCGGGGTCATGATTTGAACAATTAAAAATCTACATAAGTTTCAGCTTTTCTGACCCAGTGGTTCTTGAGAAGAAGATTTTCTAAGATTTTTTTCTTTATATTTCTATGTAAAACTTTGATTCCCCATTGTGGCCCCGCCCTACTCCCAGGGGTCTTGATTTGAACAATTTAGAATCTACACTACCCCAGGATGCTTCCAAATAAGTTTCAGCTTTTCTGGCCCAGTGGTTCTTGAGAAGAAAATTTTCAAAGATTTTTCCTATATATTTCTATGTAAAACATTGCCCCTCTTACCCCCAGGGGGTCATGATTAACAATTTAGAATTTACACTACGCTAAGATGCTTCCACATAAGTTTCAGCTTTTCTGGCCCAGTGGTTCTTGAGAAGAAGATTTTCAAAGATTTTTCCTTTATATTTCTATGTAAAACTTTGATTTCCAATTGTGGCCCCGCCCAACCCCCGGGGGTCATGATTTGAACAATTTAGAATCTACACTACGCTAAGATGCTTCCACATAAGTTTCAGCTTTTCTGGCCCAGTGGTTCTTGAGAAGAAGATTTTCAAAGATTTTTCCTTTATATTTTTATGTAAAACTTTGATTCCCCATTGTGGCCCCGCCCTTCCACCGGGGGTCATGATTTGTATAATTTAGAATCTACACTACCCCAGGATGCTTCCACATAAGTTTCAGCTTTACTGGCCCAGTGGTTCTTGAGAAGAAGATTTTTTAATGACCCAACCCTATTTTTGTCTTTTCTTGATTATCTCCCCTTGCGAGGGGATATGTCCCTTCATTTTAATAATTTAAATTCCCCTTCATCCAAGGATGCTTTGTACCAAGTTTGGTCAAAATTGGCCCAGTGGTTCTTGAGAAGAAGTCAAAAATGTGAAAAGTTTACAGACAGACGGACGGAGGGACAGACGACGGACAAAATGTGATCAGAAAAGCTCACTTGAGCCTTCGGCTCAGGTGAGCTAAAAAACTATACATGTACATATTAAAAAGAATAAACAAGAGACCCGCTGGCCATGTGGCTTATGGTCTCATGAGACTTCTTTGCCCTATTGTTCTCCAGAATATTTAAAAAATGCCCCTCTTTATTTACATCAAGAATTCAGACTCCATACTGTGAAACCACCCTGGCCCCAAAGGGGTACGTAATGTCATAATTAACCTAACTCTTATACACCGTGATGATGTCATGAATATACTTCAATATCAATACATTCACTGAATATTATCACATTATTGCTGATGAAAACCATGAATATGAATATTTACAAAGACAAATTTAAAAAAAATGTTTAAATCTTTCTTAGTTATTTTATTTTCATTAAAAAAAATAAAGCAAGAGTTATTTCCCATTAAATGCCAATCATTTATGTTGACATGCTAAAATTCTTTCATTATTTGGCCAACCCTTTCAAACTGGACATGCACTGAGGTGTATAAAATATTCTCATGTTTCTCTCCCACATCTTTCCTTAAAAAGAAAATGCAGGGGAAACTGGTCTGATTTACTGAGAAATATGTCTGGTTCATTAAAATAAAGGAGGACTACAGCATTTATATCTGTATGACGACTAGTAAAAAATAAAAATTATTTCATTCTAAGATACATCAGCACAATTTCCTGAATTTATATCAAATTTTGACAGAGAGTGAACTTGTAAGGAACAGATATAAAGCTGGACAGATATACATTGTACATGAAATGACTGACTGAAAAAATATAATATATCCAAATATATCTCAATATATAAACAATAAAAGAGTGATATAATTTAAATTCTCTTGGATAAATGTTAGCATAATGAAAAAGAAATTAATTTTTTACTAAAAATAGGAAGTATATACAAACAAAATATTTAGTCTTCTTCGGGTTTAAAGATGATTTCTGTTTCCTCTTCATATCCAGTGGTTGTCCCCCCTCCCACTCTCCCAGCTATCCAAAGGACTCTGAAATTAACAGATGAATGTAATGTTTTTCAAGAATCAGAAATTTACCTCACTCATTAACAGAAATTTACTCACACATAAATGAGATCACCAATTACTCGTAAGTTGTCACTCACATGAGAACTAAATTCATTCTATATCAATTGTTATTAGATCAAGAATACCAGCATTAATATTACTTTGATGATAATATAGGTGATTATAGATACTTATACAGCTTAAACAGCATTCAACATTTTTGTTTTTGTTTTTTTTTAAAGTATTTTCAATTTAATTTAAAAATATCAAATAACCGATATAAGGCTACAAACAATGCATACTAACAATCCTAACTGAGATATTTTACAGAAATGCTTTGTATTTAATATGACAATTCAATGATTTCTTAGAATTGAAAAAAAAGTATAAATTGTCATAACTCACATTATTAATATCACTGCCACAGCACTTATCCCAGCAAACATAAGAAACACAATCCCCCTCATGTCTGTGACTGTGGCGCTATATACAGCGTTACTGAGGGTGGTCCCTACTATTGAGCAGAAGGTATCAGACATACCAACTCCAGCAAACAGTGTCCTTACAACACAACAGCAAGTATACAGAAATCACACTTTCCATTCTGCAGCCATCTTGAAATCAAACCAAAAGCAAGTTATATTCAATGTCGATTCTTCTTTCAAGTTTCATCCTAAACGTGATTTTCAAAAATTAATCTTTATGAATAAAAAATCATTCAAATCACAATGTTTGACTTACCTTGTTTGTCTGCTGGTGTCATTTTTGACATGAATCCCTTCATGAGAGGTGCTATCATTGCAGAGCCAAAACCAACAACAGGAACTATACGTAAAAAAAAAAAAAAAAAAAAAAAATGTACATGTATTGTATGTCTCTCAAATATTTGCCAACCAGTAAGAAACTAAAATGCATATATATACTTACCAAGAAACAATTCAAAACTTTCATCAGCAATGGCCTCCAGAATGAATGCAACCATATGTGAAGAAGCTCCTACCAGTGCTATAAATTCTACTGATACACAACACTGAAGAATACGGATTAGTAAAGCACCAAGAATGTACGAAGACGTGATCCGGATACCCATAAACCACCCGAGGAGTACCGAACTCCAACAAAATGGTTTATTAAGCTGATATAAAGTTTCTACGTTTGAACGTCCTAGTACTCCAAGTTGGACACATATGAGAATCAAAAGAGAAAACACATATCTCCATTGAGTTCCTTTCCCATACTTATCACTAGTGTAAAATTCCCACACTCCTTTTAATTTATCACAGATGTTTATATTTTTAGATCTGGATTTGAACTCAGGAGGTAGAGATTCTGGCAAGAAAAATCCAAATAAAAGAAGAGCCAACAGGACGCACAATGTTGAGATGATGGCTGGTACTTCAAAGCCAAAGGCTCGGATGAGGTAGCCAGAAGAAAGTGTTCCAAGTAGTGCCCCAAATCCTGCGATGATCTCCAAGACCACGAGGAGGAGAATCCGCTTGTCTCCGCTCTTGGTGATGTCGGCTACATAGGAGAGAGACACCGTGACCTGACAGTATAATCCCCCAGTCACACCCTCCACCAGGAGGAAAACAATGAACCAGTACAGCTCTAACTCGTAGTGTATCCCCACTACAAATAATGCACTTCTGACTACAGCTCCAAAAACTGGAATAACAATGAAAGGTTTCCTTCCATATGTGTCACTTAGTGTAGATAAAAAGAAAACTCCAAATATGGGAGGTATGAATAAGGCTAGTGATGTGTAGATCATGAACTGGGAAGCTAAAATTTGGATCTTGTTTCGTAATTCTTCCTCTGTCCCCGATGACGCGTTGACACTGTTATTGCAGTATGACTTTTGCATTTCTCTGGAATTGTATGAAATGTTTGGGAAGTATTTCTTGTGATATGCAAAATACACATACTGATTTAGAACCCCTAATTGCAGAATGGTAAAAGCCACAACTAACAAGCCCACTCCTGAAAACAGAACAAAACAACGAAAGACGAAGTATCGAGTTCCTGTCTGTCTGGCTGTTGCATCTTCATGGGGAAGGTCTGAGTTTCCTAACAGTGGAGCTGTCTCTGCAGCATTGTCTTTATCTTTGTGGTTATCATACAATTTGTCATTGACGGGTGTCTCACAGGAATCTGCCCGCCTTCGGTTAAAACCTCTTTCAAGTCCATTCTCACTTTTTGTCTGCAAATAATAATTGTACAAAAAATTTATATGTATTATACAAGCAGGGTACAAAAATGTGTTACACTCTCCTGAAGTGAATGCAGTACATGTACTACTATAAACCTGTTTTAATATATATTTATAAATGACAAAGTATGATTATGTAGTATAAATGTATTTGTAAAAAGAATTTGTCACAAACTTGAACTGTATATTAATCTTATTGAAATAGATCTTAATTATTTTTGAACAGAAATTACTCACATGTACGTCTAATGTAGAGAAAATTTAAAGACAAGACTATTTTACATACCGCCATGGTTTCAGGAGTCACTTGAAATTTTCATCTCTCATAATTATATATACATATCACTGAACATCTTGAGCAGCTCCTCACCTTAAATTAAAATATATTAAAATGCTTGTATCAATATCATCTTATATTTTTTTTTTATCAATTTGCTAACTTGTGTATCGTAAAAAAAATTTACTGATAGAACAGGTACATGACTGTACAATTCCGACTGGCAGGAGAAGGATGAGATGCACAAAAAGTTAAAACTGCCAATGCACCATTCACTTTTTATTTTAGTCTTTGACCAGTTGACCATTTATTATAGTTATGGACAACTTTAGACTTTTAGAAATGTAAAACTATAACGCTACTACAGTTTCTTCAGCTACTTTGAATACTGAACTGCAATAAGGTGTATTCCTAACACCATAAAGTACCCACTTTCCACATCTCTAATTATAATCCAGGATATACCTAAATCAAAGGACAACTTAATCCCTGTGCTGAATTCATACATGTATTTGCTATATGCAGCATACTGTAAATCCTGGCCTGGCTTTAAAAATTTAATCAGCATGACCACATTGTATAAGCTGCATCATCCGTCCAGGCCCCCTGCATTAAACACTCAAATATCCATACCTCACATCAAGAAGGAAACTTTTTTTTCCATATGATTAAATCTATGACAAATCAACTGTCTTCATAAAGCTAGAGGTTTTAATGTAAACTCGTGCATGAGGCTGGAAGTTTGAACCACCCTCGTTCCCTGAAATGGGGCATGAAATAAATCTCTCAGTGTATTTTTTTTTTCAAATGTGTGCTGTGTCTCTTTTTTTTTCTTGACGCATGGACGTACACAATTTTCTGGAGCATGCGTACATGTGTAACAGGAAAGGAGAAAATGTTTGGCTGGACCGGGAATTGAGCCCGGGATCCCTTCATCTCCAGTCAAATGCTCTACCAACCGAGCTACCCAGGCTGATATCCTCGGCCCAAACCATTACATTCCTCCCTCTTTAAATGGTCTTGGCCTCGAAGACACAACCCAAGTTCTTATTACCCCCTGGCAGGACTTTCACCTGCAATTCCAGGGGTGATCAATGGCACCAGATCTGTAACAGGAGGGGAGAAAATGTATGGCTGGACCGGGAATCAAACCCGGGACCCCTGCATTCCAGTCAGGTGCTCTACCAACTGAGCAAACTCGCTTCAAGACCATGCCGGAACACCGACACCAATCCATTTTTTTCGTATGCTTTGTCATATTCACAAACGGAGAAGTTTTGTATCGTCATGGAATATCGCCCCGACTGTCGACCAGTAAATGAAAGCTCTAAGTAATTCAGCAAAATGTCAAAACTGAAATAAAAATCTTCGTTAAGCCATAAAACACATGGTTTGAGAGATAAATAGCCTCTTCTTGATCATGTGTTTATAACTTTGTTGTGAAATTGATCCATTATATCAGCTGATTATATTATAGTGTGAAATCAAAAAATCCAACGGTGTCATTGCTACAAACTTTTTTATAAAGTTAAGTATTGGTGATTTTCTGTATGATGAGAAATGTAGAAGTAGATTAATATACCTGAAGGCCGAGCTACTAGTTGGACATTCTCCTTTGAAGATCACAATGAAAGGGACATCACTCTCACCTCACTTGAATGCACAGTGGAGGATCCAGGATCTGATCATGCTGATACAGTCTTAAATAACATTAAGCATATATTACATATATAAGACACATGCTGTAGAACTAATTCTATTATGCCTTAAAAAAATAAGCAAAAGAAAAGCAAACCAAAAAAATCTTTTCTTGTTATTTTCATCGAACGTGAACTAATAATTTAAGCAATTTACTTCTGTAAGATTTGTCTACAGAATCTTATACAAATTCTGTATTTGTATTTGCAAAGGTATTTCATCAGTTGACTTATTTTACATTCAGTCTATCAGTTTTTGGAGAATGCCTTTTAAAATTTTTTTTTTGAACACCATTTTTAATATGCATATTACTGAGTTTAATTGGACATTTTTTAACCATATTTTCTTGTTTCGATTCTCTTTTGGGAATTTAAAAAAAAAAAAAAGAATTTTCTTACATATTCCAATGTAAAACTTTAATCGTACATTGTGGCCCCATCCTACCCGAGGGGTCATGATTTGAACAAACTTGAATCTACACCCACTGAGGATGCTTCCATATATATGACTAATCATGGCTTTGCTGTTCTTGAGAAGAAGAATTTTATAAAAATTTTCCCCATGTATTCCTGTAAACTTTGCTCCCCAAATGTGGCCCCATCCTACCCCCGGGGGTCATGATTTGAACAAACTTGAATCTGCACTACCAGAAGATACCTCCAGTTGAGTTTCATTTTTCATGGCCCAGTGGTTCATGGGAAGAAGATTTTCCCTATGTATTCCTATGCTAAACTTTGACCCCTCTGTCATGGCCCCACCCTACCCCTAGGGGTCATGATTTGAAGAAACTTGAATCTACACTACCTGAGGATGCTTCCATATGAGTTTCGTCTTTCCTGGCCCAGTGGTTCTTGAGATTTTTTTTTAGAAAATTTCCCAATGTATTCCTATGTTAAGGTCAGACGACACGTTCCTCAAATAAATGTTTTGTATCTCTTTGTACTATATAATTTTTTTTTTCATATTTGTCATTCTCTTCTGATTTCTACATTGCTTTCAAAATGTTTTTAAATATAAGTACACCAAAAATTGTGTTTTAGGCCATTAAGAAGATTACCCATAAGGGTTATATAAGAAATATGACCCTTTGGAATCCTGGCCAAATGTCTGGTAAGGTTCCCTAATTTTTTGAGAGGAAACTTGTTTAAGTACCTATACTTCAGTGACAAATTCTTAGGAAAATTTATATATTTTTGAGGAACGTGTCGTCTGACCTTAAACTTTGATCCCCCATATGTGGCCCCATTCTACCACTGGGCCCAGGATCATGAAACAGACTTAGACTTTAGTCAAATTTTGGATCTCCTGTAAAATATTTATTATTAATTGAATTAATCTTTAATTTTTCAAATAACAACACTTTTGTAAAACAATATTGTAAAGCAGGTTGCTTTTGGCCTGTACGACTTGTACAACATTTTAGTACAACTCAAAGATTTTGACTTAAGCTTAAGATGTTTCATGATCCCGGGGACTGGGGGTCATGATTCGGACAAACTTGAATCTACACTATCTGAGGATGCTTCCACATGAGTTTCCTTTTTTCTGGCTCATTTGTTCTGGGAAGAATTTTTTTTTAAAGATGCCACTAATTTTTCACTAAGGCCATTCCAAGTTTTTTCTATGTTTAGCGTCCGCGTGCGCCTTGGTTTTTGACACCCCATGTCAGAAAAAAACAAACAGAATCAGGAGTCCGAAAATTAATTATTCAGGTCAAAATTTGTGATTTCCGGCAATATCTGTAAATATTTGTATAATATTGCATTGTTGGAATAGTTTCAGTATCTAAATATTTTGATTTTGCTGAAGAAAATAACTTTCTTTATGAAAAATAGATAAATGGAATCATATCTTTTGAATTACGTCATTCTTATTACTATAAAGTATGTGTTTTATTTATTTTTTGACTTGTGTGTTTTTTGCGAATAGGTAGCTTTTTTTGAAAGATGCCACTAATTTTTCACTAATTCATAAGTATCTCCCATTAGAAGAGGGCGTGGTCCTTCATTTGAGCAAACTTGAATCCTCTTTACCCAAGGATACTTTGTGTGAAGTTTTGTTGAAATTAACCCAGTGGATCTTGAGAAGAAGATGAAAATGTGAAAACGACGCCAACGGACAAATTTTGATCAGAAAAGCTCACTTGAGCCTTCGGTGAGCTAAAAATGCCATTAATTTTTCAAAGTTTCAAAATTGTCTCCCCTTGGAAGAGGATGCGTGGCCCTCCATTTGAACAAACTTGAATTCCCTTCATCCAAGGATACTTTGTGGCAAGTTTAGTTAAAATTGGCCCGGTGGTTCTTGAGAACAAGATGAAAATGTGAAAAGTTTACGACAACGATGACAATGCCAAGAACTATGACGACAGGGCAATGAGCCTTCGGTTCAAATAAAAGGGCTGCTTTAAATAAAAATAAAACATAATTATTGGGAATTTTTAATCAGCCAGATTCAATTTCCCTCGGTCTTCCCTCGGGAAACAGTCCACTTTTGGGAAACTAGAATGTTGCTGACTCCCTAAAAGACTACATAAGAGTATATGTATACGAACAAGAAATCAAAATCCACGTGTGGTCATCTTTTATTTAGATTTATAAGCAAAAAACATGTGATTTTAATATGCGTAATTAGTAATCGTGTAATCCAGCGTGTTTCAAGATATATAATAGAATATACAAATCTTAAAGTTTACCACACAAAATATAAATGATAACTAGTTATATACATATATCTGCATAATTTATATCCTTTATTCAACCGGAATAATCACTTAGAATTTTGACTACATAAGTAGCTTAATTCAGAACTTAAAGCATCTAAAACCATAACGCTGCAGCTGGTAAAGGACTACAACGTTTGAGTTTACCATTACACAACAGTTCTTTAGCAAGGTTTTGTCTCACTCAGAAATGTTCTTGTTTTTCGGTAATCCCTCTCCCTCCCTCTCTCCCTCTCTCTCTCTGGCAAAAATAGTACGGGATCCAACCGAAACTCTCTGTAGTTCCACCAGTTATGCTGATATTTTTAAATCATCTTTTATCTAAATTCTTTTTAATGTGTTTTTTTGGTCATTAATAAGCCATTTATTTCTCCTCTGGATCAACAACAATTTCCTTTTCTTCGTAAGTCATATCTTTAGATCCGCCAACTACACCAGCTAACCAGAGAATGCTGTATAAGTAACCAAATTTCAAAAGTTAGCCAAAAAAAAAAAAAAAAAGAAAGAAAGAAAGAAAAGGAAATTACACAAAAGAAATACATGTGCTTTAAGACCAAAGAACAAGCGATCTGACTACTTACAATATTAAGATTACTGCTACAGTACTGATCCCAGCAAACATAAGAAACACAAACCCCCTCATGTCTGCCACCGTGGCGCTATATACAGCGTTACTGACCGTGACACCAATGATGTTACAGAAGGATTCAGTCATCCCAATACCCGCAAATAAGGTCCCTATACAAGAGAATCAAGTTTATAACTATTAGGTCTTTGCTGTTATCTAATAGAAAAAATACATAATCTATATCATACATGCCATCTATAATATTACTAATTATTCTATTTTTTGTTCATTTTGTTCAATTTTTATATATAAAAAGATGTTATAATGATCAGATATATATTTTTAAAGTAATTACTGTATCATTTCACAGTGTCTTGAATTTTCTGCATACATGTACTTAGTCTAGTGAACAACTGGATGCACTTGCCTTGTTTATCTGCTGGAGTCATTTTAGACATCAATCCCTTCATAATCGGTCCAATCATTGCAGATCCAAATCCAACGACAGGAACTTTAGAAAAAGGGGAAAAGATCATTTACGACAATTATACATTACAGCAAATTTATTACCTACGATCATGATATTGCAAAAGATTATGAGATTTTTTTTATTTACCGAGAAACATTTCAAAACTCTCCTCCGCAAAGGCTTCCAGAAGAAACGAACTAGCGTGCGATACTGCTCCAATAAGACCACAAAATTCATTTGATATGCAACGTTGCAAAAGGCGAAGAAGCACTAAACCAATGATGTAGGCAAATGCGATCCGAATGGCGAGAAACCAGCCAAGAAGCACCGAATTCCAACAAAACGGTGCATTCAACTGATACAGGGTTTCAACACTTGATTTACCCTGTGTGCCTAGGTGAACACATATGACAATCAAAATAGAAAACACATATCGCCACTGAGTCCCTTTTCCATATCTGTTGCTTGTATAAAACGTTGTCAATCCTTTTAATTTATCACAGAATTGCAATCTTTTTGATTTCGACTTAATCTCATGCGGTAGAGATTCAGGAAGGAACAGTCCCATGATTAAAATAGATAGAAAAACACATATCGTTGAAATCAGCGCTGATATAGTGAAACCAAATGTTCGAATGAGATAGCCAGAAGAGAGGGACCCTATAAGACCACCCACTCCGGCGCTCACCTCGATGATCACCAGCAGGAAAATACGACTGTCTCCGGGTTCTGTTATATCAGCCACATACGACAAGGCTACCGAGAGTAGACTAAATAACCCCCCTGTTGCACCCTCCACAAGCAAGAAAACAATCAACCAGTAGAGATTTATCTCGTAGTGAATACCAATCACAAATAAGACACATCTCAGGAAAGACCCTACAATTGGAAGGATAATGAAGGGTTTTCTTCCATATGTGTCGCTCAGCGTAGCAAAGAAAAGGTTTCCAAGTATAGGAGGAATGAATAATACTAAGGAGGTGTAAATTAGAAACTGCGAGGCCAGAACTTGGATTTTGTTCTCGGCATCTTTTATATCTGAGGAAACGTTGTTTGCTTTGCAATATGACTTATCCGAAGGCTCGAACTGGAAAGTCAGATTACCAAAATAGTATTTGTGGAAGTAAAAATACACGTATTGGTTGAGTACTCCAAGCTGTAGTATTGTGAAGGCGATGACCAACAGGACAAGTCCTAGACTTAACACGAAGCAATGACGAAAGAAACGTCTCGTTCCATGAGATTTCACGTCCCCCTCGTTGTTCTGCGTGCTCTCTTCTAGAAGTGGTGCCGACTCGGAATCAGTAGAATCAAGTTGTTGTCTGGAATCTGGAATTTTGGTCTCGTCATTGGCCGTTGATTTCGACTAAAAAGATTAAATGTATGATATGAGTGAAAGATAGAAAATATTTTCTTCTAAGAAAAACTTAAATCTGTTGAAAAAAAAACAACCCATGCTATAGATATACGAGGAAAATAAATAAGTATGTACGTGTGTCATCCTGGAACCTCCATTCTAAAACTGCTAGATCCGCCCCTACTTAACCTTTCTTTGACATCAAGTACATGCGTACGTGGAATATTTATAAATAGCCAATATGAGCTAGGTGACAAGAAGACACCTCTGTCTTTATGTACACATCTAAAGATCCGTCGTATCGGTTGATTTGAATTTTGAATGCAATTAACCATTTCCTTTAAAACATAATGTAAGTACATCACATCTGACAATCATCATATATACGTATATATATGGATATATTTACATCACTGAATATTTTCTCCTTTATTTCTTAAGAAACCCCATTGTTATAATCAAAACATATATACGGATATATGCTTCCGTTCATTCCAGTAACAACAAACAAAGAAAGCATTTTATTGTTTAAATATACTATCATATCCAAGTGACAGTGACAATATTGATCAAAAGGCCCAACATATCCAAACTTGGCAAAAAGGGCCACTTCCACCTTATTCGCGATATTTTTAGTTCACAAGCTTGATTTAATGAAATTGTTGCGATAACATACCTTCATACTTGCAATCTTGACATTAAGCACCCATCTGAAAGTGAATGGGAAAAAAAATGAACTACAGAGTTAAGTCCAGGACAAGAAGTACATATTGTTCAGAGAGAGAGAGAGAGAGAGAGATCAAACCTTTGGAGTTATCGAGTTAAAATTTTCCATTACTTGTAGATGCACACCGTCTATACATTAACCAGAAGCGGAACACAACACACCGACTCTTTAACTTGTGCCTATAAAACAGAACGTTCTAGTTTGTCAACTCTGTCTCATGTGCGTCTTATAGATCGTTTACTGACTCAATGACATTTAATAAAACCGTTACAACAGCGAAACATAGATAAAATAGAAAAATAAAAAGATAAAGATTTAAACTTTTTATTCAGATAACACAAAACATCTTCGAAATCAGTTTTCACTTCTAAACACAAAAAAGAGAATAAATAGTCATAATAGTAAATGTTCTTTGTAAAATAAATCATAAGAGTTCAATGACTGTTTTCGTCTGCATTTTGAAGTCTATTCTCAGTTTATAAATGGTCAAGGGGCCCGAACTCCCATGCGATAAATTTTAATGGTTAGATTTGTCGGTTTTCAAAACACTGTCCTTTATCATGAATGTCATGTTTGATTTAAAACACTACGTTTTTCCTAGCGGTCAATGAATAATTTAAAATGTTTCCTCTCGCGGGTTCCATATATGCGCAAAATGAAAGTGGAAATAAATGTAAATTCCAATGTGGTTAATTTTAGAAAAAGAAAAAACGTCATGTGACTTGAAGAAAGGATACATTTTCTCAATTGGTAAACTATAATTTGGCCCTTGTCTTTTTTAGGGTTCATTTCAATCTCTACAAAGAGTTATCGGTCCACTTAGCGAAGTGAACGATAACTCTGGGTAGAGATTGGGTTCTTTTGCGATCAATTTCTCAAGTGAGTATTCTAATCGAATTTTCAGCTCATTTTTGTCCTCCGCTTTCAGAAAAGAGGTATTACAACAAAATACCCATAGTCCTTTGCGTCTCCGCACACAGAGAACTGTGGCAGAAGTTTGGTATGTTGTGTAAATCGCATTCATCAGACTTTTTGTCTATAGAGAAGTGGAAAGGCTTTCGCCAAAATCCAGTGGATGTAGGTAATTTAAGCTTGTCCACTTTTCTAAAAAGAATATCATCAGACTGCATGTGTGGCACTTTGCTTATAAATTTCGATTAAAAACGTTTAAGGTCAAGATCTATAGTAAATGAAAGGTGCCTACAGATTTATCAAATTCTAGCAATAAATTCCTTTACTGATGCTTTATATCTTTAGCTTGGTCAAATAAGGAGTTTCGGGGCATAACTTATAGGTAATCAAGATGAAAAACATATTTTGAACCGTCATTTCTAATGAAAAATATACATGTATATTTATATAAACAAGAGGCCCATGGGCCACATCGCTCACCTGAGTACTGTAGCTTAGAAAAAGGAGAAATTGAATTATTATTGAAAAGTTAAAATCCAAAAGTAATCCCATGATCAATCATGGATTTGCTATTCTTCAAAGAATTTTCCCATATATTTCTATGTAAAACTTTGGTCGGCCATTTTGGCCCCGCCCTACCCCCTGGGGTCATGATTTGAACAAATTTGAATCTATACTACCTGAAGATGCTTCCATATAAATATGATGAATAATGGCTTTGTCATTCTTGAGAAGAAGATTTTTAAAGAATTTTCCCATTAATTTCTATGTAAAACTTTGGTCGGCCATTTTGGCCCCGCCCCACCTCCGGGGGTCATGATTTGAACAAACTTGAATCTACACTACCTGAGGATACTTCCATATAAATTTGATGAATTATGGCTTTGTCATTCTTGAGAAGAAGATTTTTAAAGAATTTTCCTATATATTTCTATGTAAAACTTTGGAACATGAAAATCAAAACCATTTTGGCCCCGCCCTACCCCTGGGGGTCATGATTTGAACAAACTTCAATCTACACTACCTGAGGATGTTACCCCATAAGTTTCATCTTTCCTGGCACAGTGGTTCTTGAGAAGAAGATTTTTAAAGAATTTTCCAATATATTTCTATGTAAAACTTTGGTCGGCCATTGTGGCCCCGCCCTACCCCCTGGGGTCATGATTTGAACAAATTTGAATCTACACTACCTGAGGATGTTACCCCATAAGTTTCATCTTTCCTGGCACAGTGTTTCTTGAGAAGAAGATTTTTAAAACATGCCACCAAATTTTCATTAATTCCCAATTATCTCCCCTTGAATGTGGGCGTGGCCCTTCATTTGAACAAACTTGAATCCCCTTCACCCAAGGATGCTTTGTGGCAAGTTTGGTTGAAATTGGCCCAGTGGTTCTTGAGAAGAAGTCGAAAATGTGAAAAGTTTACAGACAGACAGACAGACAGACAGACAGACGGACGCCGGACAAAATGTGATCAGAAAAGCTCACTTGAGCCTTCGGCTCAGGTGAGCTAAAAACCAGTCATGAATATGGGAGTTTTTTCTTTATAACACAAAAAAAAAAACACACTAAAAATACAATGTGGTATTTTCTTGCAGAGCTGTCACATTATATAAATGGTGCCTGTTTTGGAGGGTAACATTTGAAATAGACACCCCAAGGAAAACCATTGTCAACCGACGCGTCAGCGGAGGTTGACAATGGTTTTCCGAGGGGTTTCAATTTCAAATGTTACCCTCAAAAACAGGCACCATTTATTTTATTATACTGAATGTCTGATTTAGGACGTCAGCAAAAAAAAAAAAAAAACCAACAAAAAAACGGTCGATCGTCTTTACGTTCATGTATAGAAAGCTTTCACACTCACCGGTTCACTAATCTCCTTATTGTTTGTTTGATACTCGAATTAGAGTCATTTATCATATAAAGTTTCGTTATTTCTGGCTCGCAAGCATGTTTCCTACACTCGCAAGCATGTATCGTCTGTCGTTTGTTGTTTTCAAGTAAGCTATATCGGACGCAAGCTTTATTGACATCAAGTTAATCCCGGTTCCTTCAAACGCGCAACTGACGTTTTGAGAATTCTACGGTGAACCGTACGCGCATAATTTCCACGCATGTGGCATTACCGTTGTGTTACCCGTTGTCACGTGTGTTGCTAAGGCTCAGGGTAATCGAACGGATTGTTAACTGCGTCTAAACCAATCAGATTTTAGCATTTAACATGAAAGTATAATAAAAAAACATGACCTTGTTCATAACTTTTCAGTGAGAGGAGATATGCCTTTTAATAGTTTACTTACCTGTTTAAATTGTTTGCATCACTTCCGCATGATATAAAGACTTTCAAATTTTCGTATTGAAGATATTTTATTCAAGCTTAAGTTATGATATTTTTTTTCTTTGTAGCAATAAATCATGGCAACTGCTAAAAACTTAGATAACGAATGGAACCAACCATATCATGTGTATGGGCCTGGCGAGGGAAAGCTTCGAAGACGGATTCTTCGACAAGTGGGTGATTACAGAATTGACCAAAAGGAATGGCAAGCAGAAACAAAAGAAACAGAAAAGTTTCTCGGTAACTTGACGTCAAAAATTTGTGAAAACTCTGGTAAGTTTAACAGTGAATTTCAAGTCAGCAGAGACTACGTCAAACAAGCCAGTGGAAGGCAAGGTCTTAAAATAAACTCTCCAGACGAATTTGATATCGTCGTACCAATACATTTAACAGGACTGGATATACAGCAGGCAAAGGTCAGAAACTCGGATGGGAAAATAATGGCAGGGCTGCATCGTCAAAGAGTCTTGAATAAAGATATGTCAACCACCCACCCACGTCTTTCGCACGAGGGTGTTTTTCAGCGCCAAGGAGGTAATGTGTTTCTCAATTCAAAGAGTTTCCATGAAAAAGTTTGGACTGGTATTGTGGATAAGGCATTGGAAGACGTTAGGAAAGACATGCCAAATTATAAAATTGTGCGCAGTGTTCACCCACCGACAGTGAATGTTCAAATAACGTCACCTACTGGTAGGGTTATAAACTATGACGTTGTCCCCGGGGTGAGCTTGAAAACAGAGACAATACGAATTCCGGAGAAAATTACTGGGAAGCAGGCAATGGTGGTAAATTTGCCTATCTTTGCTTTGCCAAAACATGACAACAAGAATAGCCCCGTTATTCACGACAAAGACAGATCCCTCATTTGGCGGAATGACACAAGTTCGCACGAACGTTGTATGGCGGATTTATGCAAGAATTCAGATCAAAGAAGATACATAATGACAGCCAGTCGCATCCTTAAATCGGCGATAAAAACTCTGCAAGAAGAACAGAACCACCTTGGGCATCTCATCAACTCATATCACTTGAAAACAATAGCTTACAAAACTGTGTATGATTTGACGATGCGTGACTCTAAGAGAAATCTTACTGGTGTAAAGGATGCTCTTGGACACCAAATTACAGCCCTTAACAAATGCGTGTCGGAACGTTATTTGAATGACTTTTTTCAAGGCAATGAGGATTTGGAAAAAATTTTCCCAGGTTCAGAGCTAACCAAAAATCATAGACAGCAGAACTTGTTTTGGAAGGCAAATCCCAATTTGATGATGTCAGCTAGATATGGTATCCCAAAACTTACCGGGAATCTGAATGGTTGTTTTACTTGTATCAATGGGCAATGAACTGAAATCAAAAACTCTCGCAGTTCAGTTTTAACTTTTCTGTGGTTTATTTTGTATGCTGACCGAGAATGTAAATTTGAAAAGTTTAAATCTGTTTCTCCTTGTAAATTCAACTACATGTACTTGTATATAAATCTTACACTCATTACACTGTAATTAAGCAGATATACATGTAATTAACCAATGTCATTATAAATATTGTCATTAACAATGATGCAAAGATATCAAAACTTTAAAGCAAAAAAAAAAAATCTATTTACCGACTATTAAATAACAGACATCAATCCAATTTAACTATAGAAACGTGATGTTATTCAAGTTAGAAATACGTGAATTTTTTATGTGAACGTTTCCTCTTTATGTACACTCAATTTTGTATTATTTTTCAGCTCAAGTACACCATATATATTTAGCTTTAACATGACTAGAAAAAAATTAATGTCTGCTATTTCAAAAGACTTTTACCTTACTCTTGTCGTCAATTTCTGACAAACGAACACGTGCATTATTCTATAGGGCTACGAATTATCGATTACATCGATTGTCTGTGAGGACGATACGCATATATAGATATACGTGTGTAGAAATATCGCCCCAAAAATATGACATTTATTCTTCGTTTGCATAACAATTTGGGTTAGTGGGTTTAATATATAAGATAAATACCGGTACTAATATGGTAAATTTACTGAAATATATATTGACATGGAATGCAAAACGATTAAAGCCACTTCTATAAATAATTTTGTTTTCAAAGAGATGACGAGCTTTTGTGAATATTTTTTTTAAATGAAGAACTGTTTTGTTCATTCCAATACAAATAGAAGATTTTATTTCTAACTCAAAATATCGTGAAACATCGTATCGTGGCTCAAATATCATGATACCTTTCGATATTTTTTTAAAATTTGTGTGACTTGTGCGTTATATAAGAAAAATCCGTAACATCAAGTGGTTGTGCGTTCCAGTCCTAAACGATTATAGCGATGAACGAATACTTAGTTGAGCAATACAATGGGGAGGGGGAGACAAATTCAAAACTCCTATTTGGTCTGAAACTCCGTGAAATAAATCTACAACCGTATTCATTCCGTGCCCTCCCCCTACTCCCCTAATGGTACGCGTATGGCGTCTTACGGGTATTAAGTAATACCATGCATCTTTCGACCACTTGAAACGATAGGTCGTTCTGTAAAGAAGTATATAAACCCCTCCCCTCGATTTTTCAGATTTTTGCCCTTCCACCCCCCACCCCTGCATTTTGGAAAATACAGACCTTTCCTAAGTTGGTCGAGGAGAATATAGCAACCTAGTTTCTTAAACGAATTTTGAGTTGGGATTTTTGTTCATCTCTCTATGAGATTTTTTAGGCATATAAATAATCAAAAATCCCAACCCCAGGCGTAAAAAAAATCCTGTGTTATTTACCTGATTGTGTAATACATATATCCAAAGAAATACATATTCTATGTTTTAAATTATTAATCATTTAATGATAATTAAAATCAAAATTCTTTGTGTCCCACGGCATCTTTCTAAAAATCCTGTGAAGTTCCTGGTATGTGAAAAGTTAACACATCCCTATCTGGTGTTACTTGCCGACAGATGTCACTGCTAAATTTAGCACTTCACAGGAGTAATTAAAGTAATTATAATCAAGTTGAAAGTAACTATCATAGATTATCTTTAATTAATGTAATTTAATATAATTATAGTCATTGACTTTATTCACTTTTTGTAAACAATTTAATAATTGTGCATAAAGAATTCCGAAATGATATTAATTTTTATTCACTATAGAAGCCCTAGCATTCCGGGATAAATTTTACAGGAGAAAAAAGTGAAGAGGTATGTATTAGCGAGAAAGCGCGCTCAGCCAAAATTACATTATATATTCATATAAAGATGTATACCTAATCAAATTTACCATTTATTATAAGCATACCACTTGAAATTGATACAGTTGATGGAATTTAACTCGAAAATTCAGATTCTATGAATAAGTTTTTTAAAAAAGTTAAAAATCAGATTTAACCTTTAATCGCAACAAATGTTATGTTTATAATATACAAATATAATGCATAGTGCTTTATTTCGAAGTTTTAAAACTATGCTAGATGCAATAGTTTACAATGAAAATAGATTACGCTGTATCTGGGAATTGTCATAAGGATTCAAGACATAATTGTCAGAAAACACGGTTAAAATCGATCGATGTAGATCTATGGCACGCAAAATTCACAAAAATGAGATAAACATAATTTCACAGTCGATAAACTAGGTGATGGGAAAGAGGGGGGTGGGTGGGCACATGTAACTACAGTGTATACATATATTTCATAGGGACGCGGCAAGGTTCACCAGTACAAAGAATATCTTACCTGTACAAATGAAAATGAATATTTTAAATATGTTAAATTTTAATTTTGATGGGATTTGTATAATTTGTTATTTGATATATTAAAATATTCAGTATATTTTGGTATTTGATATACATGTAAATATATTCAGATGGAATTTGTGTATTTTTGATATTTGATATATATAAATAAGATTAGTATATTTTTGATTTTTGATATATTCAGATGGGATTAGTGAAGACACTGATTACAACCAGTCACCCTCCTTCTGATATTCACACACCGAATGAAAAATGGGCCAGGCAACTCAACCAAGGTAAAATTATAATTTTTTTTATATTAAATGCATTCTTTTTTTTGATTGACAGGAATATTATTTTAACGTGTCAGGGTTTCAATGGGTTCAATATCTTGTTCTTTATTACAGAAAATCCTTTTACTAGTAAATTAAAATAAAATCGATTTTGTGTGTTGTTCTAAAATATGTTTGTTAATATACACGTACAGCCATCTATAGTTGATTTTTTTTCTGTTTACATTTTTTTCACACACACACAAACCAATACACACGATCCATATTTTATTATACTATACTTTCATGTAAATTAGTTGAATCTGATTGGTCGACAAACATTTGTTAAAAACACTATTACCCGCTGAATAATGAAACACAAAAAGTAGCGACTGCGCAGAATTTATGCGCACGCGGTTCACTGTAATATGAATTTGTATGAAATATTCAGTTTAATATAATAAATATTGCATGTAATTGAGTGTAACATTGAAAATTTTCACCCCCTCGAAAACCATTGTAAACCTCGGCAGCGCCTCGGTTTTCTTGGGGTGAAAATTTTCAATTGTTACACTCAAAGTTCTACATGCAATATTTATATAATAAATGTTACACTCAACTACATGCAATATTTTTATACTATTTTATTAAAAAATGTACTGGTATACTTAATACCACTTGTATTTCCATATCAACAATGAATGTGAAAAGGCATCCAACGGATATGTATTGAAGTATTCTTTTACTATGTATACGTACCACATATAGGTGTGCAACATATGTAATATTAAGCAGAGGGTAAAAGCAAGGTTTTTCCTATATTTGATGGAAACATGTGGAAATCGTGACATCAATAGTTTCCATATATAAATGTAGTTTTCTTTTACGGAAACCACTAAATGGTTTCAACATAGATTCCCAACATGAAAATAAGCAACCTAGCTGTAGTTATATTTCCCAAAATAAAACGTACACACTAGAAGGAAACAGTCAACCTGTGGTTTCCATCATGTTTCTCAGATGGGTAACTATGAAAATATACATTACTGTACTAAATTCCACCACTTAACATTTTATGAAACTTGGTTAACACTTACTTCCCCGATGATACCCAGTTTGGAAACATTTAATACCCCCCCCCCCCCGAAAAAAAAAGTTGACTATATTATACTTTTCATAGAACTGCCAGACGTGTAAGCCTGTATTAGAAAATTGATTCTGTGGCCTTAAACACAAATTAATTGAATTTTTACATTGGAATATCAGTAAAACTTATATTTATGATATGGAATGGAGAATTGCAACTTTTTATAAATATCTATCATAATTGATATGTACAGTGATGCGATAAAAATCTGTCACTGCGCAACTCTCCTAACTTGCCACAGGTTGGGGACACGTGTCGCGAAGACACCTGCTACTGTTTGTATTTTTTTTATATTCCATGTGATTTGAGAGGTTTTTATTCTTAAAGAGAACAATGGACAGTCCTCAGGCATGTATATATGTATACATACGCTTTGCCTCCACAATCTCAGTGTGAATTTGGGTGGCTATCCCTGATCATCGATTGAAAAAAAAATAGTTTTAATTAAAACAAGATAAAATATTGATAAATGGGCTGTATTTTACTATTGAATTCAATCTTTAGATGTTTAAATAAAAAGATAATAGGATAATGTTTAAATTTTCATTAGTGATTGAAACGAAAAAAAATCTAACAGTTAATATAGAATTTTTATACCTTTCTTTTAGTTTAGTATATTTAATAATGAATATCTTATTTCTAATTTTTGTTGTTTTCTTTTTAAATAAATTTACGTGAATATTAAAAACATGATAATAAATACGCATGTAATTGTCTATAGTATGGTAAAATTAAAAATATGAAAAAAAGAACCCGAATCTTCTTCGTCTGACATCAATGTAAAGTAAAATTATTGAAAACGAAAAAAAAAAGAATGTATTAATCATATTACCCCTAACTGCAAGCAATATTCTGTGAAATTCCTCGGCCTCTACAATGTACTGCTTATATGCACAGGTTTTTGAAGTGCATCATTCTTTGTTACACGAAAATATCGCAGTGTAATATTCATGCAAGACCTTTTTCTTCTAAGATGAACCAGACAGCGGACAACTAAAGGATCTGATTGGTGTAGCAGTCGGGGTTTATTTCCTCATCTTCATCGTAGTCATCGTCACCATCTTCTATCGACGACGAAGGCGACGACCATCTTTTGAATGATCATTTATATTTAATCATCTCACCATAACCGTCGCCACCATTTTTAAACGAGGACAAAGACGAGGGCTATATCCAGTGATAAACATACATTGGTTTCATCATTATCACAGCACCGTCATTTTCCATATTAGTGCCGCATTAAACCGAGGACAAGACTGGTCCAGGAGTGAGTGGCTATTTTCATGTGGTTTCCATTGACCGTCATAAACTGTTACAAATGAGATTATTGAAGGAACATATTTGTGTTCAAAAATTCCACAGCATGTCAAACATATCAAAACTATTTTTTAAATTTATTTTCATTTGTATTGTAAAATTATCTATTGATATTATATAATTGTTATTGCATATTTTAAATTTGTATTCAATATTTTTTTTTCATTTATATTATATAATTATACTGACTATTGTTTTTCATCATTAATCATTCGTATTCTATAATTTTCCAATTTTTTTGGTATATTTTTTCATTGAATTGTATGATTTTTTTTATTTCTATTTTTATTATATAATTGTCAATTTTGTACAACAAAATTTTCAACTTGCATTATTTTACTTTTTATGTGTTTTCAATAATTTACATTTGTATTATGCATCATAAGTTCTTGTACATGTTGTATAATAATTCACGATTTTCTTTTATTATTTAACTTTGAAATTCCATTTTTATTGTACAATATTCTATTTTTATTCTAGAATTTATCGTTTGTAGTTAATAATTTCCCGTTTCGATTTTATAATTCATTGATTTTTATTTTCCATTACATAATTTCTCAGATAGGAAAAACAACAAATGAAAAATTGTAGAATGCAAATAGAAAAATATATGCACATGAAATATAACACAATGTAAATCAATAATTTTTACATTACAAATGGAAAAGATTGGATATTGTATGATTTGACATGTCATAATATATCACTGCAGTGCTTTTTGAATAAAAAAAATATTTAAACTCTAAATATGTTTTCTTCAGATGTTTTGAATATGACCAGTTCAGATTTGTGGTCACACAAATGTGTATCATTATTCAGAACGGATATTAGCTGTTTGTAAAGTTATGATATTCTTTTACCAATTTAAGAAGATCACGGAATTTAGCAATAAGCTGTATGGACGAAACCAGCTGCATATAGCTGTTCTGCTCATGTACCAATTAATATTGATGCTTGATCGTCCTAAAGATAACGATGATTGTAATTGATAAGGAAAACAATTAAATATTAATGTTTCAACGTAGATGGTTGACTATTTTCAGGACTTGAATAGCATAGCATAGTCCTTCATAAGTACATTGCTCGTTTCGTGTACCGGAAATTCTAGTAATCGAGATCTCCTCAGCGGAAATGAAATTCGTTTTCTTGGAGCGATCGCTGAATTCCGTGGCAACATTAACAATTACCATTTTTCGTGTAGAAAATCTCTTTATTTTAATTAAATGATCATCAAATTGAAATCTCTCGTTAATTGGTTCGTTTGTTTAAGGAACGAAGCAGCTGTTCTCTCGGCGATGATAATTCTATGTATAGTCGACAGATTTTGCATTCTCACAAATTAGTGATTGGAGAGAAAAACGAGAAGGTCACGATATAACGGGGTCCTAATTAATCATCTTATAATTGGGACTGTCTTTGCTGAAAAATCCCCAGTCGCCATGGAGGGGCAAAATGACACAGACTGCAAAAATCTTGATCTAAGCAATGAGGGTATTTTTTCAAGTATGTATTCATCAACCTTTCCATCGTTTGGGGGAGAATTTTCGGCATTTCAGAATTGGAGGAATTGTTTTAAACGAAACAGCGATGAATTCCAAAGAACTTTGGAAGATTTAAAAAACAGAGGATGGTGGGACACAGGGTATCGTCTGACAAAATCCGAAAATGTTTCAAACAACTTGGAAGACAATTTTTCTAAAAGTGAAAGTAAAATGACTAAAGGGATCGAAACGACTTCTCTTGGACACTGTTTGCCTGCATTTGCACCCGTGTTTGCTGGACTAAGTAAGTTAGTATAAGATTAAAGGTTAACTACAAAACTAAGGAAGAATGTGAGGAATAGCGCTTGTTTAGCACTTAGTAAGTCATGCTTTCGTATATTGCTTTTGGAATAGTTTACAGAAAAGAAGAACGATGTTAAAGTGTCTTGTACTTATAACTACACTGTACATACAATCTTGTAAGCGTAAGAAAAGGGACTAGAAGACATGGAAGAAATCAACAAAACAAAAGCAAAGGCGGTACAGCATATAACATATGTTAACCATTGCTTTAGTGTAAATTAGAATTTTTGTTTTTTGTACTCATATTAACTAAAAGTGACCTGCACACTCAGATTAATACAAACGATACAAAGGAATGCACAAATACACTGTATGTTTCTGGATATATAGTAATGAAATAGGACGCAACTGCTATTTTTTGCATATTTAAAAGAAAGTCAGCCTTTTATATGTTTAACTTCTCACCCTTAGTCTTGTAATTCATAAAAAACGGTATAAATTTATCAATTACCAATTTACTATCATATCTAATTCTTTGTAGTGCACAGACGAAGGAGACGAGAGAACAGACCCAGACGACAAAGAACGACGTTCTCTAGCGAGCAGACGGTCAAACTGGAAATCGAGTACAGTCGCACCGAATACATCACTCGCTCGAGACGGTATGAACTAGCGGAAATACTCTGTCTCACAGAAAACCAGATCAAAATTTGGTTCCAAAACAGACGAGCAAAAGAAAAAAGGATAGAGAAAGCTCACATGGACCACCATCTGAGGTACAAAAAATTGATACATGTAATACTCGCAGTAAGAGCATATGTATGTTTTATCCTATGTAACTTTATATCCTATAGCTTTTATATATACTTGGAGATAAAAATATCCGATTGCTTTGTAAAACAATTTAATTATAACAAGAGGCCCATGGGCCACATCGCTCACCTGAGTAAATTGGGTGATGCAGTTCTTGACCAGATTTCCCCTTTGTTATACCTATTGTGGCCCCCTACCATCCCTCCCCTGTCATGATTTTAATACTTTAGAATGGACACTACCCCGGAATGCTCCCACATAAGTTACAGCTTTCCTGGCCCGGTGGTTTTTGAGAAGATTCCTAAAAGATTTGTTCTATATATTTTTATGTAAAACTTGGATTCCGTATTGTGGCCCCGCCCTACCCCCGGGGGTCATGATTTTAACAATTTAATATCTACACTACCCAAGGAAGCTTCGACATAAGTTTCAGCTTTCCTGGCCCAGTGGTTTTTGAGAAGAAGATTTTTTAATGACCCCACCCTATTTTTGTCTTTTCTTGATTATCTCTCCTTGTGAGGGGACTTGACCCTTCATTTTAACAATGTAAACTCCCCTTCACCCAAGGATGCTTTGTAATAAGTTTGGTTAAAATTGGCCCATTGGTTCTTGAGAAGAAGTCGAAAGTGTGAAAAGTTTACAGACGGACGGACGGACAACGGACAAAATGTGATCAGAAATCTCACTTGAGCCTTCGGCGTAGGTGAGCTAAAAACTATTATACAGCCTTTCCTTTAATATCACATGACATTAATGGCAGTATACATTACTGTTAACAAAGAGATACAGCATTAACAACTTTCAGTGTATTTCTTTGTAAAACTTTTTCACTTAATTAAAATTACTCTACAATTTACAAGCATCATTTTTTTTTACAGAAGTCTAAGCATCAGTGGACAAACAGCTAGTACATTTATCTCTAAGTGTTCCAGTGGTAGTCTTTGTGAAAGAAACACGTGCGCCTGGACGAGTGTCCGCATTTTAAACCAAAAATGGACTGTAACACAGCAAACATTACATGTACTAAATGGCTATTAATACCTATGTGCTTATCTGAATTCTAAGTGTACACAGTCTTTATGGATTCATTTAATAAAACTGTATTAGAGTAACTGCATTTTATCATAAAAAAGACGATTATAGATTTTGTATATGCACGTTTCATACACTAGAATGTCTTAGTTTTTAGCGAACAATGTATGAAATCATGATAACTAATAAAACACATTCGAAGAAATTCCGAAATTTTTAAAAGAAATTTTAATTATGATAAACTATAAATTGAATACATGTAAAATCTGAAGTCCATGTACCTGTTGCTTTCATAGTGAAAATTTTAAATCATTCCGGTATTCATTACAAAAAAAAAAAAAAAATAAATCCAAGAAATACATTCAAAATTGCAAATAAAACAGTTATTCAATCTTCATGCCTTAATCTAATAAACGTCCCCCCCCCCCCCCCCCGCCCAGTTTAACATGTCCCTTTTCTTGTCGGGTGTTGACGACCGACTCATTGTACAAACATGTTTCTCTAATAACTTCCAAATTACGTGATGAATTCTTGCACAATTGTATCATTACTAAAATACGATCCTTCGATTCTGGAACTTGCGCAGCATTTCTGAACGTTTAATGTTTGTTTTATTTATAGATAGATTCTCGCAAGAACCGGAATACATAGTAACCTGCGCGTGTATAAAAACCTGCCAACTCTCATAGATACAGAGGCAGAATCGGAAGCGTTCAGAATCGATAAGTTGTTACCGAAAAAATCATGTCTCGCTTAGTTCCAGTGGATTATTTTGATTGGGGATTTTTTGATAGACAAAAGTCACTTTTTCCAAAGTTCAAAGGCATTTTTAATGAAAGTTTTGAGGATTTTGATAAGGAATTGGAACAGATCAGAAAAGAGATGTTTCAGTTGACCCCTCTGGACTTTGGTGCTGGGTTTGACAAAGACCCTTTTGGTAAAGACTTTTTTGGGAAGGATAAGGACTTCTTTGGAAAGGATCCTTTTGCAGGGTTTGGTTCAAGCATGTTAAAAGTAGAGAAACCTTTCATTGAAGATATTTCCGGAAATAAGAAATTGAATCTGAAATTCGACTGTAGTCAGTTTAAACCGGAAGAAATCACGGTAAAGACTGTGGACCGGAACTTAACAGTACAAGCTAAACACGTGGAGGAATCACCTGGGAAGAAAATCCACAGAGAATTCACCAAGTCCTACACACTTCCGGAAAACATTGACCCCATGAAGGTCACTTCCACGTTGTCCGGAGATGGCGTCCTATGTATTGAAGCACCTGCCCCCAAGAGTGTGGAGGTTCGCAACGAAAGAATCATTCCCATTGAAAAATTGGCAATCAAGTAATAACATTTCTTTGTAATGAACATTGAGAGAACTGAGGCAATTGATTTAAAGTTTGTGATATTTTTACTAGGCAGTTATACAGGATATTCATGTTTACATTGTCATATAATTAAAAAGATTCAAATTAAATGATCTCCTGATTAAACAAATTCATAGACCGCAAATGTGTCATATTTTGGAAACAGCTAATCTACACTCAGATGGTGGAAATCGGGATATTTAGCCACAAGGTATCATCTGTCAAAAGTATTTTTTTTCAATATCTGGTAATCTCTCTCCTACGATATAAATACCATGTATTAGTATGCGTTGTACATATGCTCCTTTTTATCTTAATTATGGATCTAATCTGACAGCACAGAATAAACATAAACATCACTGATCTCCCCATCTTTCTATGTTATCAGGAATAAATATTTCCTGAAATCTTTCATGACTGTATTCCCCGTCTGCCTTGATACTAATCAATGGCTCAGACATCCAGAAGGACGGAGCAATGTTGCTGAAGGTCACTTACCACAAACTTAGGTGTCACTGCCCTTACCCTTCTCTCCTACAGCGAAAGAGAAAGTGAGAATTTCGATCTCTACTGTAAAAAAGGTTGTTGGAAACGCAGTGTTTCATGCCAGGCGCGGATCTAAAAATTTTTCCAGGGGGAGTCCACCACAGTCCAAAAAAAAAAAAATCCAAGCCAAAATTTCTTCGCAAGCAAAAAAAAATAAAAAATAAAAAAATAAAATAAAATTTAAAAAAACCCGTTAACTCGTCCAAACGTAAAAAAACCTTTTTTTTTTTGGTTGTTGCTTCAAACCTTTGACTTTTCAATTTAATACAAATTCGCGTTCACGAGGGGGGTTTGCGTTTTCCAAGGGGCTCCAAGGTCACTTCTTTCTTGCTTTAGTATATAAATTTAATAACTTGCAGTGTTTCATGTAATTATAGAGTCAGATGTCATGTAAACGTCCCTACGTTTTTAGCAAGAACTTGTCATTGAATTAATTCAATAATTTTCTCACATTGAAAAGAGAGGATTGTTTTCCGTGCGTAATTCTTCTGCAAATCGCCAGAACTTACATGTACCGATAACACAATTGTTGGTGTAATTCTTGTTTGTTTGTTGTTTAATGTCCCTCTCGAGAAGTGATTCACTCATATGAAGACGCCACCACTTGCCGGTGGAGAGCTGCAAATTTTGACTTACTCAGGGCCATTCAGCGGTGAGGAATCTTTTTTCGTGCCAGCACCTACACGGGGCCTCGGTTTATACGGTCTCATACGAAGGACTGGTCACCACGTCCCACATTGGAAATAAATTCGAACACGCGACGTACGGATCATCTCCTTACTTCGAGAATCTAGAGCAAACGCTCTCACCACTGCGCCACTCAGTCGATCCTTAAGACGCGGGTTCGAACCCCACTGTGAAACGTGGGAACCGGTCCTTAGATGAGACCATATAAACCGAGGTTCCGCGTGTCGCAGTAGGTTACTGGCACGAAAAAGATCCCTCATTGCTCAATGGCCCTGAGTGCCGAGTATAGGACAAAATTTGTAGCTCTCCTACAGCAAGAGATGGCGTCTCCATATAAGTGAAAAATTCTCAAGAGGGACGTTAAACAATATACAATCAATCAATCTAACAGCGCTACGCGGGCGAAGTGCACTTCAGGAAAACATGCAGACCAAAAATAACAAAATAATGATAACTGTGATAAATTAAAACAATTTTTCGGTAGACAATGCACAGTTCTAAATGTAACCTTCACCATTCATTGTAGTGGCATACCTCGGAGAACATGGGGTGCTACAAGATAATACCAGTATAAAAATCATAACTTTAAAGATTTTTTTTTATTTTAAAAAATCATTATCATTAAAGCAAAATTTTATATCAGTTTTCACAGGTTTTAAACAAGAGGATGAAAATTGAAAAATTTAAGACAAAACAGAAAAATAAAAATATGTTAAGAACAATAACACAGAGCTTGGGCTGCTTTACATAAAATTTATAAAACTGTTTCACCAGTTTCCCTATAGCCCTGTAAAACAAGAACTCAAAAAAGACTTTTAATCATTTATTTAAGATATATTATTGACAAATATTTACAAACCATGTACATGTATCGGCATTTGTGGAGAGAATACTAAATCATTGAGGGGTACATTGTGTTCCATATTGCACAACAGCTTCTGAAAGGAAAGTTATACTGGTAACTGCAGATTGGGGCTTTAACAACACAGTACATCATGTACATTGACAACATTTTCATCAGTTTCATCATTAACATAAATTTTCATCAAACTACATGTAAAAGGGAACTTTGTGAATTTGGATTTTGAATAAGAAAAATTTAGCCAAAAAGAAAAAAAAAGAAAACCCAATCACCAAAATACCTTTGTTCAAGCCATGTCCTGCAAATGTAATTAAAAGAGATTTACTGCTTGAGACTAGTAGACTAAATTTCTTTTAAAAATCTTAATTAAAAAAATAAGTCATTCTCTTCTCTGTAATAGTGCATTGACACATAAATACATTGCCTAACTGCTGTAATTCCAACAGCTCTTATCACAAAACCTTTCATCTTTCATTATCTATGATAGTGCAAGCAAGTACCTCTGTCACATTGCATCTGAAGCTTATTACGATTTCTACCTTGAACACCAAAACAACAGCTGAGACTTATAATAGACATTTACAATGCCTGTGTTCCATCAAAGCTGATACATGCTTGGCATAGTATGTTGAAAAATCATAAATATATTTGTATTCCTAGTGTCACTATGTAAAATAGATTATGTTGCACTTTGGTAAACGTTTGAAGAAACAAATCACAGTGCCTTCCAAAAATTATATATTGATTGATACTTCAGTAAAACAGATTTATAAATATTACCATGATTACTGTACATGCACACAAAAATTTGTTGGCACCAGATTTGACATACTTGTACACATGAAAATGGTAAAATAAAATGGTAATAAATAAATTAAAGAATCTTGTGAACATGATCATTAAAATTGTACATGCAGAATGCCTTCACATTTCACTGACTGTCATAGTTGATAAAAATAAGAATTTCACTATACCATGGAATTGGATCCAGCTACCTTGTCTGCAGCCTACAAAGAAAAGTTTATAATGTACTGATACATTGTAAGTGTACCTGTGATGGGAAAACTGGGGTAGAAGTGTCAGCAACTTTGGCCCCAAAAAGTAGACTGTAAGACATTTTGGTTGGCAAAATTTTACATTTGTGCCTCCTTGGAGTCTCTGTCCCTGGCCACATTGACAGGTGCTTGTTACTGGACTTTGAATTCTATTTTAACAGTTCATTAATTTATTCAATTTCTAACCCCAAGTATGTATTCTTTTAGTTATTGAAATATAAACTATCTTAGATATTTTGAAAATGCTAAATGAAAGAAAGCCTTATTTCTATTCTACCTCATGTATGTGACAAGCAATCCTGGGAGTATTGCATATTAAGTCAAGATGGACAGATTGTTGTGTGAGACAGAGGGATGCACAGATAAATCAGATGATTAAGAAAACTTGAATCCCCCACCCCCATTTTAACTGGAGGGGAATTAATAATATCTTCTTTAATGTGGTGTCTGAAATTTGTAGTGGATAATGAAATAATCCTGCTTAATAAACACTTAATCAACCACAGAAAAAATAGAGGCAACAATGTAAAAAGACAGACACATTATTATAACTGAAGCCTTCTTATAAGCATCAAAGTAAGAATTAGCTCTAGAAACTGCTGATGCGGCTCTTATCTGTATAATGTTCACTCATCAACATTACTTATGTGTATCAGTTTTCTTTGAGGAAGCAATTTTCAGTATGTGTTTGCCAACAGTCAAATTCTTTTCAACATTAGTTTTTTTCTACATTAGTATGTATGAGAGAAGCCATTCCACATTGTTGTGCAGTTTTCCTATTATCGGTTGATAGAACTTCTTTGTTTGCCAAGATCTACAATAGCTGTGCATTCCATGCTTTTCTTTTAGTCTGAATAATAACAAGCAAAGTGGTTCATGCACTCTCCATTATTTCACATCACCACACATGCCTTAAAATGTGTCGGATGGTGAGCTCAGGCCTATAAAACATATGGTTGTTTTGGGAGGAGAGGGAAAAACAAGTTAATGCCAATTACTTCACGTCACATCAATCATAAGGAAATGAATATATATAATAATAGGAATGGGTATTTTCACAGAAAGAAATAATTTATAAATATATCATGCTGTCCAATGGATCAATCAGGCTACTTTCTGTAAAATACTCTAGCTGCTGCATAGAGCACGTTTTCAAGATTAAACATTAAAAAAATTTGGTTTTTATTTCCTACACAATTTAAAACAAGCCACAGAAAATTAAAACCTTTACCGGTAATTAAATATGAACCGCTCTTCGAAATCCATGTATCATACACATAAAACAAGTACTAGTATGTAATCAATTTAAAAGAAAGTTTTGATGCACTGAATTATGTATGGTAGTGTAGTCTACATTTGTACTTGTGAGCCAAGTTATACTGAAATCAGAAAAAAACCCGAAAGAGGAGTAGTGTTTTGAAAAATTGTTTAAGACATCTGACAAAGAGACAGCCAGACTGACAGATGGAAGATGGTCACCTTACTATCGCATATAAGCTCTTCACTGGTCTCTGTCCAGTAGAGCTAAACAGTAACTTTGATATATTCTTCACCCTTGATGCTCCTGCATTGCAACTGAACACCCCCCCCCCCAAAAAAAAAAACCCACTGTCCTGAAATTGACCCCCCCCCCCCCAAAAAAAAAAAAAAAAGTTGGGCCAACTTTGTTTTGTTTAAAATACTTTTTGTTTGTCCTCCCTGATTTCAGAATGCAAACTTTGGGTCAGTCTGTAGGAGGGCATTATTATTAATATTATTATTATTATTTTTTTGTAAAATGTTGAATTTTCAAAATCTATTTTTTGGAATTCTTAAAAAATAATTGTTTCCTGAGTTGGGCCATTTTCAGCCAGTTGGTCAGGAGAGAGCAATCAACCTACTGGTAATTTTTTAAGATAAGCCGGCCTATTATTGAGTTACTATAGATCACTATAACATTAATGTCTTTATATTGCTATACCTAGTAATTGAACAAATATGGAGGCATTTTTATGCCCCCAATTTTGTCAGTGGCATTAAAGCAATCTAAGGGTCTGTTGTCTATGAGAAAACAAGAGGCTCATGGGTTACATTGCTTACCTAAGTACATTGGCTTAAAAATTGTACAAATCAGTTCAGTATTGAGAAGTTTGCAGGGGTGGGAGTGGGGAGGGGGGTGGGGTGTAAACTACATAAGTATGCTTCCATATCAATATAGCAAAAAGCTTTGCTGTTCTTGAACAGAAGATTTTTAAGATTTTTTCCTTTGCATTCATTTCTAGAACTTTAATCTCCTATTGTGGCCCCTCCCTTGCCCCACAAGTCATCATTTAAACAAACTTATCTACACCACCTTCGGATACTACCATATGAATATGAGTAAAAGTTTTTCACTGAGCACAGGTGAGCTAAAAATGTCTTAAAGTACTTGGTTAGTTATTTGCAAGGAAATGACATGAAAATAAGTAAAATTGATTTTCAAAAATTTGTGACAGTGTGATATAACTGTCAAATTTCATTGAGTTATTCCTTTAACCATTTAACACAAAAACATGGCCATAAGTTTGATATACATTATTTTAATTTCTCCTTAAACTATATATTTCAAGCCTTGAAAATTACATTTTTCAAATTCAAATTTTTTTGTGAAAAAACCTGTGTTATTTTGGTAAAAAACTTTCTTATGTAGCTGGTAGTAAAAATAATCTTCAAATTTTTTGTATAATTTTTGTACGACCAGTTTTGATTTAATAGCGGAAAATTATTTCTCAATAAATAATTTTATCTGTAGGAATCTACAAATACACATTGTAAAAAAATACATGTATTGCTGTGAAAAAAAAATTAAGACTTTTAAAATTTGTTAAGAAATCATAAAACTTTGAGGTTAGACATTTATGTCTGGACAATTTAATAATTCATTCTGAATGATTATCATTAATGAGTATAATTTTGTTTAACATTTTTAGACAAGAAATATTGACTACTGGTTTTATATGTATTCAGTGAAAAAATCATGGAAATTTTATAGTGTTTAGCCCATATATGTATGCGTTATGCATTCCATACCACATAAAACCTTCATACGAATTCAAGTTAAATATGTTGTTTTTAATTTTATTTATTTTAGTGTAAAAATACATTTATGTTCAACTCTCCTGTGATACAATAATACTTATAGCTCTTTTACAAACCAAAAAATAAATACTTGACAACCAAAATTCCTTGTATTTCATTCACAAGTTTTTTTTTTCTTTCGTCCACATTAACTTCAAAATATCAAACATTAAACTCTATTTTTTAATTTATATCAAATCGCAAAAACTTTTTTTTTAAATCTTGGTTTTTGTTTTGATTAGAGGAAATGCAACCGACATTGTTTACAGTGACAGAAAGTTAAACGATTTGCTGCAATAGGATATTCATAAATTCAGATAATTTCAGAACTAGTAAATAATTCTTTTAAATTAAACTATACTTACTGTTTTTATTGTGTGTATATGAAAAAATATTCAAATAAAAAATAATTATCAAATCTTGCAAACATTTAAATTTACACATTGATTATCTGTGTATGCTGAAACAAATAGATAAACTGACAATGATTGTTCTAAAAAATTATGGAACAACATCGATTTTACATGTGAAAAGTGTTTGTGCCGATTGTTGTTTTATGAAGAAATATTTATATCGTAAATGCAAGGTAAATAATAAAGAATTTAATCTGTTATATAGTTGTCTAATGGCACTAAAGTGATCAGAATTAAACAAAAATGCTGCTCAAGAATACAATTTAATGTATATGAAATAAATAAACATTATCACTTTTTACGGAGTTTAATCGATTAATTAAAAAAATACTTATGTCATCACAACCAACCCACATATATCAACTTTTTTTTAATGATTTAATACAGAACAGTCGTTTTACTCCTTCCTTTTTGAAAATTTGAAATGGTTTTGAAATTGCAAGAGTTTCTCCCCCAGTGTGTTGTAAAAATGCACCACCTGACCCAACTACTTTTGAGTTTTGTCAGCCGTTATTTGAAAAATGTTTTTTGGTTCAATGTTTCAAATTAAAATTTATCAAATATTTGTGATAGATGTTGAAACTTTTGAATTTTTAATTTGTTAAATTTTATATATTTCAATGAAAAATGCATAAAATACTATAGCAGTGTTATGTGTTGCTCATTTTCTATATATTCGATCAATGCATACTATCTTTGCAAGATATATAACTTTATAACTAAACATATGTAAAAATAATTCCATCATGATAAAGAAAATTATTGTTCATGACCTACCTTGTGTATGTCATACGTTAAAGAAATCAAAAATAACGTCTAAAAATTATAAAGTCACTTTCCCCCCGAAATGCAAACAATCAATTTTTTACGCTTGCTCCCTAGCCTTTTGGGTGTTTGATATATAGAATTGTATACATTTTATCTTGTTGCACCAATGAATTTAATACTATATGAAACTTTTATCATGAAACATGTTTATAAGATTAATTATATAATGTTCTTAAAGAAAAAATTACTTACTGTGTGTGTATTATGGTAAATCTAGAATGGTGCCTATAATTGGAACTCTTCGTAAAAAGTTTACAGCTACGGGGAAAAATCCACTAAAAATGTAGAAAAATTCAATTTTTAACATTTTTCTTTTATATAAAAAAGTTTTTTAAAAAAATTTTCCAATTGGTATTTTTCTGTAAATCAAACAATCCATATAAAACTGTGAAGGACTAAAATTCTCTACTTACAGCAAATAAGTTAACAAATAATTCTCAGATCTGATATAAAGATACTGATTCATCTTTGATGTCAGTCTTACCTGAACAAAAGAAAGACCATACATCTCTACACACATTCCAATAACTGGCCACCCTAACAACACAATCAATATACCACCAACAAAGAAACTGGTAGCTTTTAATTTATGTCTTTGGAAAAAAAATCGGAAAGTTCTCTCTAATCCGATGACAAATGCTAGTCCACATATGAATAGTATCTGAAACAATAGAAAATACATGTATATAATGTTAATATTGTGTGTTTTCCGCAATAAATTATTAAGCATGGTGAATGACCATACATGGTGATATATATCATGATATATAGAATACGTTCTATCCTTATTCCTTATTAAATGATATTATTATCCTTCTGAACATTTTTCCTGCTTCAAATTTACCTGCTGCATTTACAAGCAGATCTCTGGATTATTCATAGTAAATGCACTGAATTTGATTTATCACCTGTGTTAATTTTGCTACATTATGAATACATGGAATGATTTCTTATGCAGAACCAGGTCCGTAGGACAATATCACTGTAACAATAGAATGTTCATCTACCCTCTGATTTGCTACATTGCAACTATATGGGATGTATTCTGTGGTGAGGGCTTGTCCCGAGACAAAGTTAGATTCTTCCCACTAATAGTGAGAGTGCAATGATTTGGATAGATTAGTATCAAGCCTGTCTGGAATATTTACTGATGGCTTGTTCGGGTCTTGATAATCCATTTGGGAAATTCAATCCCTTGTTATAGATTGGTCCAAACCTGTATATGAGACCATCAAGTTGGTATGTCAGTGTCACTGTATATATCTGTATATGTATCCAAACCATACTAAGCCGGCATAACTTTCAATTTCAGAGGAAAAGATGTAAAATTATTTATTTAAGAAAACACAACTTAGACTTGATTATCTTATTCTTACATTTCCTATTGCCAGCAATCCTTTGTCAAACAAAAACAAAACGCCCAGAAATAGGAAGGCGATACCAAAACCCGCCAAGCCAACTCCAATTTCTGTAGAGAAAAAAAACATAAAATGATATTTTTACAATGACGTAACAAAATTATATTCCTTACATTCCCAAATATTGAGATTTCTAATTTAACCACAATATTTGAAGAGTATCATATTAATAACTCTCTCTACCGGTGGAGGAAATTCGAATGAAATACAAAATAGAATTTCCCTGGGTTTGAAATAAAGGGAAAGCAACATACTTTGAAAATCTGTTACTTGATACATCGTGGATGTTTATCGATTTACGAACAAGACAAGAAACGGTTCTTGTGACATTTGGCTTAGCCAAAACTTGTCTCAAGCTGCTGTCTCGCTGTTTTCGCCACGACTCGGAACTATTTTTCCCCCTTCTAACACAAAAGAGTTCACAAAGTTGTGTAACTCGCACTTCAAATAATCACGATTTAGGAGATGACTTAATGCAGTATAAGTGGATTAATTATGTTGAAAAAACACTAATTGATTGTGGAATGTCTGAGTTATGGTTGCAACAGTTTTCTCCAAAGAAAATGTTGGTGTCAAAATTGGTAAAAACTAGATTAATTGATCAATTTAAGCAGAATTGGTATGCCTGTATTTTTGAGATGCCAAAAACCCTTAATTATAGGATATTTAAATTAGAACATTATTTTGAAAATTATTTGATATATTTACCAAAGGATTTGAGAAAAGCTTTATGTAAATTTAGATGTATGAATCACAGATTTCCTATTGAAAAAGGTCATTTTTCATGAGTTGATAGAGATGATCGTATTTGTGATCTTTGTTCCTCTAACAATTTAGGAGATGTCTTTAATTCCACTACCTTTTAGAATGTTCTTTTTTCAAGAGTGAACGAAAAAAACTTGTTCCAAATATTTTTTTATACTAACCCTAATGTTATCAAATTTCACGACTTATTAAATTGTAAGGATACTAAAGTTATTTCTGGGCTTGCCAAATTTTGTAAAATTTTATTGTCAGTAATACATGTAATATGTTAATATAAATACCAAAACTACTACTTAACAAATGTTATAAATACATACAGTTTTATTTTGTATAAGCAGGGGCCTTCTATACTTTATCATTTGAACTTTAAATGTGAATTGTACATGTAAATAACATTAGAACCACTCATTCTTTCATGCATTCTTGTTTATTTGTAAAAAAGTTGTATTATTTGTATTCATATACCCCAGTTGGGGTCTTTGTCTTAAATAAAAACTTGAAACTTGAAACTTGAATTCCACTACCTTTTAGAATGTGTTTTTTAAGAGAGAACGAAAAAAACTTGTTCCAAATATTTTTTATGCTAACCCTAGAGTTATCAAATTTCACGACTTCTTAAATTGTAAGGATACTAAGGTCATTTTTGGACTTGCCAAATTTTGTAAAATTTTATTGTCAGTAATAAATTGATAATTTTATAGCAAAACTACTGTGTAACAAATGTAATAATACATATAGTTTTAATTTGTATAAGCATACTTTAATGTTTTAAGGTATATATGTGCATTGTAAATAACTTCAGTGCCAGTCATTCATTCATGCATTCTTGTATATATGTTAAAATATTGTTTTATTTGTATTCATATACCCCAGTTGGGGTCTTTAAAAACTTAAACTTAAAAAACAAATATTGAAAGTGTGTGTATACTTACCCAAATGCTATCAAAGTTTATGACCCGAAAAGTAAAAAATATCATTACAAGATTGAAAAAAGTCAATTTCGATCCATGGAAATTTCTTGAATCCTTTTACATGCAATCTTTAAAAGAATTCACAAGGTGAATACTTAATTCTCTCTATCTATTTTTTCTTTATCTTTATCGTTATCACCTTTTTCCTAAATTGAATTGAACTACGCAACGTAATATAGGAAAATTGAATTTATCATATGACTGGAAAATTTACACTAATAGGCACTCCCCATCTCAAATGTTAAAAATTATGCATCTAGTATACTTAAATGTTAATAGTATAATATTTTTTCCCTAACAATTAAGATGGGGAGTGACTATGATTTAAAAGTTTTCGAATTTGTATCGCACGTCGAAAACTAAATCTACCTCATTAAATTTTTCATATAATTCTGTAAATCTGTAATTATTCTTCTTTTATTTCCGGGGGAAGATCATTAGAATGTAACCAAAAAAAGTCTATTTAAAAAAAACTAACAAACCAGGGTGGCTCTCCCGACACATTTTTTTTTTCGGAGGAAGGATACATATTTCATAGTCATAAAAGCTCACTTATTAATACTTCAGTCGTATTTTTTAAAATTCATTAACATATCCATAAATCAAATATCTCGAATTGCATTATCCATAATACAATGATAATCAAAGTTGGTAATTCTTAAAAATATAATGTTCTAGCAGAGTATTAAGGTCTCATAAGAATGAATTCAAATATTAAATTTAATGATTTCTGAAACTTGTACACATGCATTTTTATATGCCCGTAGGAAGAATTGTTTTTCCGTTTGAACCAGAAAAAAATGCCTTGCAAAGAATAAATTGAAAACAACCATAATATGTAGCCACATCATTTTATATTTTTTGTCGTAAAATTTTATTAGAAATGCTACTGGGTTTGGGTTGGGGTTTGTCATTGCTCCCCTTTGCTTTACATATTCAAGGATTGTTCTTTCTATTACAAATTCAATTTAGTTCTTTTTTTTTTAATATTCACCGGTGTTCAGCCAAAACACACTAACGCACCATTTATGTTCTAGACTTAAAAGACTGACATCTAGTAGTCATAAGATTATGATAGATCTTTAGAATATCATAAGATACGGGACTGTTTCGAAGCAGCTATGACGTAGCAATACACAAATTTTCGGTCTTAAGGCAGATCTAAAGCATAAGATAGTTTTGTGAAATGGACCCAGAAATGTTCTCCACTATTCTGGCTCTACTGCAACTTAATTAAAGAAAAATTCATATTGCTAATTCAAATAGGTGAATAGAATTCAATAAGCACTGTAAAAACATACATGTAAATAACTTTCACAAAAGTATGCGTTAATTTTCCTCTCCTGGAATTCCACACTTTACTGGAAGGATCAGAATTGTCTGTGATTACTTTAGAAACAATGGGGCATTTCAAGATAGAGCATAACAAGCTGCGATAAATAGAGAAGAAAATTGCCACGTCTTGAACATATAATGGTAGACCTCATTTGAGACTTTTTTATGGTTTCCCTACCAAAGTAATTATAATAGAACTTTCAGAACAGGGAGTGGGTTAAGACTAAGATTGGGAAGAGAATCGGAAACGTACTAAGTCTTCCTCGCATAGATTCCTTTACTTATATCGAACGACTCCATTTTTGAATGAAGACAGGTCTATTTGAAATAGCTTCAAGGTTAAAGCCACCAATAAAATGAACTTTTTTCCTAGATTTAATTACTACAAATTTTGGTTCTATTGATCAGAGCATTTCTTCAGATCTAGACATCATTTTCATTGGCTTTTTTAAAGGCATGGCGCGTGACTTTTTCAAAGGGAATTAAAATTCACATACGACAATGTGGGTTAGTTCGCTTGCAACATTTTATTTACTAGTACATGTATGTTCCTCTCTGAAGAACGTAGAAAGCATGAACACAACTAACGTCCAATAACTTCTTTTTGCACATCTACTATAAAGCACATGATTTCTATCGCATTTGAAAAAGAACAGTGTAACCTAAATGAAAACATGAAGGGGATTTACCATAGTTTTCTATTTTCCCCTGATGATTGTAAACATTGAATAGAAGTGGAAAAATGAATTTGAAATAAAAGAACTATATTTTTGGCGAGGCTGTGGCGAATGAAATGATCATACATGTATTTTATGCTTCTTAAATTACTACAGAATGAAACATATGGAGATAACAAAAGTATTCAAGATCAACAGTCCATAAAACAATACAAAATAGGAGCAGAGCAAACACGTACCTCCAAAACATCAGAGGTGGGATCCAAGTGCCATGGAGGAGTGAGCATCTCCAGCCGACCTGTCACAGCCGCCGTGTGCTCCTTGTCATGATCGGGAAATAACGGAAAAATCCATCGTCAATTCAGTGTATAAATATTGGACTAACAGTAAGATGAAAAACGTCAGTCAGCATTTGACTCAATGATAAATTGTATTTGCAGATAAGGTCAGTAGTTGTATCGACAATAGAACTTACGAATGACTTTAAACGAGACTGCTGATATTCTTGTCTCATCAACTTATTTGTCAATAATTTACCTCGTTTTAAAAATTAAACAGGCTTATTTGAGTAATTTTATTGAATAATAATGAAGCATGAGCGTACTCCTCGGTAAAAATTTAACATCAAAAATGAAATTTCTATCTTCAAAAAAGTTCTATCAATAATTAATTGCATAATTTAAATCAGTGGTTGCGCTCTCATGCGAAATGTTAAAGATATAGCTTTAAAATGACTGATTTTAAAAACTTATTCAGGATATCTGTAAAATGACAAAATTCATGAAGTTATAATGAATTGAAAATCATATCTTTTTTAGATTGATTTCCAAACACCTATAGGACCTAAATGCATTTGATGCATTTTCATCACAATTTAAGGAGTTTTACTTAAAAAAAAATCACAGGGCCAAAAAAAAATGCCCCAAGAGAACTTTGTTCATTCTACTTACAATGTACTAAATCTGAACCAAAGTATCTCTAAGCTAATCGTTGCCTGGTTGAATGGTAATTCCCTAACCTTGATAATTATTTCACACAATTCCAATTATTGGGTTAAGTGCCTAAGCAAGCTTTGCTTTTCACCTCTGATAAGAGAGCCTGTGTGTCAGGTAGTTCTAATAAATAATTGTTATCATTGGTTTAAAATTGCTACGTACTAATTTTCATTTTATAAAAAGCTACATGTATATTGAGTACGAGATGTTAAAAAAATGGAGCATTTGAATTTATATATTATGTAAAAAGAATGTTAGATACAGAATTGTTAATACCAAATTACTTGATAATTAATAATAAAAAGTACACTGCAACCGATGTCCCTTTATTTCCTTTTTTATTTAAACGTTTTAGTCACGAAAGACGACAAAGACCATCTAATAACTTTACTGTATGACGAATGAGGTAACCGACTTATTCATCGTCATCTTTCCTTATTTCTGTATTAACTCCATAATCTACTGCATTATCCATATGGTGTTTATATATCCTAATTTATTCACTACTCAAGAGTATGCCCTGAGTCAAATCTTTTTTTTTTGGCCGAGGCCGTTCATTGGTATTTATAGGGATTTCAACAACCTCATTTAAAGTCAGCATTTCCTAAATCCTGTTTCTTTTATTAAAATGACATTGATAAGAAATAAACTATCACTAACCCTGATTTTGGCTGATCTGTTTTATAACAATTTTAGATCTTTACTTTTATATTATTTTTGAACACGGAATGTTCCATCTACCTTATCAATACATAGGGCTTACGGCGGATGTGGCGGTCAAAAGGGGAAGTGTACTCCTCTAGGCACCTGATCCCACCTGTGGGAATTTTCAGGGTTTCGTGTTTTAATGCAAAGTTTACAGAACTCTATTTTTTGTATTTTTTATGAGATCGATCCCTGTCCGTTATCTTCACTTTTGAATTATTTTTTAGAAGCACGGGCTACTTTCACATGGATTGTATTAACTCATGAAAGACCAGTCATAATAAAAAATCAAACAATATCTTAATTACTTATTGACTAAGGATGGCTTTAATTGCTAGAAAATGCTTTTGAAAAGTTTTCCCTGCTTTTTCACGTGCGATAGAGGATTGAGAATTCACACCCGTCGTGTACTCCTTGTCATGATCGGGGAATAATGGACAGATCCATCGAAAATTCAGTGTGTAAATAACGGCTTAATAATCAGTACGAAAAACGTTAGTCAGCGTTTGACCCAACCACAAACTGCATTTAATTGCTAACAAGGTCATTGCATCGATCACAAAACTCACGAAACAAATACTTTAACGGGACTGCCGATACTCCTGTTTCATCAACTTGTTGGTCAACAACTTGCCTACCTTAGAAACAATTCACACACAGAGCACATCCCCGCGCATCTAACCTATTGACATCAATCCTCGACTTTGTGCAGCAATGTACCTTCATCACCTGCATTCAGAGTTTATATCTCTCAGTGATTCGATACGCAGGAACATGTTCTTTGTATGTATAATAATGTTCTTTGTATGTATAATTTTTAAAAAGAGGTAAATGAGGATGGTAATGTCAGCAGTCTCGTTTAAGGTCATCATTTTGTAGTTTCTATGGGGGTTGATACAATGACCTTGTCAGCAAATGCAATTTATCTCCATTTGTTTATCATTGAGTCAAATGCCGATTGACGTTTTTCACACTAACTGCAAGTCCTTTATTTAACACTAAATTGACGACGTATTTTTCTGTTGTTTCCCTATCATGGCAAGGAGCACACACAGACGTGGCCGGTCGGCAGGGAATGCTCACTCCTCCAAGGCACTTGATTCCACCTCTGATGTTTTTTGGGCCCACGTTTGCTCCGCTCCTATTTTGTATTGTTTTAAGGACTTTTAGGCTTGTCAATACTGTTCATTATCTGCATATATTTCATATAACCGTATGTTTTGTATATACATGTACATATTTTTCCCTAATCGTTTTTATGAATCATTTTGTCAAAGATGCGATTCTACCCTTGCACTGAAATATAAATGAATGAATAGAAATAAATGAGAAAAAGTACATAAGTTTTGTTCCCAGAGTGAGAGTAAACGCCCAAATTTTTATTACATTTTTATTAATTATCATTCAAAAAGTAAGTACCTTATGCCTCAAACATAGATATACATGAAGAAAGTTCACAAGCCATGCTTTGTTTTCTACATTCCTTTTATCAAGTAAAAAGTAAACAAGGACACAGATTAGGACGACAAATTACACATTAATCGTTTTGATAAGTAAATTTTTCTATTAAATATCAGGGATTCCTATCATCTTTATAATGTAAATACTTTATCAACCACACTGCCGGCTTTTACTAAAATACCAGAAACTCGTGTCTCATTCTCAGGAATTCAAAAGGTTCTTTGATCAATCTTTATAAATATGAAAAGCTTTAATATCAATTTTTCTTCTGAAGTCGCTATGCTTATTCAGTAATTCGCTATAGAGTTCTGTAAATAATTCCATAATCGATATATTTTTGAAGTTTTTCCTGCTTAGAAACATTGTTCAGTCACTCGACTGTAATAAGTATAAGTTTTTCTTAACATTTACTGATTTGATAGTCCTTTTTAGTATAGTAATAATTAAATTTGATACTTCAGATTAGTTTTATGTTTGTCTAAAGGATAAAAACACATTTTAGTATATCGATATTCCAGAAAAAGTACAAGATTTGACGTTGCAAGTCATGTACAACGCTATTAGCAATTGGATACATAAAATTACATATCGAGACATATTGTAGATTTCCGCCGAACAACAATTTTACGAGGTAATGTACATGTACAATAGAAAGAACAAAAAGGATTTTAAGAAGGACACAAGTTTAATCCAATACGAAGCCTTGAATACATAAAATTACATATCGAGACATATTGTAGATTTCCGCCGGACAACAATTTTACGAGGTAATGTTCTCCTGCATAAAAAATAGACAGAAACCAGCGGGGTGTAATAAAACAAACCTATAGTCCCAGGGCTCCGGTTTCACCGGTAGAGGACTAATAAACACATCTGGGAGCGGGGTTATTAAATAGAAAACAGACTTAAGTCTTATTTGAAATTATTGTGATTATGAATTACATTTTCCAACATATGTAAAAATTTATGCATTAAACAAATCTGCAAATGCTTATGTTCACACTCTTAAAAAAGTTTTACTTAGTAGTCATTTTTTACTTGAAATAACGAAGATAAGTAAAAGATAATTACTAAGCGTTTACTTAAAATTCTAAATCAATTATTGAAATATATGTCAATTACTAAATTCAAATGTTTTACTTGATATTTGTATTTTAAAGAATTGATTTACTTACACACTAAAAAGTTTTACTTAGTAATTTATATTTACTTAAATCTGTGTATATAAGTAATAACATTACTTGGTCTTTACTTACATTTTACCACTATCTAC